>NC_045963.1:12546567-12875629 GCF_010909765.2 Amblyraja radiata | reverse complement strand
ATCAAGTGAGATTATTTATTCTTCAATCAATAAAACAAAATCATATTATCTGCTGATTATCCCATTGATGTTTGTGGATGCTTGCCTAGCACAAATTGACTACCATATTTCCTATATTTCTGCCATAACAGCAGTTCAAAATACTTTTATCTTTGCAAAGTGCATTGAGATCCCTTGAGATTGTGGGAGGCATTATAAAAATGTATATTATTTTTCTTCTTTAATAACTGGGTGGGTTACCCAACATACATTTAAAATTAGGTACACAAAATTGCTGGGGAAACTCAGCGGGTGCAGCAGCATCTATGGAGCGAAGGAAATAGGCGACGTTTCGGGCCGAAACCCTTCTTCAGACTGATGGGGGGTGGGGGGGGGGAAAAGAAAGAAGGAAAAGGGGAGGAGGAGGAGGAGCCCGAGGGCGGGCGGATGGGAGGGTGGGAGGAGACAGCTAGAGGGTTAAGGAAGGGGAGGAGACAGCAAGGGCTAGCCAAATTGGGAGAATTCAATGTTAATGTCATAAGGACGCAAGGTCCCCAGACGGAATATGAGGTGCTGTTCCTCCAATTTCCGCTGTTGCTCACTCTGGCAATGGAGGAGACCCAGGACAGAGAGGTCGGATTGGGAATGGGAGGGGGAGTTGAAGTGCTGAGCCACCGGGAGGTCAGGTAGGTTATTGCGGACTGAGCGGAGGTGTTCGGCGAAACGATCGCCCAACCTACGCTTGGTCTCACCGATGTAAATCAGCTGACATCTAGAGCAGCGGATGCAGTAGATGAGGTTGGAGGAGATACAGGTGAACCTTTGTTGCACCTGGAACGACTGCTTGGGACCTTGAATGGAGTCGAGGGGGGAGGTGAAGGGACAGGTGTTGCATTTCTTGCGGTTGCAACGGAAAGTGCCCGGGGAGGGTGTGGTGCGGGAGGGAAGGGAAGAATTGACGAGGGAGTTGCGGAGGGAGCGGTCTTTGCGGATTTAAAATTAAAGTGTTTACAATTCAAATTAAGCTCAGATATATCTTGAAACTGCTATAATGGGGTGAAGATATCAGAAATCATTGTTGTACCAGAAATTATGATATTGAATCTTGGTATGCTGCTATCTTGCTGATTTTGTGTCACTTTTGGTTTAAAATGATACTCGGCGTGAAGAAAATCGGCAATTTAGGTAGTTAGAAATAGAGAAAAGAGTGGCACAGTGATGCAGTTAGTAGAGTTGCCTCCTAACAGCTCCAGTGATGCTGGGTTCAATTATGACATCTGCTGACGTATGGAGTTTGCACAATCTGCGTGATATTTTTCTTTGTGAAGTATCGCTTACAACTTTTGAAATTATGTATATCACCAAAGATGATGATAAACCAACCACTTTTTATCTTAAAATCCAGCAAATCTTTGGTGAAATCCAGCAATTCCCAGCATTGTTCTGCATTTCAGGTACTTCCCATTCCCAACAAATGTCATTGTGGTATTGATTATTAGAGATTAAGTCTAATGGGGCTTTTTCACGGGGCGACTTGACGCAAGAGTTAACCAGAGTTTAACATCGTGAGAACCTCGTGCGATAACAGTACGGCATTCGTGGACCACCGTGGACCACCGTGGCGCTAACGGCAGGTAATCGTGTAACTTGGTGACTCGGGAGAAAATTCAAGCAAGCTTGAATTTCTCCAAGAGTGACTTGTACACTTGTGGTTGAGCATTGCAACTTTATATGAACGTAGTGGCCAGTGCGATATCCGTGCAATATCCGTAATAACTCTTGCGGTTACCGCGGGAACTCCTGCGAACGGTAAACCCGGAAGCTGGACAGAGGGGACATAAGGCGAGTAAAAAAGGTGTTCTCAATATCGCCAATGGAACATGTGTCCATCGAGGACGTCCCACCTAATTGTAATTGTTGGAGAATCTTTTTAACAGGAACACTTGCAGAGATGGCTCCCAGAAAAGCTCAAAGAAAGGGGGTAAAGCATGTCAGAAAGGTTTTTGCCATGCAGGAGAATGAGGAGACGCAACAAGAGAGACAGGTGGAGAGGCAACAGGAGATGCCACAGATAACACTGCCTGTGGGCTCCTTGGAGCAGGGAGAGGGTGAGTAAGGTGGATTTCAGATTGCCTCCACAGTAGCCATTGTAGGAATAGCCTCTACAGACGCTTATGTAAAGGGAAGATGGCAGAAGGTAAGGCCATATAACTTCACCAGGGAACAAGAGGGGGAACTTGTAGAATGGTACCAATTTAACGAGATTCTCTACGATAAATCCAGAGAGGATTATAGAAACAGGGAGAGAAAACGGAACCTGCTGGAGACGAAGGCTGCGGAGTATCCCGGGTGCTCATGTGAGTATATATAACGATATATTAGTTCATCAACAGGAGAACCATTTAATGTTATCCAAGATTTAAAAACATACAATGCTATAGATGTAAAAGTGCTGTTTTTGCAGTTAACTTAAACTTCTCTTATAAGTCTGTCCGTGTCCTGCAGCTGCAAAGTAAAAAAGTCGCAGACAGCTTTTACACCCTCTGTGTTTGAAGTTGGAATCATGTCTCTAAGAGCCATAAAAAGAATTATGCATGAGGGAAGGCAATTCTCACTTGTAATGCTTGTCTTAAAAAAGGCCATCTGTATTTACAAACTTGTGCTCAGGTGAAATTCTGACAAAGTTTGTGAATGCACTTTTATCCTCTTCGCACAGCACATTAAGCAGTTGATCATATTGTCCATATTGAGGTCTCCGTTGAGAGATGGGCTTCACCCAGTGAGACTTCCTCTTAATTCTCTTTTTAATTAATCTCTCCCTTCTGCCTTCACGCAAGCATCCTCGATGCACATAGTGGGCTGCTGTATACAGCGCGTCAATGAAAAAACCCACCATCCTGTACTCTAAACCACTTAGTATAGGCATGTCTCCAAATGAGCCAATTCAACCAAGGGAGGATATTTATAGTGTGTGAAAAAAAAAGTGACATCATTTGTGCCACGTGTAGTTCACAATGTTCATTCAAGATTTAACGGGAAAGCTCGGGAGACGGACAAGTCACTCGCACAAATAACGGAGATGCCGAGTACCGTGGGAACTCTTTATCTACACCCTGTTATATCATGTAATATCGTGCTAGACCACGACCACTTCACTCTGGTTACATCTTGCGGCAAGTCGCCCCGTGAAAAAGCCCCATAACTATCTTTCCTTAAAATATAAAGGAGGCATAAATGTAATGATTGTAATTATGTTTATAATTTCCCCTGTCATACTCTAATGCTGGGCTAGGTTATGAAAATTGGGATTTTATTGCTTTATTGCATATTTGCGGTGCAGCAGCAAGATAAAGGTAAGGGAGGGTCACTTCTTTATTGAAATCTTTTCAATGCTTGTCATTCTTTCAGAATGATACAACATTTAGATTAAAAGTGATGTCAAAACAAAGGAGAAACACACTGCTTAGCAACATAGCTGGTTATTGATTAGAGCAGCTTCTGAGATATTCCAGTAAAATCACTGAATCATTTCTCCCTCTGCTGACTCACAGAATAGTCACAGTGAAAAATGAATCTTCTCGTTTTGAATGTAAGCCAAAATGTTGAAATCACTGCCCAACATGAAAGCTATCCAATTAGTAAGCAACTATGATATTTCAACAGGCATACATGCATCAATTTTGTTATCAGTGTAATGCATTTGACAAATACAAAATTTAATTAGCACCTTTAAGATTACCCATATAGTATCATTCATCTATATATTACTAAATCTCTGTTCTTGACCGCTTTTGGCCTTCTGTGCTGCGATTTCCAAGAGAACGCCGCCACCTACGGCCATCATTTTTGGCCACCTCGCTCAGAGCCCCCCTCCGCCGCATGTGTGCCGAGGATTTTTCCCGTTGATGAAAAATGACAGAGATATTAATGTTTTTACAAAATCCCCCATTCTCTCTGCTGCCCCTGCTGGAGGGAGGGGGAGGGACTATAAAATCAGGAAGTGGTGTGCCTCAATCAGTCTCTGCAAGTGGTGTGCCTCAATCAGTCTCTGCAAGTGGTGTGCCTCATTCAGAGCTCTGAATAACACTGAACAAATGTCTCCACAGCTGTGAGTACCCATAATGTGGTTTGAAAATGAAAATATGGTTAGTTTGAGGGGGGAAAAAGCACTGCCTGCAAATAGTTGTTTGGGTTGAAGTAAAAAGGCACCCTCTCTCTCTCTCCCCTCCTCTCTCTCCCCACATCTCTCTCTCCCTATCCCTCTCTCTCCCCCCGTCTCTCTCCCTTTCTCTCTCTCTCTCTCTCTCCCCCCCCCCCCCTCTCTCTCCCCCCCTCCTCTCTCTCCCCCTCCTCTCTCTCCGCCCCTCCCCTCTCCTCTCTCCCCCCCTCCTCCTCTCCTCCCTCCTCTCCTCTCCCCCCTCTCCCCCCTCTCTCTCCTCTCTCCCCCCTCCCCACCCCTACCTCTCCCCCCTCTCCTCTCCCCCCCTCCCCCCCTCCTCTCCCCCCCCCTCTCTCTCCCCTCTTTTTCTCCCTCTCCTCCCCTCCCCCACCGTCCCTCCCCTAAACCCCCCTCCCCTCCACACACCCCTACCCCCTTCCCTCCACCCTCCCTCCCCCTCCCTGCTCCCCACCTCTCCCCCTCCCCTCAGCACACACTCTCTCCCCCTCTCCCCTCTCCCTCCCCTCTCTCTCCTCTCCCCCCCTCTCCTCTCCCCCCCTCTCCTCTCCCCCCCTCTCCTCCCCCCCCTCTCCTCTCCCCCCTCTCCTCTCCCCCCTCTCCTCTCCCCTCCCCTCTCCCCTCTCCTCCCCCCCTCTCCTCTCCCCCCCTCTCTCTTTCTCCCCCTCCTCCCCTCCATTCTCCTATGTCCTATGTCCTCCACAGGTTAGAGGTGAATCGGATAGTATCCAACCAGTCAGAAGTCTGATAACAATAAGGAAGAAGCTGTTCCTGAGTCTGTGATGCACACTTTCCAAGTTTTGTACCTTTTGCCTGACAGGAGCAGACAGGAGAACTAGGTTCATTGAAAAATATAACATTCCACTGTATTACATATTAAGAAAATGTGAAGTGTGTTGGATACTAATACAAATAACATCCAATAGTTTGGGAAGTCTACTTGTCTGGAATGACAAATGTCCCGATAGTGTTGGTTTATTGAAGTTTTACTGAAATCAGCAAGAAAAGTGATGGATGGAGTACAAGGAAGAGAAAAATATATTGGATTGTATTTTACTCCCGGATGCAAACAAATGGTGCAACTTATTCATTTCACGCCCAATTTCCCACTGTTTTGCTCCGCAGTCTCTTGTTATTAGTAATCTATTTTGGCAAAGTGATGCCTGAATGAAAGTAAATTTACAGATTAGACAAGACACTGTGTCCTACAAAAATGTCAAGTTTTTTGTATTGTACGATTTTCATCGTAATTTCATTAAAAACACTGGCGCATTATTTGCTGTTTGGTTCGCAAAGGTTAAGTTATCTCTCTGTAAAGGGGGGCACATCAAGAGCATCGAATGCAGTATGCAAGGTTTGAAGTAGTGCATATAAACCTTTGTCTTACCTGGAAGGACTGCTGGGGTCACTGGATGGATGTGAGTAAGGAGTTATAAGAACAGATGTTACATCTCCTGTGGTTACAGGGGAAACTATCTGTGGAGGGGGTGGTTTGGGTGGGAAAGGAAGAGTGTTGCAGAGGGAGCAGTCTTTGTGGAAAGTGGAAAGGGTGGGGGTGGGAAGATGTGACTGGTGATAGGATCATGTTGAGTGTGACGAATATGCCAGAGAATGATATGTTGAAGGTGGAGGCTAGTGGAGTGAAACTACATCTGGTGCTCCCAATGTGGCCTGCTTTACATTAGCGAGACCAAGCATGGACTAGGTGACCATTTTGCCGAACACTTGCGCTCCGTCTGCCAAGTCTTGCTGAATCTCCTGGTTGCTTACCTTTTTTAATTCCCTTCCCCATACCAACCTTATTGTCCCAGGCCTCCTCTGTTGCCAGAAGGAAGTCACATGCAAACTGGACGAACAGCACTGATATACCACTGGGTAGCTTATGACCCAACTGTATGAACATTGAATTTTCCAATTTTAAGTAACAACTCCTCTATCACCTCCCTCTCTACCTCCCAGTGGTGGGGCTCATCTCTGCGGGGGATGAGTACGCCTACAGGGATGAGGTGGATCAGCTGACAGTGTGGTGTGTAGAGAATAACCTGCTCCTCAACACCTCAAAGACCAAGGAGCTCATAATAGACTACAGGAAGAAGAAAACAAACATTACACCATTAATCATCAGAGGGGACTGTGTGGAGGGTGGCGGATTTCCGCTTCCTGGGAATCCACATTGAGGAGGACCTGACATGGAGCGTGAACACCTCTGCGCTGCTGGAAAAGGTCCAGCAGAGACTGAACTTCCTGAGGGTGCTCAGGAAGAACAACATCACTCAGAGACTGCTGCTGTCCTTTTATCGGTGCTCCATAGAGAGCATCCTAACATACTGTGTATGCGTGTGGTACACCAGCTGCACAGCGGCTAAGAGAAAAGCGCTCCAGAGGGCTATTGACAACGCCCAGAAGATTGTCGGCTGCCCTCTCCTACACAGTTCCCACTGTCTCAAGAAATCCCAGAACATTATAAAGGACATTTCCCACCCCGGACACTCCCTGTTTGAACTGTTGCCGTCAGGCAGACGGTACAGATCAATGAGGATAAGGACAAACAGACTCAAAAACAGTTTTTATCCCACAGCAATAACTACACTTAATATAGCCACCAAATGAGCGCAGGTGCACTACATACCAAAGGGATTGTGCAATCGACAGAAGAATGTATGGTTGTGTGTTTATGCTTGTTTTTTTCATGTTATTTATTTTAGTTTATTTCAGATATTCTCTTTTACGTATCGTTAGCTTTTAGATAATGTGCACTGATTGGTTGGCATTTTTAATTTTGTTGTACATGTTTACATGTTATAATGACAATAAAGAACCTATCCTATCCCTCTCCTGTGCCATCCAGACAACTATGTCTGCACCCATTTCTCCTACTACCTTTCACCTTTACAATTCCTTTCCCCTCCTTCATACATACATCTGCCACTCCCTCATTTTACATTTTTCCTTCCTCTTTTCCCTCCCCTGTGCCCCTTTCCACCTATATCCCCCTCTCTGTCTTTAATTTCACTCCTCCTCTTCTCTCCTTATCTGCTGGCCTTTCCTTTTCACCTCTAGCCTATGTTACATACTCCAGCCATCTCCTAATCAAACACCCTTCACTTGTATCCATCTACCCCTTGCCAATCTTTGTCCCACCTCCACATCTCTTTTCCAGTCAGTCTGAAGAAGGGCTTCAACCCAAAATGTCTGCTGTCCATTTCCTCCACAAATGCAGTGACCCCTCCTGACCTGTTGAGTTGCTCCAGCATTTTATGCTTTGCTCAAGATTCCAACATCTGCTGTTCCTTCTATCTACATTTTCATCCAAGTCATTTATTTATATCACGAGACCATAACAGAATTCCCTACAGAATACCACTAGTCACTGACTTTCAGTCAGAATAATTCTCAGCTGTTTTTGTTCTAGGTAAGCTTATTCTGATCTAAATTACTAAATCACATGGATCCCAATTATTTTAATCTTCTGAATCAGCCCAGCATGAGGACTGTGTGGATGACGTCCACTGCCCTACCCTCATCAATCACCTTCAATACAGTTTGTAAGACATGAAAGCCATGCTGACTGTCCCTAATCAGCATTCACTGCCAAATACAAGTAAATCTATCCTTAAAAATCCTCTCCAATAGCTTCCCTATCACCGACGTACAGATCGTTGGCCTATAATTTCCTTAATTATTCCTGTTCCACTTTTTTAATATATAGCATGGACTCAAGCCCATCTGCCCACCAAGTCCACGCTGACCATTGATCACCCATACTCACTAGTTCCATATAATCCCACTTTCTCATCCACTCCCTACACTTTCATGGCAATTTTACAGAGGCTAATTAACCTACAGGTCTACATGCATTTGGGATGTAGGAGGATATCTGAACACCCGGAAGAAATTTGCGTGGTCACAGGGAGAACGTGTAAACGTCATGTAAACAAATCTGGATTGAATGCGGGTCTCTGACACTGTGAGGCAGCAGCTCTACTAGCTGCACCACTGTGCAGCCCTTAACAAAGGAACAACATTGGCTACTCTCAAGTCCTCCAGGGATTAGCCTATGGGTGGAGAGGGTACAAAGATCTGCTTCAAGTCTCCAGCAATCTCCTTCCTTGTCTCTCTCAATAACCTGGGATATAACTCATCATGCCCTGAGAAATTATCCACCTTAATGCTCTCTAGAAACCTACCCCAATCTCGTACTTGATCTCAAAATAACTTCTGAGGCTTTTAAGGTTCATCTGTATCCCTTTGTTGGCTCCTCGCAACCCTTTCTATACCTTGGCCTAAATACAACCCTGAGCACCTCTGCTTCATCAATAGTCAATTATCGCTACTACCCTCTAGCTCCCCACCAGAATCCCTAATTCACTCTCACATGCAAGGTCTGGACGTCTCTACCTCTCTCCACCAACCAGCAATTTAAATTCCAATCCTCCCCTCACCAGAATCCCTAAATGCACGCTGCCAATCTTAAAATGAATTTATTTACTTCCAGCAGAGGAATGATCACCAAAACAAGAATACTAAGTTAACTTTGTGCATTGTCTTGGCCCTCACACATAATGAAATTTTGCCACAGTGATCATTTTGCTGCAAACATGCTGTGGATCACCATTCATTCACTGGTGGTTTTATGCTTCCTTCTAAGTTGGAAAAAAGTATTTTTATCTATACCTCCCTTCCCTCAACCAGACTGAAGAATCAATTAGAAAAGAAGAATCAATAAGAAAACTGGTTGAAACTAATTGAATGGCTTCTTAACTTTTGCTACAATAAGAAAGAAGAAAATAACTGACTGCACATGATTGCATTGTGGTCTGTGATTATAAATTATAATTATAAATTAATCTTGCCATTAGCATGACACAACATTTTAGCTTTACTGCAAAAACTTTACCATTAGAATATTTTCGCACTCCGATAAAAACAGCATCGTGGAAATGAATAGTCTGAATGAGCATTTGATGACCTTGGTTCTGTCTGTCTGTCTGTCTGTCTGTCTGTCTGTCTGTCTGTCTGTCTGTCTGTCTGTCTGTCTGTCTGTCTGCCTGTCTGTCTGTCTGTCTGTCTGTCTATATCTTCTATCTATATATCTATATCTTCTATCCAAAGCTAATATCTATCTATCTACAGTGGCTTGCAAAAGTATTCATCCCCCTTGAACTTTTCCACATTTTGTCACGTTACAACCACAAACGTAAATGTATTTTATTGGGATTTTATGTGAGACCAACACAAAGTGGTGCATAATTGTGAAGTGGAAGGAAAATGATACATGGTTTTCAAATTTTTTTACAAATAAAAAACTGAAAAGTGTGGCGTGCAAAAGTATTCAGCCCCCCTGAGTCAATACTTTGTAGAACCACCTTTCGCTGCAATTACAGCTGCAAGTCTTTTGGGGTATGTCTCTACCAGCTTTGCACATCTAGAGACTGAAATATTTCCCCATTCTTCTTTGCAAAATAGCTCAAGCTCAGTCAGATTGGATGGAGAGCGTCTGTGAACAGCAATTTTCAAGTCTTGCCAGAGATTCTCAATTGGATTTAGGTCTGGACTTTGACTGGGCCATTCTAACACATTAATATGCTTTGATCTAAACCATTCCATTGTAGCTCTGGCTGTATGTTTAGGGTCGTTGTCCTGCTGGAAGGTGAACATCCGCCCCAGTCTCAAGTCTTTTGCAGATTCTAACAGGTTTTCTTCCAAGATCGCCTTGTATTTGGCTCCATCCATCTTCCCATCAAGTCTGACCAGCTTCCCTGTCCCTGCTGAAGAAAAGCATCCCCACAGCATGATGCTGCCACCACCATGTTTCACAGTGAGAATGGTGTGTTCAGGGTGATGTGCAGTGTTAGTTTTCCGCCACACATAGCGTTTTGCATTTAGGCCAAAAACTTCAATTTTGGTCTCATCTGACCAGAGCACCTTCCTCCACATGTTTGCTGTGTCCCCCACATGGCTTGTGGCAAACTGCAAACGGGACTTCTTATGGCTTTTTTTCAACAATGGCTTTCTTCTTGCCACTCTTCCATAAAGGCCCGATTTGTGGAGTGCACGACTAATAGTTGTCCTGTGGACAGATTCTCCCACCTGAGCTGTGGATCTCTGCAGCTCCTCCAGAGTTACCATGGGCCTCTTGGCTGCTTCTCTGATCAATGCTCTCCTTGCCCGGCCTGTCAGTTTAGGTGGACAGCCATGTCTTGGTAGGTTTGCAGTTGTGCCATACTCTTTCATTTTCGGATGATGGATTGTTCCGTGAGATGTTCAAAGCTTGGGATATTTTTTTATAACCTAACCCTGCTTTAAACTTCTCCACAACTTTATCGCTGACCTGTCTGATGTGTTCCTTGGTCTTCATGATGCTGTTTGTTCTCTGATGTTCTCTAACAAACCTCTGAGGCCTTCACAGAACAGCTGTATTTATACTGAGATTAGTTTACACACAAGTGGACTCTATTTACTAATTAGGTGACTTCTGAAGGCAATTGGTTGCACTGGATTTTATTTAGGGGTATCAGAGTAAAGGGGGCTGAATACTTTTGAACGCCACACTTTTCAGTTTTTTATTTGTAAAAAAATTTGAAAACCATGTATCATTTTCCTTCCACTTCACAATTATGCGCCACTTTGTGTTGGTCTATCACATAAAATCCCAATAAAATATATTTACGTTTGTGGTTGTAACGTGACAAAATGTGGAAAAGTTCAAGGGGTATGAATACTTTTGCAAGCCACTCTATCTATCTATCTATCTATCTATCTATCTATCTATCTATCTATCTATCTATCTATCTATCTATCTATCTATCTATCTATCTATCTATCTATCTATCTATCTATCTATCTCTAAAACTCTGATCTTGTTATCTTCCGGTTTGGCGGTCTTTCTATTTGCGCAAAATGGTTCCCGATAGCGCTACAATTTTCAGCAGTTCACTCACCATTCTCCTGTGCTGCGAGCGCACCAAGTTTCGTTCCGATTGGTTGAATGTCGTAAACGTTAGCGAGGTTTAAAAATCTTTAAAAACGCGCGTGCGCAGTTTGCTCTTTTCTCCTGCCAGTCAGCGCCGCACGGAATAGTCTCTTGGGGGACCAGGCCTCCTATGTGACTGGGACCCAACTTAGTCCAGTACATAACTAAAATATGATCTTGCGTTCTTCCCGTTTGCGGGGTTTTTCTATTTGCGCAAAAACAGTACGCGATAGCGCCACTATTTTTCACCAAATTACTCACCGTCCTCCTGTGCTACGAGTTGCGTTCTGATCGGTGGTATATTGTAAAAGTTATTGAGGTTTCAAAATCTTACAAAACCACGTGTGCGCAGATTCCTTCAGTCAGCGCCACGCAGATTGGCCTCTTCTCCTGTCAGTCAATGCCACGGCCGGGATGGAGACGCCCCTTCCTGCCCCACCGGCAGCGGGCTCTCCCGCATCACTCACAAACTCCCCTCTCCCCTCCTCACAGTAACTTGTCTATCATCTCCCCCACCACCGGCGGCGGCTGCGAGGGGGGGGGGGGGTTCAGTGGAGGCCCAGTGGAGGCCTTGGTCCCGTCTCTCTCCCTCATCACTCACCCATCTCCCCTGCCCGCCCTCTGGGGCAATGGCAGTCCTGTCTACCCGTCCCCCCGGGTCCGTCTTCTCCACCGCCGCCGTTGCGATAACTCACCCTCACAGCCTTCTCAAGATACAAGATACATTTATTTGTCACATGTGCCAGTTGGCACAGTGAAATGTGATCACTATACAGCCATACAATAAAATAAAGAACACAACACACGATAGAGTTCAATATAAAACATCCCCCCACAGCAGAATCAAACGTTTCCCACTGCGAGGGAAGGCACCAAAGTCAGTCATCTTCCTCTGATGTTCACCCGTGGTCGGGGCCTCCGGAGCCATCCGCAGTCGCCGCTACGGGCAGCCCGCCGCTCACGCCCGTTCACTGGGGTGTTGGCACTCCGACGTTGGAACGGGAGGCCAACCTCAGCGGCTTGGACCTCCAAATCGGCTGCTTCCTACCAGAGTCCACGGCTCCCGAAGTCCCCAGGCCGCCGCGCCGGGTGGAGATTCACGCTGGCGGCCCTCGGCAAAGGGTCGCAGGTACTCCGCGATGTAGTAGTCAGCACGCCCGCGCTGGGAGCTCCGCGATCCACAGCCCCAGATGTTGGAGTAAAGGCCCAACGCTCCGGAGCTCCAAACGTTGATGCGGGTAGGTATCGCCCGCTCCGTAGTGAATCCAGCACCGCGCCGCCGCTGCCGAAGCTCTGGTCCGGTCCCCGGTCTCCGGCAGGAAAGGCCGCTCCAATCCAGATGGTAGGCCGCGAGGAGGGAGGGGGGGGCGAGGACGCGACTCGCAGAAATAGTCGCATCTTCGCCAGGAAGCGACTGAGAAACGGTTTCCCCCTTACCCTACCCCCCTCCCCCACAAAGAAAAACGAAAGAATCCCCAAAACAAAACTGTTTAGACAAACTAAAATTTTAAAAAGATAAGAAAAACGGACAGGCTGTAGGCAGAGGTGCCTTCAGTGGAGATCTTCTCCTCCAGCTCATCGAAACTCGTGCTGCCCACCGTGCCGATCACCGACTCCACCGGTGGCAGCAGCGAGCAGGCAGGCAGGTAGGCGGGTGGGCAGGGCGGAGACGAGCCAAGCGGCAGCAGCAGGTGGGCGGAGAGGGTGGGGACGGGCCGAGCGGCAGCAGCCGGCGATCAAACAGGACGGGGACGGGCTGAGCGGCGGCTGAGCCGGAGTGGGCAGAGGGAGGGAGGGAGAGTCATGCTGGGGGAACGGGTGAGTGGTGCAATATTGCATTGAGGAACGGGTTACGTTGGGCAACCAGTCCCGTGTGACAGGGACCTAACGGGTCCCACTTGGTCTAGTATTGCTTAAAGCAGACCTCGCTGTGAGAAAACTGCTTCTGTATCTAGAAACTGGTCTGCTCAAATGGGTTTCTCAAAGATACCTTCTCTTCTTCTTTCCACCGCCTTTCCACTTTCCGTCTCTACAATATCTCGCGTTCAACAACTCCACAAGATATATGCAATTTCCAGACTTTCGATCTACCTTTCATATGAAGTTATGATACACATAATCTATCTCCTTGATCTTTTATTCACCTGTTCTAATCCCAGTAAATCAGGCTCTATGAATAGAGCATGTCCCTGCTTGACACTCCTCTACTATGGCATGTCCCTGCTTGACACTCCTCTACTCCTCCATCCACACCCTGCAACATCCTGTAAGTGTAAGTTATTATACATCAAAATAATTCATTGTGTGCTGCAATATTAGTCCTGCTGTCAAAACCTTGGAATGTTTTATCATCGCCTTCATCAGTCAGAGTATTAAGTATAGAAGCTGGGCCTTCATCAGTCAAAGTATTGAATATATAAGTTGGGAGATAATGTTACCGTTGTACAAGAGATTGGTGCGGCCACATTTAGAGTATCACCCCAGGTTATTTACAGTATTATCCCAAGTTATTTGGAAATGGTGCAGAGAAAATTTACTAGGATGTTGCCACGACTCAAGGGCTTCAGGTATAGGCAGAGAGTGAGCAGGATAGGACTTTATTCCTTGGAGCACAGGAGGACGAGGGATTATGTTATACAGGTGTACAAAATCAAGAGAGGAATAGACAGGATAAATGCAGTCTTTTGCCCTGATTCTGGAATCAAGAACGAGAGGAAATAGGTTGAAGGTGAAGGGGAAATGATTTAATAGGAACCTAAGGGGCAACTTGTTTACACAAAGGGAATATGGACCGAGCTACCAGAGGAGGTAGTTGAGGCAAGTACCATCACAACGTTTAAGAAACATTTGGACAGGTACATAGATAGGATAGGTTTAGAGGGATATGGGCCAAACGCAGGCAGGTGGGATTAATGTAGATGGGGCATGTTGGTCGGTGTGGGCAAGTTGGGCTGATGGGCTTGTTTCCACATTGCATGACTCTATGACTCTAAGACTGCCTTGCAAATTCAAAGGAGTGGATGCTGGAATTTTAAATTGCTCACGATTTTAAAGTCTGTTACACACACATACAGGTCAGTGCACATTCTTGAAATTATTTTGGATGGGGTGGGAACAAGTGGCATGTCCATGTTTGACACTCCTCTACTCCTCCATCCACACCCTGCAACATCCTGGAAGTGTAAGTTATTATACATCAAAATAATACTTTGCTTCATTTGGTTCTTTGCATCAATCAATTTATCTGGTAGACTTCTTGTCAACAACTTGATTTGCTATACATTCTTGCTGCTTGTATTAATATTGCAGCACACAATGAATTTAGTATTTCTATCCCTTTAGGTTTCTAAAGACACTTCATAGTGGAGTTGAGGAAGAGAACAGATGCAATGGTACACGAGGTATTTCCTCTAACACACAAATATTTGTTTTCTTTATGATTTGCCATGATAGATAGATAGATAGATAGATAGATAGATAGATAGATAGATAGATAGATAGATAGATAGATAGATAGATAGATAGATAGATAGATAGATAGATAGATAGATAGATAGATAGATAGATAGATATGCCTTTATTGTCATTCAGACCGAAGTCTGAACGAAATTGCAGCAGTCATACATATAATACAATAAAAAAACAACAATAAACATCCACCACATATTAACATCCACCACAGTGAGTCCACCCAGCATCATCACACTGTGATGGAGGCAAAAGTCTTAGGTCTGCAGTCTCTTTCCTCCTCTTCTCCTTATATCAAGCGATGAAATATTTTGCAGTTTTTCCATTCAAAAACATGTATGTTGCCTCACCACTGCGAATATATGGCCTTGTATTTTATGTATATGATGATAATTGGTTTTGAAATAGGTGCTATTTTCAATCCTGTCAGAAACGGAATCGGTCTAGTATGCTGAGAACACCTACGACAGAACCTGTCTCGCCAAATCACAAATAACTTCTCTGCTTCATAGCTTTTGATAATATCAATGCTACAAAAAGAAAACCCCAGCATATAACAGTGCAGCATTGCATATATGAGAAAGTGCCTAAGGGATATGATTATTTAAACTTTTTCAAAATTATGTTAATTTCTCATGACATTTAGGCAATTTGAATTTGTTGAATCTGTCCAGGAAAGTTTTCTCAAACCATACGTAGATGACCTCACTAGAGAGGGAGCAATAGTGGGCTTGCTATTGGGAGAGTGACAAAAGTGTCAGTGGGGGAGCACTTTGTGGACCAGTAATAATAATTCTATTAGTTTTTAAATAGTAATGGAAAAAGACAGGATTGGTTCACAAATTAAATTCCTAAATTGGGGAACAGCTAGTTTTGAAGGCATTAGATGGGAACGTGCAATGGTTGATTGAGAGAATTGTTTACAAGTTAATAGTATGTCCTATTAAAGTGAAGGGTAAGTCTGGCAGGACTAGGAAGGCCTCCTTGATGCAGTATACTGAGGCACTGGTCACGGAAAAGGTGTATGTTAGATATAGGGATATACTCTTCAAGAGATCTGCTTGATCTCAGGTGGGTCCAATTAGCTGATATTGGTTTGGCCATCTGAACCAAGTCAGCTATGTTGTACTCCCCATAAAATCCAGGCATTCTAGCCAGAGGAGATGAGTGGGAGGAATCGGGAGATGCAATTGAACCTCTGCCTAACCTGAAAGGACTGTCGGAGTCCCTGGATTACCTCTCTCTCCATGTCCCTCCCCCACCCAAGTTGTTGTACTAGTTTTAAAGTTGTCCCAGTCTCATTGTCTGTAACTCGTTATCACCTAGCCCACAACTGACAATGACCTGCTTCCTTTATCTGACCCACTGAGTTACTCCACCTTATTGTGTCTATCTTCCTTCTGCAGATTCCCTGATCTTCAACACAATCTGTCCCTCCACCTATCTTCGTATCATCTGCAAACTTGGCTACAAAGCCATAAATTCCAGCTAAACTAAGTTCCTTGAACTAAACTAGGTTCCTTGAATTAAACTAAACTTAAATGCTTCCACGAACAGACTCAGAAACTGTTTCTTCCCTTCTGTTATTAGGCTTCGAATGAGCCAGTGTACTGTCTGTCACCTCTACCCCATTCCGTACACAAAATTGTGGACATTTATGTCTGCACTGTATCTTCTCCCTAGGTCAAGCTACTGTAAGTGAGTTTGACTTGTTTTTATGTATAGTATCATCTGATCTGATTGGATAGCATGCAAAGAGCTTTTCATTGTACACATGTCAATAACAAACCTAACCCAAAGCAAACATGTGTGGACTATAATACGTGGCCCATGGAAAATATTTAAAAAATAGGGCTGGTTTTAAATTTGAAAAGATAATAGACAACTTGTGGATGGAATAAATCCATCAGATATGCATGATTGTTGACGTTGAGCCTAGACTCACTTACATACTGCCCCTATTTATTATTTCCTCACTTGTGCTGCTGGTGTGCTTCCCATTCTGAACGGATCCACTAACAAATTTGGATTAGTGAAAATTGCAATAATTGTTGTGATGCACTTTATAATCTCTAAATTATGATTAATTATTCATATCCTTCCACGTTTCCCAGTACTTTTCCTATTTAGACTTACTTCCAAAAATCTGTTTAAATGGCATTTATGCAGATACTTAAATAGGAAATCTATAGAGGGATATGGACCTAATGAAAACAAATGGGCTTAGTATAGCTAGGCATTATGGTTGGGATGGAAGCGGTTGTCTGAAACGGGCTCATTTTTTGCTGTACAATTCTACGATACTTTATTCATTTGATAAAGCCAAAGGCTCCAACTCTTTATCTATTATCTAAAACAAGGCAGAATCCATCCTTTCTGATAATAATATTTTTCAATATTCTTTTACTTATTAAACCAATATTTAGATAAGCATCTATTTAATTAATTATTTAATTTAAATAAGTATCTCTTAAGAAATGGTGTAAGAAATGATCAGTTGTAAATGTGGCTAAGACATAAAGTAAACTAATCATTCATCTATGGTAAGTTTATATTTCCTGAAGGTTATTTGTATCATTGTGGACAGTACCTGGCAGAAGCTGCTGCTCCTGCTTACTCCTGATAGGTCTGGACAGACTTTGATTCTCATTTGCTTAATTAAGAAAGGAGTCCATCCACTTTAGCTGATATCCCTGCTGCTTGCAATTTGAATAGGAGAAGGCAATTGTAGATGGTTTATGCATGCAGCCTATAATGTAGCTACCTCATCACCACTAACCACGCTCCATCATATTAGTATAACTGTAGTATCCTCCCTTTGTTCCTCCCACTAGGTCCCAGTACGCCTGAAGGCTGGATGCAGTCAGTGCTGGGACGTGTGTGCCATGTGCTATATTAAACTCCTAGTAAAGGTTTCAGTGTGTCAGCTATCACTCCTTTACATGGTGTCAGAAAGTTAAACTCGCATCTCCCATTTACCGGTTTTCTTTTATTTGTCCCCTGAGTGCCCTGTGTTGGGTTTCCCTTGATATGGCATCCTCATGCCGAAAGCCATCTCCCCTTGTCTTTGACGCTGACATTGCGGAGCGATGGTCGACTTTTGTGATGGACTACACTCACTTCGTCAATATTGCGCACCGGAACGACCCAGCCGCGGTCAAAGCCTCACTCCTGCTCAACCTGGCCGGTCCCGACGCAATGAAGAGAGCTCAGGCGTTCGTCTACGAACCAGCAGTCCTGGATGACAACGGCCTGCCGGTCGAGCCAGCTGAATCTGCCGATGACCCGGTATGTCTTTTGCGCAAGTTCGCGGAGATATGCGACCTGCCCTCCAACCGTATACTGGAGCGGGCCAGGTTTTTCTCACGTAAGCAACAGCCGGACGAACCTGTCGAGTGCTTCATCGCTGACCTGCGCTACCTTGCTCAGCGGTGCCGTTTTGAAACCATGCGCGACCAGCTCACCAGGGACATTCTCGTAACTGGCATGCTTGACCAGAAACTACGTGCCGACCTGCTGCAACGGCCTGACCTAACCCTGACTCAAGCAATGCATGCGTGCCGCATCGCCGAAGTGGTTACCCCTCCGCATGGGCAGAGGGGATCTGACAGCCGAGCCATAAATCTGACTGGTGTTGCTGGACAACGACGCATGAAGGACAACTTTCGCCCTCCACCGCGGCCCGTTCGTACATCTCGGGTCCCGCGATCTCAGAAGTGTCCAAACTGTAATTATGTGCATCCTACGGAATCACAGTGCCCAGCCCTCGGAAAGACTTGCAATTTCTGCAGGAAAATGAACCATTTTGCAGCTGCCTGCCGGTCCCGTGGGAAAGTGCCCTCAGCTCCTAGACAACTCCTAAACAACCTTCAGCAAGTTGATAGCGAGATGGATTCTCAGTCCTCTGTCGACACTGCCCCCAGCTCTGAGCTCAGCTATTCCATGGGAGATGCAAGTGTTTACACTCTCCTCCACAGCCGATCTCGCCTCCCCGATCCATCTGTGCTCATTACTGTGAACAACAAGTCCTTCTCTGCGAAGCTGGATACGGGAGCAAAAGTGAACGTAATGTCAACATCACTGTTCAACAAGATAAGGAATAATGAGCTGTTGACTGCAGATCGCTCTGTTTTGTGTGCCTATGGGGGAGAGGAGCTAACACCTGTGGGGAGGGCGACCTTCCATTGCGTGCTACAGAAATCTTCCCGTGACCTGTCGTTCTTTATTCTGGATTGCAACTGTGTAACTTTACTGAGCAACCAGGCCTGCCAGGATCTTGGTCTGGTGTCCTTTGACCGTACGGTCCACGAGGTGCAAGCAGTGATGGACCCACTATCCGAGTACCCGGACCTGTTTGACGATAAGTTGGGGAAGCTGCCGCTGGTGTATAAAATCGCAACTGACCCATCCGTGGTGCCTGTGATCCGTCCACCCCATAGAGTGTCGTTCGCCATGAAGGGCAAGGTGGAGAGCATGCTGAAAGACATGGTCAACATGGGAGTGCTGGAAGCTGTCAGCGATCCAACCGAATGGGTCTCCACCATGGTCGCCACAATGAAGAAAGGAAAAAATGAAATACGGGTATGCATCAACCCTAAGGACTTGAATCTGGCGATTAAACGGCCCCACTACCCTATGAGGACTGTTGAGGATGTTGCCGCCCAGGTCGGACAAGCCACAGTGTTCTCCGTCCTCGATGCCAGAAGTTTGTTTTGGCAAATACCCCTGGACAAACGTTCCACGGACCTAACCACGTTCGGTACGCCCTTCGGCAGGTTTAAGTTTTTGCGGATGCCGTTCGGCATCAGCTCCGCCAGCGAGGTATTCCAGCGTTCTATGGAACAATTGTTTGCAGGTCTGCCCTGTGCGATTATTGTAGACGACATTCTGGTCTATGGAAGGGATGTGGCCGAACATGACCGCCACCTCCGACGGATTCTGGACCGTGCACGGCAGATCAATCTAAAGCTGAACCAGTCAAAATGCAAGTTCCGGGTGCCTGAGGTCACATATGTTGGCCACATTTTCACGGCCCACGGGTTAAAGCCTGACCCGCAGAAGACCAGCGCCATCTCAGAGCTGCCTGCCCTGACAGATGTTATCAGTCTACAGCGATTCCTGGGTATGGTCAACTACCTGGGCAAGTTTATCCCTGACCTCAGCGAGTTGAGCGCACCCCTGAGACAACTCACTAAAAAGGACATTGCTTGGTCATGGTTTCCACACCACCAGCAGGCATTTGACCTGCTAAAGACAAAGCTGATCAGCACACCTACTCTGAAGTTCTTTGATCTACTGCGTCTGGTCGTGGTCACTTGCGACGCTTCTCGTTTTGGACTGGGTGCTGCTTGCCTGCAGCCCCATGATGGTGACTCGCTGCTGCCTATCTCTTATGCCTCCAGGACCATGACGGACACAGAGCAGCGCTATGCGCAGATAGAGAAGGAGCTGCTGGTGGTGGTGTTTGCGTGTTCAAAGTTTAAGGACTTCCTATTTGGAACCAGGTTCACCGTTGAGACGGATCACCAGCCACTGGTGACGATACTTAACAAGCCTATACACTGCGCTCCAGCCAGGCTACAGCGGATGATGCTGCAGCTACAGCGGTTTGACTTTAAAATCGTGTACAAGAGGGGCACCGAGAAGCATGTGGCTGACGCGCTGTCCCGGGCCCCCCGGACCTCCTGCGACCAGCACCCCTTCGAGCAGGCAGACTTACAGGTACTGAACGTTAACTTCGTCCCTTCCAAGCAACTACAGTGCCTGGTTGAGCATACCGCTAACGACCCCGACCTGCAACAGCTTGCTGCTGTCATCAAGCGCAGGTGGCCTACCAAACGGACTTCATTGCCTGCTAGCGTCCACCCCTATTTTTTGGTCCGCGATGAGTTGGTCCTCCGGGACGGTATTATTATCAAGGGACATAAAGTGGTCGTCCCTGCCTCGCTGCATGGTTTGTACTTTAACGCCGCCCACATGGGGCATCCCGGGGCAGATGCCACTATCTCGCATGCCCAGGAACAATATTACTGGCCTGGCATGGCAAAGTACATCAAGGCCAGGGTGGATTCCTGTCCGGACTGCAACTCTCTTGCCCCGCATCAGCAGACAGCCGCTTTTACAACAGCCTGCCCCTGACATGCCCTGGTCTTCACTGGCTGCCGATATTTTCGACTGGCGTGGGAAGCAGTACCTTGTGCTGGTAGACTCTTACTCAAATTGGTTCGAGGTGGACCTCCTCCCTGCCATCACCTCCGAGATGGTGATCAGTAAGCTACGCCGTCACTTTGCCACGTTTGGTTCCCCTGTTCGGCTGCAGACAGACAACGGCCGCCAGTTCACTAGCGCCGAATTTCAGGCTTTTGCTGCAAAGTGGAACTTTAATCATTTCACCAGCAGCCCGGAGTACCCGCAGAGCAATGGACTGGCTGAACGGGCGGTCCGCAGCGCTAAGCACTTGCTTGAACAATCCCGTCTCTCCAACGGGGATTTCTATCAGGGTCTCCTGAACCTTCGGAACATTTCCAGAGACAGTACTATGCGATCCCCTGCCCAACGACTCATGTCCCGAGTTATTCGCCCTCCGATGCCGATCGCCCAGCAGTCCCTGATGCCCAAAGTCCTGCAGCCTGCTGATGTCCAGCAACGAATTGCCCAGAAGCACGAAATCCAGCGCCGCTCGCACGACAAATCCTGCCGCCCCCTATCCCCACTGATGCCTGGACAGGTCGTCCGTTTGCAGACGCCCACCGGCTATTCCCGACTTGCCACCGTTGTCGGGTTCGACAGCGCGCCACGGTCCTACCTGGTGGATTTTGAGGGGACTGTATACCGACGCAGCCGCCTGCACCTGTTGGCGGTCAACGAGCCCAAACCACCTCCTGCGATTCCGTATACCCCTCCGTCGCGTGTCGAGCCTTCCTCTACTAACTTACCCTCTACTCCCAGCATGCCCCGGTCGGTTCGTTTGCCTCGGGCACCTCCCCCTGCTCTTCCTGGGTTCGCTCCCCAGGCCCTGTTGTCCCCTGTCAGGTCTTCTCTCTCTCCGACCTGCTCATTCTACCCCTTCTGTTTCACCTGGCTCACCTGTGCCTCTCCGTTCCCCTTCCAAGCTTGGTTCTCCACCCGCCTTCTCTCCCCCTCCTGTTTCTGTTCCTGTCCCTCCTCCTATTCTTTCGGGTGGGGAGGGTGAGGGTGCTGTACGCACTCGCTCGGGTCGGATTGTAAAACCTCCGGCTCGATACGGAGAGTTTGCTTAGCTCTGCAGGTACTGTATAACCAACCTGCCATTGCTGTAACTTGTTTAAATTGTAAGGGGAAGGATGTAGATGGTTTATGCATGCAACCTATAATGTAGCTACCTCATCACCACTAACCACGCTCCATCATATTAGTATAACTGTAGTATCCTCCCTTTGTTCCTCCCACTAGGTCCCAGTACGCCTGAAGGCTGGATGCAGTCAGTGCTGGGACGTGTGTGCCATGTGCTATATTAAACTCCTAGTAAAGGTTTCAGTGTGTCAGCTATCACTCCTTTACAGCAATGTTGAAATTGGGTTAGCAAGAGTGTATTCCACTGGGCAACAAAACAGGTAGTACAGGAGTGCTGGGAGAGAGGGGTGGCTCAGTCTGGAAGCTTCGGCTGGGTTGGAGGAGTTGTGGCAAGGGACATGGGAGTAGAGGACAAAGAGTTCTGCCCTGCAGTATTGTGGCCATCTGTGCCAATATGGTTACTGAACATCCCAAAAGTTGATCTGGAGATATGGGAGGCAAAAAGGAGGAACAAAAATTCAGACCTAAAGACAGAATATCATAGCCATATAGATACAGGGAACACCTCTTAATTTTCACAGATGGATCAAAGGATCCAGTAGCTGAAACAACAGGGGCGGCTGTGGTAGTCCAGGGAATGAATGTTGAGCTTTACAAAAGAACAAACAACTATTTGACAGTATATACAGTGGAACTGTACGCTATTTTGATGGCAGTTCGTTGGATGGAACAGGTGCAACCATGTAAAGTAGTAATATGTAGCGACTCATTATCTGCAATCCAGAGTATTGGGTCTGGTGCATCCCATAGGCGGCCTGACTTAGTTTATGAAATCCTGCTACTATTAAGCCAAGTGACAAGGAGGGGCAGTGACGTGACTTTGTTGTGGGTCCCAGCACACATTGGTGTTCTAGGGAATGAAAAGGTGGATAAATTGGCAAAGGAGGCTGTAAAAAAAAGAAACATAGAGGTAAACTTACAACTATCCAAATCTGAAGGAAAACACATTGTGTGGAAGAAAATAAATCAGGAATGGCAACAATACTGGGAACAGGAGACAAAGGGGAGACACCTCTATTCGCTACAAAACAGAGTGGGCATTACAGCAAGAAGAGGGGGAACAGGAGGGAACAGGTAGTATTAACAAGATTGAGGATAGGACACACTCACCTGAACAGCACATTAAAAATATTGGAAAAACACCCTACTGGGCTGTGTGAGGAATGCCACCAACCAGAAACAGTTCAGCATGCCCTAGTTGCATGTAGGAGATATGAGACAGAAAGAGGATTTATGATCATTGAAATGAGGAAAATTGGATTGACAGAAATATCAGTAAAGAACATTCTAGAGTGTGGAGGGAAAGGAAAAGGAATAAAGTTGTTGTTTGATTTCTTGAGGGCCTCTGGGCTTATAAAAATGATCTAATATAAAGACATGAGTACTGTGGAATGAAGCCAGAAGGTGGCAGCAATGCAACATTGCGGATGCCGGCTGCCGTAAAACTCCAAAGAAGAAGAAGAAGTATTCCACTGGGGAGGGGATGATTTGATTGGGAAGGGATGACCAAGGCAATCCAAAAAGTTGTGGAGGGAGTGGTCTCTATGGAAAGCACAATGATGGAAGACCAATTAATAATGATATTTTTGAATGTAGAGGGATTAGATGTGCATGGTGAAGATGGCCAGGTTAGATAATTTCTTGTTTCACTTGCAGGAAACTTCGTCTCATCCTATATCAAGGTTTGCAGGTCACCCTTGTTACAACTGCTGTACCAGTAGTCTGGCTACCCTTTCTGTTAAAGAAAGCTTCTACTTAACGTTTCTTTTTTTTACTTAACTTAACCATGTAGGAGGTGTCTGACATCTTTTACTTGTCTTTTTTTTTTCTTCGCAGGCCACAGCTGCCAGATGCCCACTGATGCGATTCCAGTAAAGATGTATATGTTGTCGGCATTCATTCCCTAATGACAACCAGTCATGATTCACCAACTGTCGGTCAGCAGTGGTGTTTTATTTTTGCATGAGCAGTGCCACAGTATGACCAATCCTACTGTAGTTTCCAGTAGGCCTCTGCAACATAAAGGATCCAACACAGGTGAAGGATTATCATTTAGTTTAATTGTGGTGCTAAATAACTGAAACTTAGCTAATAAACTGAAAACATATTATGCGGCTATCCAATATTATAATAGAGCCTTAAAAAATAAAAGAAATCCATGTACAGAATTTCTCTGATTGTCAATTCCACATACAGTTCAAAGACAAATACGTACTTAACTTGCTGGTCCTATTGAATTTATCGATAATGGGAATTCCCAGGACATATGTAGGCAAATTTCCATTTGGTCAGGTTGATACTGTACTGAAATGGCTTGGCTTGAGAGAAGCAAGTATTCTGCAGTACAGATCTTCCGAAATGCAGCCTGGTTGTAGTATAATTCCATAGCTTTTGCTTTATTCATTTCTCTCAGCTGTTCATTGATATCACGAGGAAAGAGTGAAAGGCGCAAATAAAAAGGCACCATTCTGTGGTGACATTTTGCAAGCAGCACAACAGCAAAGAATCAAATATTGCAGTTCTGAATTTATTCGGATAAAAGAAACAGCAAAATCAGTGCTGTAACTGACACTGCATGACTAAGAACCTAAACCTGGAAAATGATATAAACTTAACGTTTCTTTTTTTAATGATCATTAATATGATGGGTTGCACAGATTCCTGCAATATATTTCCAGTCTTCATGAATGCAGTCAATGTGCAATCCACTTAACATGTATCAACATATGAGGCTTTAGCATCTGATGCACAGTTCTACAAAGTTCAATTTAAAAAGTTAAATATATTTTGTTAACTCTGTTAATACCATTCTTAATTCTGACAGGAGTCCAGTTGAGCACACAATCTGTCTATAATGTAGAGCTGAGGAAATTATGAATTGTTGGGAACACAGTTTTAAAATAAGAAGTTCAATTATTTTTGTTTTGATCACTATCACTAACAGGTGTTAAGATTATTGAAGCCCCATTGACATCAATGGAACCAATGTCAGGCGAGCGCATTTAGGGCCATATTGTTTGCAACAGTGATCACATTTCGGACATTTAATTGGGGAAATAAATCCTGTATTTTCTGACAATGTGATGTGAGATAAAGTTATAAGTTTAACGATGAATTTTGCCAATTAGTAAACTTTCCATCTTTCATAATTGATTTTTATAAAACAAAGGTACAAACAATGTTTGCTCAGTGAACGACTGAATTACAATAAAACATGTTCTGTCAATTTTGCACCATCTTTATCATCATCAGATGTAAATGTTATTACTGTTCCTCCTTCTTGTGATGTGAGTACACGAAAAATGCCCTTTGCCAATTTGTTGAAGCTGTTAGCATTGCATGCATCTGCAATTTCCTGCCAATCTTCCAGTGTAGAGACACGATCATTAAGGATTGCCTGTTCCAAAGCACCTAATAATGCACATGATAATTAATTTTTACATCATTTATCCACCGCATTGATGTCACCATTACATTTACACTGTTGTATTAAAAATGAGAAAATTCTCAATCGTGGGTTCAAATTTCCTTGATGGACATCCATCCATCCATGGGTAGCTTTGTGAGATTTTTCCATCACATATATTAACTTGATTAGAATATTACTGTCCACGTTCCATCTCATGATAAGTAACACTCATGGATTACTGATATTTTATATCTCCATTATCTCTCCATCTCAAAGTACTGAATTCAAGTTGTGCCTACATATTTGCAAATTGTCCCATTTCATTATCCCATCCTAACTCTAGAGTTTTGTCTGCCCAAATATCCAACTTCAAAGTCTGGGCTGCTCCTAATGGATTCTCATTTGAATGAGATCAAAGTTTTGGTTGTTTAGAAATCTGAAAGGCAGTGGAAAAGGAGGGAGCAGATGTGGAGGGAGGAGATGTGAGCAGATTTCTAATCCTTAGTCCAATGGGAAATTTAAAAGTGAGAAAGGTCTTGACCTTTCTCGACCTTTCCCTGGTTGGAGTGGTTTCAGTCAAAGCTGAAGACATGAATACAGTAAATTCTCGCAATAATGGACATCTATATAACAGATTTTGGTTATAGTGGAGCTCGGCTCCTGTTGCACCACCGCACCACTTACCCAATAAGCTGGAACCACGTGGCATGCTTACAGTTGTTGGAGCATGTGTGAGTACCAGACCTGTCCCTGGTACACCTCATGGGGAGCCGGGGACTCTGGGGCTTCCGGCATGTGAATTCACGCTTGTTTAACCCCATTGTCGCTGTGTTTCTTCCCTCCCAGCCTTGGGTTAAACTTTGCCCCTCGCCACTCGGACAATTGGCAATGATGGACACCTCCCCCCCCGTGCCCCCACTCCCACCCCACCCACCCCCAAGGTCCATTATTGTGAGGGTTTACTGTATACATTTCCTTTCACCATTTATGAATTTAGAGGAAACTAGAGTTCTACTTAACCACCCGAGCCTTAAAGTCCAGAACTATCTTTATATCCTCTTTGTTCTTCCAAATCTCCTTAAATTCCACCTCCACATTGAAGATTTTTATCTCATGTCCAAATGTTTTTTTAAAGACATCAAATATTACCTGATCATATGTACATGTAGGGCAACAGTAGCAATCTAACTCGCAGATCCAAGGACCCAGGTTCAATCTTGAACAAGTGTTTTGTACGTTCTCCCTGTGACCATGTCCATCTCCTCTGGATGCTCCAGTTTACTCCCACAGGTCAAAGGTGGGTTAATTGGCTGTTGTAACATTATTCCTTGATTTAGTGTGGGTGGTATAATGATCAAAGGAGAATTGAGGGGCATGTAAAATTGAATGAGTTACGGGTAATGAGACATAGGATTGCCCTATCAGGAGCCAGTCTTAGGTTGGATGGGCTGAGTGGCCTTCCATGAAGTACCTAAGGGCACTTTACAATGTTGTTGTGTCTTTACCTTGACCTTGATCATATATCTCCTGCAAAAGGTGGAATCCAGCATCCTTGGGATCAGTTGATACGAGCCACAATACAGCTTGTCCTATTGAGAAGACTGCTGGATTTCCTTTCCATTCATGTGTCAGGCTCCGAAGTAGCTCAGTATTTTGATAGTTGTTCAACAAAAATAAATAATCATCTTGAAGAAAAACAATCCATATATAAAATATTAGAAAAGGGTTCATATAAGGCAAACTGGCAGCAAACCAAATTGAATTATAATCTGACAACTGACAGCCTGCCCAACCTTTCCCTATAGTCGAGGTCCTCAAGTCCAGGCAACATCCTTGTATTGTAAATATTCTCTGCACTCTTGAACACAATATTCCAACGTTTTGTACAGTGTAACATAACATCCCAACTTCTATACTCAGTACCCTGTCTGATGAAGGCCAATGTACCGAAAGCCTTCTTGACCAACCTATCTACCTGTGACATCACTTTCAAGGAACTATATACCTACACTCCTAGATCTCTCTGCTCTATGACACTTCTCAGGGTCCTACCATTCATTGTGAACGACTGCCCTGATTTGACTTCCCAAAATTCAACAACTCGCACTTAACTACATTAAACTCCATTAATCATTCCTCAGCCCACTTGCCCAGCTGATCACGATCCTGCTGTAATGTTTGATAACTGTCTTCGCTATGTACGAGACAATACGATAGAACTTTATTTATCCCAGGAGGGAAATGATCTGCCAACAGTCATAAAAACACAAAATACATGATACATGAAATTAAAGTACTGAGTGAAAGGGATTGGGGATGTGCAAAGCTTGGGGAGGGGGGAGGGAGTCAATCTCAATCTACCCCACGACAGAAGGGGGAGGAGTTGTACAGTTTGATAGCCACAGGGAAGAAGAATCTCCTGTGGATTTCTATCCTGCATCTAGGTGATACCAGTCTGTTGCTGAAGGTACTCCTCAGGTTGACCAGTGTGTCATGGAGGGAGTGAGCTGTATTGTCCAAGATGCTCTGCAGTTTGAGGAGCATCCTCTCCTCCAAGATCACGTCCTATGAATCTAACTCCGCTCCCAGGACAGAACCAGCCTTCTTGATGAGTTTGTTGATCCTATTGGCGTCCGTGGCCTTCGCCCTGCTGCCCCAGCGCACCAGGTGATACCACCCACTTTAGTGTCATCTACAAACTTACAAACATGCCTTCTCCATTCATGTTAAAATCATTGACATAAACCACAAACAGCGACGGGCCCAGCACCAAACTAGTCACAGGCCTCCATTCTGAAAAACACCCTTTCACCATCACCCACTGCTTCCATCCATAAAGCCAATTCTTTATCTAGTTGGTTAGTTCTCCCTGGATCACATGCGATCTAACCTTCCAGAGCAGCCTACATGTGGAACCTTATCAAATGCCTTGCTGAAGTCTATGTGGGCTTGCCCTCAGCAACCTTTTTGGTTATTACTTCAAAAAACTCAATCAGATTTGTAAGACACTATCTCTCATGTACAATACCATACTGACGAAGGGTCTTGACCCGAAACGTCGCCCATTCCTTCTCTCCAGAGATGCTGCCTCACCCGCTGAGTTACTCCAGCATTTTGTGTCTACCATACTGACTATCCCTAATCAGCCCCTGTCTAGACATATTCCTGAATGCTTCATCAAAACTTCTTCCATTAATTGGAGTATTGTGGTGCGATTCCACCTCCATCAGTTTCACTCATATACTGTACCTTTGAAGGTACAATATTGAATAATGCCACCATCTAATGAATTTTGATTGTGGTCTCTATCTTTGGATTGGAGTTACATACCACTGGCAAAAATGTAATTGAACAGATGTTAAGAAATTTGAAGGCAAATTCCAATTTGAACCAGGTTGTTAGAATAGGTTTGGGCGTGATCAGCAGAAAATGGGAAACACATCAAAGTGAGGGAAAATAATTCGCCTTTAGCTGCCTCCTTATAAAAAAAACGATATTGTAAATTAATCGATTCCAGGCAGCAGAGATTAAAGTGTATGGGCCACAGGCAGCTCACTGGTGGAGACAATTCAATTGTAATTGTCTTTTAAAAATGATGTTCAGAATGTTTACAGGACCACAATTCACCAAGAGCTATATCATAAATATTAGAACATTCTTGATTCTAACCTCTGAGGCTGATTACATCATATTTTATGGAATCAGAGTTCTTATTAATTTAAAGGATTCAACCAGGCATCCATGCCGTTGGTTAAGCCTCTTAACTAACCACCTGTTAAAGGAGATTGAATATATTCTTACAACTTAGATTACACTTTTACAATACTTTTCAAATCTGCTGCTGGTAGTTTAGCACCCCAGTCTAACTTTGCATTTAGAATCACACCAAAACAAGGATAATTAAGAAGTACATTTGAAAGACCACAGATACATAGTTCTTTCACTTTAGCCAATAACCAAAATTAAGTTAGGGAGTTTTTCATTATAAAGTAAAAATGGATGTAATACCATATTCTAGTTTCATATTTTTTTATCAGAAATTAGCAGAAATAAGATATATAGCAATAGGCTTGTATTACTGTGTGCTGCCAATGATAACTTGGAACTCCAGAGCATAGTAATTAGGAAATTCCAGTCAGTAGTTTTTGATTGTACCTATTAATATCAGGCATTAACACTGGTTCTACCAAACCTTATCCATAAAAGGGTAGAGGCAAATGCCAATATTGCATCTGAAATTAAATGAATGTTTAAACCTGAAGCTCTGTTGCCATAGCTTGGGTGTTTAGGCCGAGGGCAAAGTCAAGTGGGCTAGAATTTAAAAGTTGAATCCATAACATTTCTCAGGAACGTAAGAACATAGCAAGATATCTTATTTGGCCCAATGTCACTGCTCCACCATTTAAAAAGATCACAGCTGATCTTTTACCTATGTGCCACAATTCTACATATCACATAACCCTCAATTTCCTGAACAACCTAAAAATCTATCAATCTCGGTCATGAATTTCCTCAGCAACTGAACTTGCCCTTTTGTTTGGGACCAACAAAATCTGTAGTACAATGATTTCCAAAGAATAAACACAGATTTAAAAAACAAGCATGATTGTGATAGATTTAAACATAGAATGGATAATAGTCACGGTGGCACAGCGGTAGCGTTGCTGCCTTACAGCAAAATGCAGCCCCAGAGACCCGGGTTCGATTCCGACTACGGATGCTGTCTGTATGGAGTTTGTACGTTCTCCCCGTGATCTGCGTGGGTTTTCTCAGAGATCTTTGGTTTCCTCCAAAGACGTACAGGTTTGTAGGTTAATTGCCTTGTTTAATTTGGCTTGATAAAAATGAAAAATTGTCCTAGTTGGCGATATGCAGAGTACTGTCCTGCCGACTACAAAACTCAGAAGGTTCAGAAGAAGGAAACAAACAAGGGGAGTAGCTTAGTAAATCTAGTAAAGTTCTATTTGTAGAAAGGAAGCTATATTTCAGAAAAAGCTGGTAAAATGTTGGGTATATTGGGAAATAGAGGTACATATCAGGAAATTAGAGCTGATTAAAAATCATAATTTTTACAAATGTTTACAATCTTCCAATAGAGTTCTAAAGTTATCTTCACGTGAAGCTTAGTTCAGTTTGTGAGTGCCCAGTTTGTAAAGATAAGTAACATGAATAGAATTAAATCAATACAAATAGCGTAAATTACAGGTACATGTATAATATTTTTGATGCTATCCTAGACTCGCTACAAATATCAACACAGGATTAATATCCTGAATTTTCTACCAAAGACTATTGAGTTGGGTTCCTTCCTAAATCCCAAACAGTTTGCCTTGTCCTTTTGTTTGGGAACAACTAAGTTTCTGTCAAAGAGTGTTTTCCGTTGTACAGACATGTTTCTGAAATCATGACTTTATGTTTGGTTGGTAGTGCATCAATTCAAGCTAATGGAATCTATACTGGGCTGGCCTGGAAGAGTGTAAAATCTATCATATCTCCGCAGCCAAACTCCCAATAATTGGTGATAGGAACATGCTTATTTGCATAATGAAGCAGTCCATATGCAACAAATGAATGTGGTCATAAGATGGTCTGATGAGGTTATAGCTGCTACGACAATTTGAAGGATCAATCTGAAAGCTTTAGTTCCTAGACTGCATCCAGCTATTAACTTTAAAGAATAAGGAGTGATAGTATACAATAATACATCAACAAATATATTCTGTTATACGACTCAAGATTACGAGGTTGTTCAGTAGGCTGTAATTCACCTTCAAAGCAAGTTACTGAGAAAGGGAAATGTTGCAATGGTAAACCTTAGAAAAAACATATTTAGAAACAAGTTAGCATTTAAGTTCTCTCACAATATTAATTTTAATCAACAAAATATAATAAATTCACTTGAATTCTTACCCAAGCTGAACCTTTTGGAATCATGAATATATCCCATCGCCCCAGTCAACTCCCCAACCCTGCACATGCAGAGAACAGCTTTCTTATGCACACCACATTTATTATAGACAGTCTGAGCCAATGCCATACACGTTTCAAAGTCTTGTAGCTCAGTTTCTCCATAATCGTAAAGTGCATCTCCCAGGGCTTCAGAACATGTCAATCTAAAAGACGAAAAGAGAAAGTAGCAAAGTACCAAAAAAGTTTAAAATCAAGTAACAAAAAAAAACACTTAGTCATTTGGATGCAAAATGATCTGTAAATTAGGAATCTTACAAGATGTCATCACCTTCAGAGGTTTACACAAAATAACATGTGGTGCCCATCACACAACCTACCTGATTCTCCGTTCCATTGACTTCATTGGGAAAGAAATCTGCTGGAGGTATATAACATTTTCATTTTGTACTGCCGCAATAGTTGGATTTCATAATCAGCATCTTATCTTTGTGAGGATACAAATTATTAAGAGCTCAATACACAACAGAGCTTTTCAAATTTAGAATGGTGGCAGGCACCCCAAAATCCAGCTTAACAAAGATTCCTGGGAATATGTCATTATTCATCTTCCTCCAGTCCGAGAAACAGCTATTGTCATTTACTTATCTAGCATCGTAGCCTTGCTACTGTATAAATGCCTGTCAATGAAACATGTTTCGATTTTGTTAACACGCCTGTTATATGGCACCTTATTAATTGTTTGCTGGAAGTCCATGGAAATATTACCCTCAATATTCATTACCTTATCAAACAATTCTATCAAATTATTGAAACACTATCATTTCAACTAAGTATTTATTGAAACATAATTTATTCTTAACACATCCATGTTGACTTGTCTTAATCTTGTCCCAGATCAATATTTTTAAAATGTCTTTCCACCAAATGAGTTCAAACTGACTGCCTGTAGTTGCAAGGTTAATCCGTAGTCCCTTTTATGAACAAGGAATTAGTATTTGCTATTCTCAAGTCATCTGCCACTACGTCCAAACAGCATTCAAAGATTATGATCCTGTAATTGGGTCATAACGTCATAAGTGATAGGAGTAGAATTAGACCATTCTACTCCGCCATTCAATCATGGCTGATCTATCTCTCCCTCCTAACCCCATTTTCTTGCCTTCTCCCCATAACCTCTGACACCTGTACTAATCAAGAATCTATCTATCTCTGCCTTAAAAATATCCACTGACTTGGCCTCCACAGCCTTCTGTGGCAAAGAATTCGACAGATTCATCACCCTCTGACTAAATAAATGTCTCATCTTCCTAAAAGAACGTCCTATAATTCTGAGGCTATGACTTCCAGTCCTAGACTCTCCCACCAGTGGAAACATCCTCTCCACATCCACTCTATCCAAGCATTTCACTATTCTGTATGTTTCAAAGAGGTCCCCCCTCATTCTTCTAAACTCCAGCGAGTACAGGCCCAGTGCTGACAAACGCTCATCATAGGTTAACCTACTTATTCCTGGGATCATTCTTGTAAACCTCCTCTGGACCTTCTCCAGAGCCAGCACATCCTTCCTCAGATATGGTGCCCAAAATTGCAAAAACGGCCTTACCAGTGCCTTATAGAGCCTCAGCATTACATCCCTGCTTTTGTATACAAGCCCTCTTGAAATAAAATCTGGCATTGAGTTTGCTTTATTTACTACTGATTCGACTTGCAGATTAGCTTTTTGGGAATCCTGCACCAGCATTCCCAAGTCCCTTTGCACCTCTGATTTCTGGATTCTCTCCCCATTTAGAAAATAGTCTACACCTTTATTCCTCCTGTAGATCAAACAGTAGGAACATGACTCCACACTTTGCTACACTATATTCCAGCTGCCACTTCTCTGCCCACTCTCCCAACCTATCCAAGTCCTTCTGCAGAGTTCCTGCTTTCTCTACACTACCTGCTCTTCCACCTATTTTCATATCATCCTCAAACTTAGCCACAAAGCATTCAATCCCCTCATCCAAATCATTAATACACAAGAGTAGCAGCCCCAGCACCGATCCCTGCGGAACTCCACTAGTCACTGGCAGCCAACCAGAAAAAAGCCCATTTATTGCCACTCTTTGTCTTCTACTATCCAGCCAACCTGCTAGTCTATGCTCTTTGATACCGTGGGCTCTCAACTTCCTTAGCCGCCTCACGCGTGCACAAGGCTTTCTGAAAATCTAAGTAAACAACATCTACTGACTCTCCTTTGTCTGTCCTGCTATTTACTTCTTCAAAGAATTCCAGCAAATTAGTCAAGCAAGACCTCCATTTCACAAGGCCATGCTGACTGGCCTATTTTATCGTGAACTTCACAGTATTCCGTAATCTCATCCTTTATAATAAAATCTTACCAACCACCGAAGTCAGTTCCCACTATTCTGCTTTGCTCCCTTCTTGTGCAGTGGGGGTAATATTGGCAATTTTCCAATCATCTGGGACCTCTCCTGTCTCTAGTAATTCTTGAAATATCACTCTCAATTTCTCCACAATCTCTAACGCCACCTCTTTCAGAACCCAATGGTGCAGTCCATCTGGTCCAGGTGACATCCACCTTCAGCCCTTTCAGCTTTCCAAACACCTTCTCCCTAGTAATAGCCACTCCATTAATTTCCATCCCCTGACTCTCTTGAATTTCAGGCACGTTGCTGGTATCTTCCACTGTGAAAACTGATGCATAAAAGTTATTCAACTCCTCTGCCATTTCTTTATTCCCCATTATCACTTCTCCTGCAACATTCTCCAGCGGTCCAACTTCCAGTCATGCCTCTATCTTACTCTTTATATAACTGATGAAACACTTGTTATCCTCTTTTATATTATTGACTAGCTTACCTTCGTATTTCATCTTTTCTCCCCCTATTGCCTTCTTAGTTACCTTCTGTTGTTCCCAATCCTCTGGTTTCCCACTAATCTTTGCAGTGTTATATTAGTGTTTCTTTTAGTTCTATACTGTCCTTGATTTCCCTTGTCAGCCATAGTCACCTCTTCCCCCTAGAATCTTTCTTCCTCTTTGGACAGAATAGATCCTGCATCTTCCAGATCATTCCCAGAAATTCCTGCCATTGTTGTTGCACCATCACCCCTGTTAGGGTCCCTTTCCAGTCAAGTTTGGCCAGCTCCTCCCTCATGCCTCTGTAGTCCCCTTTGCTCAGATGACATACCAACATATCCGATTTCACCTTCTCCCTCTCAAATTGCAGATTAAAACGTATCATGTTATGGTCGTTACCTCCTAATGGTTCCTTTACCTTGAGTTCCCTTTATCAAATCCGGTTCATTACATAACACTAAATCTGGAATTGCCTTCTCCTTGATAAGCTTTACCTTGAGTTCCCTTATCAAATCCGGTTCATTACATAACACTAAATCTGGAATTGCCTTCTCCTTGATAAGCTTTACCTTGAGTTCCCTTATCAAATCCGGTTCATTACATAACACTAAATCTGGAATTGCCTTCTCCTTGGTAAGCTCCACTGCATGCTGCTCTAATTCCGTTCCATAATTCTCTCAAAATCCGAAAAATCAATGTTCATAAATCATAGGGGCAGAATTAGGCCATTCGGCCCATCAACTTTCCTCCACAATTCAGTCTTGGCTGATATATCTTTCCCTCTCAACCCCATTCTCCTGCCTTCTCCACTTAACCCCTCTGACATTCAGAGATAGAATCATAGAGCTATACAGCATGGAAAGAGGCCCTTTGGCCCAGCCTATCCATGCCAATTAAATTAATTGGAATAAGGGGTTAGTCCTATTTGCCTGTAATTCGTCCATGGCCCTATAAACCCATCCTATTCATTTATCTGTCCAAATATCTTTTCGGTCATTGTTGTATCCAATTCTGTAGACCGATGACTTACCTTACTTTAAGCTCGGACAACTTTTTTTTTGGTTCTGATTTATCTGGACCAGATCCACTTTTACCCCATTGATTTAAGTAAGGTCAACGTTTATGTTTATTACTATTCTGATTGATCTTAACAAGAAATAAAATATACGTTTGTTCACTGGTACGACCAAAATAGGAAAATCCTCTGATTAAAGTATAAAATTGTTGATGTTCATGCCTCTTTACACGTCAGTCAATGAAAATTCATTGACTACCTATCATTATTTGACTGAGATTTCTGAATGAGAAAATCAGAGTATGAGGTTTTAAATGCAGAATTTTCTTCTCTGGTTTCCAGTCAGCTGTATTATACTTAACTTTGTTCTCCATACTATGTTCTATGATAACATTTGTTCTATAATAATCATTTAGTTAAGATTATTACCTCTGTTGCATAACCCAGCGTATGACTAGATCCAATCGGTTGTGCGTCAATGCACATTTCACTCCTTCCAGTGACATTTTTGCAATAGGTGGATGTCTGACAGCAGAATAGGAGTTAATTACTGCTTCAAAGAAATCCAAGAGAGGAGAAACATACCCTTCATATTCTGTGACAGCTGAGGAAGAAAATGCTAATATGTAAGTTTTTACAGCAAAATACTTGAAGTACACCTTGTTATAATTATTTTGCTTTTTAAAATTGCAAATGGAATCCTGAGAAATATATTTAAAAGAGACAAATAGTTATATTTTTAGCTCACCTGCATCATTATGAAGAATGAACACAAGCCAAACTATGCCTCACATAAGGGAGAATAAGCACAAATTAAAACAGATGTCTGGTGCATCACTTTATGATCAGTTCAGCAGGAACTCAGGTAGAGCTCCCTGGAAGACTCTCCCAGCTGAGGAATAATATAAGCAATTGGATCTATCTTAGTTCCAATTATTTTATTTGCCATAATGGAACCTCTCTTTATTGAGAGGGAACTTTATTACCACAAGGAATTATACAAACCTGCCATCTCACCAAACTATAAGATAATCAGATGTTGACTGAAAGGAGTTAACATTTCTGTGGTGTGTGACCTGGACAGGAATTTGAAGATAGAAGCATCCCTAAATGCCAGTTGCCCTCAGAGTTCTTGGTAATAAAGGCTGCCAAAGACTTGATAAGTCGCTGCCGAGCATCTTGCAGATGGTATCCCCTACAGAAGATCCCCCAGAGACGATAGCCACTTTTGACCTTATATGGAGCCAATATATGTTCAGATGTAAATGGATGACAATGTCAAGAAGATTGTTCCCTCTTTAACTGAAGTAAATCTATCCTGACATCTGTATTGAGAGATAGATTATCAGCAGTGATGTTACCACCTTGATGATGGGTATTAAAGTGCATCCATTTCACTACTTCTTCTAAAAAGTATTCAACATGCAATACACAGGCCTCTGGATAACAAATGGGTTCTGCTTTTAAAGATATTCATAAATCAATTTTGTCCATAATGTATCCATTGGTTTTGGTTAAGACCCTGTATCAGGAGCAGGAAAGATGACCATTATAGAGCAATATATAGCAGTGGGATAGAGGTTGGAAGGTAATAGGTAGAAACAATGGGGATGGGATGATGTACAGATGTACAGATGAAACTAAGCGAGGGGGGGTGGGGGTGGGGGGAGGGTTGGAGTGCAAATGATCAGGGAGGTCATGATGAGCGAGAACAAAGGCTAGGAGGTGACTGCTAAAGCTAGATGTTGACAAGATGATGGGCAGATGGAACCAGGTGGGGGATGGGAAGATGAAGAAAGAGAAAAAAACTAGGTAGACTGATATGGCAGGAGAGCACAGGGAAATGGGTTTCTGAAATTGGAAAATTCATTAAACTACCCAACCAGAAATGAGATGTGTGTTCCACTTTGCTCTTTGCCTCTCCATAGCATATAAACCAATGGTATGAATATTGAACTTTCCAATTTCAGGGAACCCACATCTGATGCTCTCTTCCTACACATACTCATCTATCCATCCAGTTTTCGTCATGCCTTCTATCCTCCCCTTACACCCCCGTACCGTCCCCCCCACCACCAAACTGGTTCCATCTGTCTATCATCTCCTCCAATTTTGGCTCCACCTTTAACTGACTTGCCTTTGTCCAAACCTGAAAAAAAAAGGTGCTGGAGTAATGGCCCTGTCTCACGGTACGTGTTCATTCCAAGAGCTCTCCCGAGTGTGCCCTGATTCGAACGCGGAGATTTACAGTAATGGCCGCTTGTCGGTACTCGGGGCTCTCGTGGACATTTTTCAACGTGTTGAAAAATCTTCACGAGTCTTCCCGAGCTTGCCTGCCATTAGCGAGTCTTCCCGAGTACCTGCCGTTAGCGTTACGAGCCGCTAAGAGACGTCCCCGAGCTCCGACGTACCCACTACGTTCATTCTCCGTGCTTACCACGAGTTTGATTTTTTTTTAAACTCGGGAGAGCTCTTGGAATGAACTCGTACCGTGGGACAGGGCCATAACTCAGAGGGCCAGGTAGCATCTCTGGAGAGTATGTATAGGTGGCGTTTTGGATCTGGTCACTTCTTCAGACTGATTGGGGGAGGGGTGGGGGGAGAAAAAAAGATGGAAGAGAGGAGGGCAGGACAAAGCCTGCCAGGTAACAGGTCGATGCAGGTGAGAAGGGTGTTTTGATAGGGTGATGGTTGGACAAAGCCAGGCTGTTCTGATTAATCCGTTTCTCGACAAAAATGATTCATGATTAATCACCCATGATTAATCAAGATTTTATCGATTAAAGTGATTACACTTCTAAACTCCCTTCTCTAAAGCTAGTACTAGAATACGATGGTACAAGAATTCCTTGTTTTGTAAATAAATGTTTGGTAACTTTTCAGCCAGTTTATCCAGTAAAGCTAAGCAAAAACATAGACATAATCAAACAGTTAAGAACATTTTGAACCGTAAAATGTCAAATAACTGGGTTGAATTTTAAGGCAAAGTCGGATGTCTGTGCAGGTTTCTTGTGAACAAAAATAATGGGAATTTTGTAAGGTGCAAGCATTGTGAAATAACTTTCAATTATCAGCCACCCCCATTGTCATTCAAATATCATCTGGAACACAAACATGCCTTCAAATTTGAACCAGTGTCTTCAAACAAGTCGGGTGGCATTCCATCCTGCAACTCAGGGAATAATTAATTTGCATTTCAAGAAGAATTCAACAGAAACACCTGAGTTTGTTATTGTACGTTTGACAACTTTAGACAGAATTCCGTTTGGCCAGAAGTGTTGACATCAAAAATGGCTGGAAAGTACAAGGTCTGAAAACCCCAAGTACGAGAGACGGAATTAGTGATATGGTTATGATATTTGAAACAACACTCCGGGAAAAAATGAAGCAGGAACTGAAGGAAATACTGGAATCTGGGGACCGCTTTTCACTCATTTTAGACGAGTGAACCTCAAAGAGAAATTAACGCTACATGTCCCAATTTACCACACTGACAAGCTCTTTGGCCTCAAGATGATTCAATGGTTCAATGTCTGCCAAAAAAGGACTAAAACCGATCATTGATAAACTTGAAACTTTTGACATTGATATTAAGAAACATGTAGTCGTGATGACCACTGATGGAGTCGGTGTCATGAAGAAGATTGGTTAAAAATGAAGCATTTTCCAGCAATTATGTCATTCCCTTAGACATGGTTGATATGTTGTACAAGCGGCCATGTAACATGTCTGTTGATGGTGATGAAGATGAAAATTAAGAGGACGACATCTATGAAGAAGTCAAGATGAGGTGTCCAATGATGAGGACGAAGGTGATGGAGTGTGTTCAAGATCAATGGCTGATGTTCAACTTGCAGACAACATTGCTGAATTGATTTTAAAAATCCTAAGTTTTTCCGCAAATCACCCGCGAGAAGTGATTTAGTGTAAAATCCATTCAAATGTGAAAAAGGAAATGAGATGGCATTGATCCGTTACTGCAAAACACGTTGGATTTCAATGCTGAGGCGGATTTTGGAACTGAAAGATGCCATACCAACAGTGTTTTGTGAGCTTTCATCAATGTTTTCGTCTCAAATTGAATTGTGGCTGAGTTAGCTGAAAGTTTGGATTTGATTTAAATGAGTGCCCTTGCCCTTGGTTGATATGATTGAAATTTACTCAAAGCTGACAAAATATTTCATTTCTTGCTGATCAATTTGGAGTTGCAACCTGGTGATATCAGTAAAAAACTGTATGAAGCTCTTTGCGCCTGGATTTGGCAGAGAGGAAAACCAGGCATTTCAGGACTCCTCAGGTACTCGGATGATCCAATAGATTATGACTCTGCCTGGAACTCCCGACTTGTGTTCCCACCACAAAAGATCTTGTCAAAATTGCGAGAGATGTTTACATGCGGCAGTTCTCAAACATAGACAATGAATTATTTGGTGACAATGATAAAGAAGATAATGATTAAGCTGTGCCCACTGAAAACAAAATAAATCAGAAGAGCTTGATGCCATTCTCTCCAGAAAGAATAGAAGCCAAAGCCAATTGGAGTCATATTCAAACACACAGAAAATTTTGAAGATATTGAAGTGAGAAATGGCTACCCCTGAAAGAACATCGAAATGCACAAGCACACATGAAAAAGTGTACAGAGCACTTAGGGCAATCCTCTTAGCTCAATTGAATCTGAGAGATATTTTAGTGCCACTGGCTTCGTTGTTACGAAATTGCGCACATCATTGAGTGATGACACTGTTGATATCTTATGATATTTGAGATCTTACCTAATGACAGTCTAAAGTAGGTTTACATTTGTTAAATAAAGGTAAATTTGCCTTGAAAAATTGAGTTTTAATTTGAAAATCATGAAAATCTGATTTTTGGGAACTAATTAATTAATCATTATATTTTCAAAATTAATCAATTAATCAGAAAACAGCCCCAGTTGCACATTGTGAAGCTAGAGGTAGGAATATAGGTGAGAGGGGAGGGGGAGAAATAGGTGTGTGATCAGGTGGGGCACAGGGAGGGATGGGGGGAGGGGGTGAGAGGTGGAAATACAGCGAAAGAAGGGAGAGAGGGAGGATTGTGTAGCAATCTAAAATTGGAGAATTCAATGTTCACACCGTTGGACCGTATCCCAAACAGAATACTAGGTGTTGTTCCTTGAGGTAACGTGTGGCCCCACTGACAATGGACAGAAAGGTCAGTATAGCAATGGGAAGAGGATTACAATGGTTAGCAACCGGGAGATCCAGAAGACCTTAGCGGATCGAGCATAAGTGTTCGGCGAAACAGTCACCAAGTCTACACTTGGTCTCGCTGATGTACAGGAGGCCCCATCAGGAACACAGGATGCGGTAGATAAGGTTGGATGAGGGGAATCGCAGCCTCAACTGGAAAAATTGCGGGGTTCCTTGGATGAAGGTGAGGGAGGAGATTTAGGGACAGGTGTTACATATCCTGCTGTTGCAAAGGAAATAATTTTGGTGGGTTTGGTCGGATGGGATGAGTGAACCAAGGATTTGCAGAGGGAGCCGTCTCTGTGGAAGGCGGAAAAGGGTGGGAGCACGTTGGAGGTGGTGAAAATGGCAGAGGTTGCAGAGTCTGGTGGGGTGAAGTTGAGAGCAAGGGAAACTGTATTCTTGTTTCGTCAGAGGGTGTAGGGGGGAAGCAAGAGCAGAACTACGGAACAGAATATAGACGTGGGTGAGGGATCTCCATCTATGACAGGAGGGGGTGAAACCACATTTACTAATGAAAGAGGACATCTCAGATGTCCTAGAATGGAATGCCTCATCTTGGGAGCAGATGTGGCCAAGGCAGAGAAATTAAGAATAGGGGATAACGTATTTGCAAGAGGCAGGGTGGGAGAAAGTGCAATCCAGATAACTGTGGGAGTTGGAGGTTTGTCGTAGACATCAGTCGATAGTCTGTTCCCTGTGATGGAGACAGAGAGAAGAAAGGGGAGAGAGGTATTAGAGATAGTCCGTGAATTTGTGGGCAGTGTGGAAGTTAGTTGTAAAGTTATTGAAATCAATGAGTTCTGCATGGGTGCTGGAGGCGGTGTAATGTAGAAAGAGTTGAAGGATGGTGCCAATGTACATTTGGAATGAGGGCTGTTGTATGCAACTGTCAAAAAGGTAGGCACAGCTGGGACCCATGTGAGTGCCCATATTATTAAAGCTTTATTACAGACACAGGTCCATATAACACACCAAACAGAAAAACAAGAAGATACAAAAATACATTAAAAAAATTGCATATTAGCCTATAAAATATACAAGCTATTGCACCAATGCAGTCTTAGCCTAGAAGTGAATCTATAGCAGCTTTTCAGAGGGCTGACTAGGGCTTCAATTATATGGTTCTCTGACTTGTCCAGTCGACACATAAAACTAAACATCAGCTGTCTTAAGAGTGCCTCACAGGTTGGCACTCTAGTGGACACGAACAATTGACTGGCACTATGCCACCTAGGGACACAAAGCAGCATCCTCATTGCATCATTGTATGCTACCTTGAGTCTTTGCATACTCTTTTTCTTATACTTCGACCACAATTGGGCTGTATACAACGGTGTGATGTAGGTTCTGAACAGGGAACACTTCACAGAGTCAGAGCACATATAAAACTTCCTTATAAGCATGTTCGCTTGAAGATAAGTTTTACAGCGCTGTCGGTATAGCTATACCTTTAACTTGGAGAAGGTGTGAGGTCAAAGGAGAATTTGATGAGGGTGAAGACAAGTTCCGCCTGGCGGAGGAGATGGTTGGCAGATGGAAATTGATTGGGTCTCTGTTCAAGGAAGAACTGGAGGTCCTTCATGGTGGGGGATAGAGGTTCACGTCCAGTCCCATTACACCTCCATCCCCTACCAGGAAGGTCACAAGGCCCTCCGGTTCTTTCTTGAACACTATCTGGCCTCCTCACCTGTATCAACCTATTACCTACCAGGCTTTGTCCAGTCCCTCCTCCCTTCCAACTGTCTTCCCCCCTTGCAATCAGTCTGAAGAAGGGTCCCGTCACCCATCCATGTTCTCCAAAGATGCTGTCTGTCCCGCTAAGTTACTCCAGCATTTTATGTCTATTTTCGGTGTAAACCAGCATCCGCTTTCTATCCATTTAGTTATCATCACCCCATCTGTTTACATGTATCACCATCCTTCTATATACTGGTCATCTTTTCTGTTGCCACTTGGTCTTCCAGCATCGACTTGTATCTTTTGTCTCCACAGATGCTGCCTAACCCGCTGAGTTCTTCCAACCTTCTATGAATATGGCAATGACCAGATATGTTGTTGAGTGATGGATAAACATTAGATAGGTTAACTATTCTACACTTTTTTGGAGTATTGAGATAATTTATGTCCACTTCAGAAAACAGATGGATCCTTGAAGTACTTCATTTCCTTTGTGTTGCGCATTTCAGTTTCCATTTTTGAGCTAATGATTGAGTCTCTTCTGACTGAGGTGAGAATGACACGAACTGAGCCATGATTGACAAGTTTATGAAAGCATAAATCTAGATATTGGACTGCATTTATTTTTGATGCAATAAAATAATATTGTGTTTAGTGCTTATGCCATATTGGAACCCTTCATTGTAATATTTGTAATTGTAATGTTGTTCAATAAAAACCTACAGCATTACCACCCAGAAAGAAGCATTAAAATATGACCTGCGGGTTCCTGACTGGGTCATAATCAATGCAGAACAACTGGTGATATATGGCTCTGTTTGAAGTCAAGCATTCAATGAAAGGTGCCAGCCTTTGATGTTACATTCCCATGGGACCTAGGCAGCAGCAATAGACATGGGAAGAGCTAGCGTGCAGTAAAGAAAGAGAAAGTTCCCAAATTACTTGGAGAAAAAAGTGCTCATTAATGAGAAAATGTTGTGAGGGTCATGAAACTCTACTAACACCATTTGGCAAGATTTTTTAAATGATCTCCTCCAGTGAGAATCCACACATAATAGTACAGGGCACAAAAGAAAATCTGTGAATTTGAGTTATTTTGTATGACCTGCAGATGACTAAAAATATTGCCCTCTCATGCTGTCAAAGATGTGTGTGCACATTTTGTATGACCTGCAGACGACTAAATAATGCTGCCCTCTCATAAATATATACGCACACACGCAGGCTACAACACTCGTGAACTCATTTGTCTTTTGCAGGAGCAGACACATATCCCCCCGCATCTCTTCATCATAAGAGGTGTCGTACTTGTGCAGTCGAACTGTGCAGTGAGCTGATACTGGGAGGCATAGACAAAAGGACAAGACACATGTGAATGTCTGTCAACTGAGCCAAGTCTGGTTCAGGAGATTGAAACAATGGTGGAATGGTCTTGGTGTAGGTAATAGCACCTTCATCTATCCACTTCAAGATGATAGCTAGCTGTCCACAACATTATTATCTCTCCCTCACAAGGTCACAAAATCACTTCCCACCACAGCCTCTCACGTATGCTTCACACCCAGTCATCCCCAGCTGCTCCTCAAACCATTGGCACCAATCTGAAGCCAGGAAAGATTTGTGGGTTGTCAAAGTCATTTAATGTATGTAAATGCAAAATGAAAAAAGAAAATCGGAATACAGCCACAGTCCGGTAGGCGGCGCGACTCTCGTCAGCAGCAGCCTCTGCAGTCCGTCTGCGTTTTTATTATTTTATGTCTATGTTTTTATGTAGTTTTTGTTATTTTTTGTTGGGGTATGTGTGTGGGGGGGTGGGGGGGGAGGGGGTAACTTTTAAATCTCTCCCTGCACGGGAGACCCGACCTTTTCTTTGTCGGGTCTCCGTTGTCGTTGGGGCTGCAACGAGGAGCGGCCTCCAACAGGAAGACCGGGGGCTGTGGTGCCGACTACTCACCTCACCGTCGCGGAGCTGGCCGAGTCCAGAGCGGGTGGAGCTGTGGTGGACGCTGCTGCGGCCCGACCCCCGGAGATTCGGTGGCTGCAACTGCCGGTTTGGCGGGCGGCACCGGGAGCCCGCGGGTCCCTGGAGGGAGACCGCTTTTCGGGGCTTCCGCAACGGCGACTTCTCCCGCCTGAGTTGCGGGGTTGAAGAGCTCCTGGAGCGGGGCTTTACAGCACCGCCCCGCGCGGCTTGGAATGGCTGCGGGACTCTGCGAGCGCGCGCCGGGCGCTCTAACACCAAGACCCGGTGTGCGACCTTGCATCACCCGGCGTGGCTTTAATGGCCACGGGACAATTCGCCATCGCCCGCCGGGGGCTTTGACTTTGACTCTGACATGGGGGTGGGGAGTGCAGTGGAGAGAGAAGTTTTTTTGGCCTTCCATCACAGCAATGTGATGGATGTTTATGTAAATTATGTTGTGTCTTGGGTCTATTTTGTTTGTAATGTATGGCTGCAAAAACGGCATTTCGTTTGGACCTCAAGGGGTCCAAATGACAATAAATTGAATTGAATTGAATTGAATTGAATTGAGAGAACACTGCAATAGAGCGCTGGGATACTGAAAGTCACTTACACATATTTTCAAATGAGAAAGATAGATAGATAGATAGATAGATAGATAGATAGATAGATAGATAGATAGATAGATAGATAGAATCTTTATTTGCCACATGACCAGGGTTGGTGGTATTTGGGTTCGGTACATGATGGTACACTGCTTTGTACAACTTTGCAATGGAAATATTACTATTATTTGTATTATTTGATTTTCCTTGGTTATGAAATATCTTCAATACACTAGCGACGTTTAATTGCATTCTCATTTGGCCCATAAATTGTTTCAGTGTAGAGGTACGGCCGATTGGTATGGCAGCAATTTACATCGCTCAGAACCCTATGGTATCTTACCTAGAAATGGTTACTAATTAAATCCTTTTTACATCTACATGCCCAAGCAATCCGTTGATTGTTGCCAAACTATTATCTAACACTTTTCCCAATAGAAATTGTTGACTTAGCGCGGCACATTTGTTTGTGAAATAATTTGATTTACAGTATGTCAAAGGTGCCATGTCGTTTAGAGCCATGTATGTGACCGCCAATGTAAAGTTGATTTCTATTAGTCATAGAATCATACAGCATGGAAACAGGCCCTATGGCCCAACTTGCCCATGCCGACCAAGATGTCCCATCTACATTAATCCCAACTGTCTGCATTTGGCCCATATCTTTCTAAACCTTATTATCCACATACCTGCCCAAATGATTACAGGATTATAGGGTTCTTATTCCAATTTCAGGATTCCAATTACAGGCTTCTTCATCCCTATTGGTTTGACCTAATAATACCTAATTGCCTAATAAAGGTAAACTTTGTGGGATGGACTCATTTGAATGAAAGACTGAAATATATGAGAAAGTTTGCAAGGAGTAAAGTTGCACATTTACTGTAGTGCCTTTCTCATTTGACAATTGTGTTAGTGGATTTCAATATTCAAGTGCTGCATTGTAGTATTATCTGTGGTTGTTTTCTGGTTGCTAGAAGGTTGTATTATTTCTGTTTCATGTTGCCCATTTTATTGGTGCCTCATTTATATTAAGAATTGAAAATAACAGCTAACGGTGGGAGCATTAGCCAAAAGTAATTGTTTGTGTGGGAAAGAATTACTTTGCGCTGATCAAGTTCAATTGTTGTGAACTGAGTGAACGACGATGCTTCTACTGCAGAGACATTCAGTTCTTCTTTATTGTATATTTTGAATTGATGAAGTGGTGCTATGATACAGAACTCCATGAGGGATTTCATATTGCAGAATAAGTTTGGACCTCTTGGCTACTGCAGTGACACTTATTTGGGTTATAGTACTTGTCAATAAGTGTTTGCTGACCCAGAATGGAGAGCCTTGCTATGTTCTACTCCAAATTTATGATTATGTTCATAAACTTCCTCATGTTTTCACAGGCAGAGCCCTTTTTTGTGCTTGTTTCATAGACGTTCCTTTGCCATCTGAATTATTTTCTATCTTCACTGAGCTTTGTCAGCTCTTGCAGACCACTGCTGTATCCTGATTTGTTACAGCAAAACCATCGAGCTGCTAAACTAATTACCAGAATGGTTGCCCTGACAATGACAACTGCTTTTCCTGCCTTTCCCAATCACATGACCTGAGGTATTCCAGCCAAGAAACTCCCAGAGTTTGAGTCATTATTGCACTCATCCTTTTGCTTATACCTGCATCCTGCACTGACCAACATTTTCTTGTGTTTTCAGATATTATTTCCACAGCTGTAGCAATATTATAGGCTATTTCAAATGTAGTCTCCAAAAAAGCCAAGGCTGCATGGATTAATCTACAAGTCTACATGCCAGTTCAGAACTCACAATGAGATATCAAGTGTCCGTGGACTGCAACCAATTTGTCAACAATCTAGTGGATGTGGTCTTGTATCAGGTCTTTTCCAAAGAGCTCAAATGAGGACTATTATGGTTGAAGAAGGACAGATAAACATGGATATGCTTGGCACAATGAGAGTAGCCGAGAATGTGCCTGTCATCAACCTTTCACAGCATTTGACATGAAGCATGGTGGCTATTCGTGTCAGTCAGAAAATGGTCTGCATGCATCCAACCACCCTCTTCCACTATGGCACTGGATTCCCAGTATGTCAGGGGTTGTGATGGCAGAAGTACAATCTCTTTTCCAGCAGAACAGGCTCTCTGTTGCTTTGGCCTAGGAAAGGCCCTGTGTGGGCCTATGTAACAAGAATCCACTGCCCTCTGTCAGGATCTGGATGCCATTGGCTAGGACAGCATTTATTGCCATTCATGGATGTCTTGGAAAGGTCTTTGTGTGCTGCCTTTTTGGTCTGTGAGGCCACTTTTGGAGCATTGTGTTCAGTTTTGGTTGCCCTGCGACAGATGTGACGAGCTTTTCTGGAAAGAGTGCAGAGAAGATTTACAAGGATGTTGCTTGGACCTGAGGGTCTGAGCTATAGGGAGTGGTTGAGCAGGCTAGGACTTTATTCCTTGGTGTGCAGAGGGATTTGGGGTGATCTTATAGAGGTGCAACATATGTTTAAGGTGACAGGGAAAAGATTTAATAAGAACCTGAGGGACAGGTTTTTCAGAAAGATTGGTGAGTATATGAAACGAGCTGCCAGAATAGGTAGTTGTAGGTTATAGATAGTGCAGGTGGGGCATCTTGGTTTGCGTGGGCAAGTTGGGCCAAAGCGCCTGTTTCCATGCTGTATTACTCTATGACTGTGCAACCTGTCTGACAGCAGTGGCGAGGAAGTGGTCCCGGACTCTCCTGAATCTGGTGATGTGAGAACAAAGTCACCAAGCCCATCGGTGAGGAGGATGCATGACCTCCGAGCTACTCAAAGTTTGCAGCAAAGCCACCATGTTGGGAGAGTACAGAGGACACTGAGTCGGGAAGTGGCGCCGTTCTCATAAACAAACCTTTATGAATGCAGAGGGTGGATTTGTGAAAAAAGGGTCTACCAGATTAACAAAGCTGTGCTTACTACAACATTTCAGAGGGTGTTTAGAGGGACTGTATAAAAATAAAAAAGAAGTATAACATAACAAAGATGAGTGGGAAGCCAGAGGATTGGGAAACTTTTAAAGAGCCACAGAAGATAACTAAAAAGGTAATACGGGGAGAAAAGATGAGGTACGAAGGTAAGCTAGCTTCTTTAGGTATGTGGAGAGGAAGGTAAAAGCTTCTTTTGGTATGTGAAGAGGAAAAAATTAGTTAAGTCCAAAGTTGGACCCTTGAAGACTGAAACAGGTGAATTTATTATGGGGAACAAGGAAATAGCGGACGAGTTGAACAGGTACTTTGGATCCGTCTCCACTAAGGAAGACACAAACAATCACCCTGATGTACTAGTGGCCAGAGGATCTGGGGTGACGGAGGAACTGAAGGAAATTCACATTAGGCAGGAAAAGGTGTTGGGTAGACTGATGGAATTGAAGGCAGATAAATCCCCAGGGCCTGATGGTCTGCATCCCAGGGTACTTAAGGAAGTGGCTCTAGAAATCGTGGACGCATTGGTGATTATTTTCCAATGTTCTAAAGATTCAGGATAAGTTCCTACGGATTGGAGGGTAGCTAATGTTATCCCACTTTTTAAGAAAGGCGGGAGAGAGAAAACAGGGAATTATAGACCAGTTAGCATGACATCAGTGGTGGGGAAGTTGCTGGAGTCAATTATAAAAGATGAAATAGCAGCACATTTGGATAGCAGTAACAGGATCGGTCCGAGTCAGCATGGATTTACGAAGGGGAAATCATGCTTGACTAATCTTCTGGAATTTTTTGAGGATGTAACTGGGAAAATGGACAAGGGAGAGCCAGTGGATGGAGTGTACCTGGACTTTCAGAAAGCATTTGATGAGGTCCCAAATAGGAGATTAGTGGAAAAATTAGAGCACATGGTATTGGGGGTAATGTACTGACATGGATAGAAAATTGTTTAAGAAGGAACTGCAGATGCTGGAAAAAACAAAAGTAGACAAAAAATGCTGAAGAAACTCAGCGGGTGAGGTAGCATCTATGGAGAAAAGGAATAGGCAACATTTCGGTTTGAGACCTTTCTTCAGACTGATGTCGGGGGGGTGGGGGGGGGAAGAAAGGAAGAGGCAGAGACAGTAGGCTATTTGTGGTAGCTGGGAAGGGAGAGGGGAACGAGGGCGAAAGCAAAGACTAACTGAAATTAGGGAAGTCAATGTTCATACTGCTGGGGTGTAAACTACCCAAGCGAAATATGTGTTGGTGTTCATCCAATTTACGCTGGGCCTCACTCTGGCAATGGAGGAGGCCTAAGACAGAAAGGTCAGATTCAGAATGAGAAGGGGAGCTGAAGTGCTGGGCAACTGGGAGATCAGGTTGGTTAGTACGGACTGAGCGGAGGTGTTGGGCGAAGCGGTCGCCGAGCCTACGCTTGGTCTCGCCGATGTAGAGAAGGTGAAACCTATAACAGCGGATGCAGTAGATGAGGTTGGAGGAGGTGCAGGTGAACCTCTGCCTCACCTGGAAAGACTGTTTGGGTCCTTGGATGGAGTTGAGGGGGGAGGTAAAGCGACAGGTGTAGCATTTCCTGCGAAAATTGGTTGGCAGACAGGAAACAAAGAGTAGGGATTAACGGGTCCCTTTCAGAATGGCAGGCAGTAATTAGTGGGGTACCGCAAGGCTTGGTGCTGGGACCGCAGCTATTTCCAATATACATTAATGATTTAGATGAAGGGATTAAAAGTAACATTAGCAAATTTGCATATGTCACAAAGCTGGGTGGCAGTGTGAACTGTGAGGAGGATGCTATGAGAATGCAGGGTGACTTGGACAGGTTGGGTGAGTGGGCAGATGTTTGGCAGATGCATGGCAGATGCAGTTTAATGTGGATAAATGTGAGGTTATCCACTTTGTGGCAAAAATAGGAAGACAGATTATTATCTGAATGGTGTCAAGTTGGGAAAAGAGGAAGTACAACGAGATCTGTGGATCCTTGTTCATCAGTCACTGAAAGTAAGCATGCAGGTACAGCAGGCAGTGAAGAAAGCGAATGGCATGTTGGCCTTCATAACAAGAGGAGTGAGTGTAGGAGCAAGGAGGTCCTTCTGCAGATGTACAGGGCCCTAGTGAGACCACACCTGGAGCATTGTGTGCAGTTTTGGTCTCCAAATTTGAGGAAGGACATTCTTGCTATTGAGGGAGTGCAGCATAGGTTCACGAGGTTAAATCCCGGGATAGCGGGACTGTCACATGTTGATAGAATGGAGTGGCTGGGCTTGTATATTCTGGAATTTAGAAGGATGAGAGGGAATCTTATTGAAATATATAAGATCATTATGGGTTTGGACATGCTAGACGCAGGAAACATGATCCCGATATTGAGAGAGTCCAGAACCAGGGGCCACAGTTTAAGAATAAGGGGTCAGCCATTTCGAATGGAGATGAGGAAAATCTTTTTCACACAGAGGGTTGTGAATCTGTGGAATTCTCTGCCTCAAAAGGCAGTGGAGGCCAATTCTCTGTATGCTTTCAAGACAGAGTTGGATAGAGCTCTTAAAGATAGCGGATTCAGGGGATATGGGGAAAAGTCAGGAACGGGGTACTGATTGTGGATGATTAGCCATGATCACATTGAATGGCGGTGCTGGCTCAAAGGGCTGAACTCCTGCACTTATTGTCTATTGTCCATAAGAGTTACCTACATTCTTGCAGTTCTACTATGCTGTGACGCTATTGACCCAATTTGGATCATCCAAGTCAGAGTTGCAAATAGCTTTACAGCCTTATGCTTTTTGCTCCACTGAAAAGGAACAACCTTCCTACAGGAAAGCACAGAGTTGTAATAGTAGGCCAAGTAAACGCTTATGGAAAAACATATGGAAGTTTGTGAGATTAAATATTTAGGAGAATTAACATGATCATTGTTAGTGTATAGGTTTAAGCTTATTTTGTCAAGTTTTTATTCAATAAAGATATTGAGGAAGATTAATTATTTTGCTCCACGACACTGCTTCCATGACATACTGCTAAGGTCAATGATGCATCGTTTGACAGGAAAGAAGAGTCACTACAAGGATTAATATTAGTTCTTGTTACTAAGGAACCCTCTTCAACAACGCATGCATTGTAAACAAGTTAACATCATCAATTGTGAGGTCGATGTCAATAGATGGGGTAAAAAAAAACTTAATTGAAGTTATTACTTCAAAGTGAAAATGTCATGTCTCAAGAATCCAATTTGCAGGTGGTTAAATACCCAAGTAATTAACAATATTCCAAAGATTTCACAATTTTCTGCAAAACCTCAGTGCTTGATTGATTTTTTTTTTTAAATCACAACTGGCTTTCGCTTGCAAAAGATTGAAGAAGAATTCCGACTCAAATTGCCAGCTATCCTTGTTCTCCAGATTTGCTGAGTTACTTCAGCACTTTGTCAGTTTTTTAAACCAGCATCTGCAGTTCCCCATTTCTATATTCTGAGTTTAAAAGAAGCTTGGGGAACAAAACTTGACTGGTTAAAGGAAGCGTGGGGACTTTGGCCAAGGTGAGTTTGAAAAGGAGCAGGGTAAAGGGGCTGCAATGAGTTTGATACGAACAAAACTGTTCTACTAAAATAAGATATGTTTAACTTTTTAACACTGCAGATGCTGAAATCTGGAATTGAATCAGTATGCTGGAAGAACTCAGTGAGTCTAATGTTTAATTCTTGACTTTGAAAGACAACAAGGAAAAACATATGTTTAAGAAATAACTGCAAATGCTGGAAAAATTGAAGGTAGACAAAAATGCTGGAGAAACTCAGCGGGTGAGGCAGCATCAATGGACCGAAGGAATAGGTGACGTTTCGGGTCGAGACCCTTCTTCAGTCTGAAGAAGGGTCTTGACCCGAAACATCACCCTATTCCTTCGCTCCATAGATGCTGCCTCACCAGCTGAGTTTCTCCAGCATTTTTGTCTACCAAGGAAAAACATATAGTCGATGCAAGATTTTTATGATAGAAGCATAACACATAGGAACAAGGAAAAGGCAGAACTGACCCTTGAACTTTTCCATGATCTCCATATTATGAAGGATTCCTCTGGGGCAATTTGCTACATATATAGCAGCTGCCTTATATTGTTTATCATCAAAGAGTTTTGTAAAGCTGAAAGAAAAGTAGAATTTCCAAATTAGAAACAAATAAATATTTTCCTACTGGAGCTTTAGAAACACACCTTGTTTAGAATGTATTACTCAAAATCCTTGTTTCAATTAATTCTGAACTCAATAAGCACATTTTTCACTGCAAAACTATCACTATCATAAACATTTAGCATGGAAACAGGCACTTTGATGCAATAGGTCCATGCCAACCAAAATGCCCCATCCAACCTGGGTTTAGCTGGGTTTACTAAGCTGTCCAAATTTCTTTTAAATGTTGTTATTGTACCCGCCTTAACTACTTCCTCTGGCAGTTTGCTCCAAATACCCACCATCCTCTGTGTGAAAAAGGTGCCCCTCAAGTTCCTATTAAATCTTTCCCATCTCATCTTAAATATATGATCTCTGGTTCTTGAGTTCCCTACCCTGGAAAAAAGACTGTGCATTCACTCTATCCCCCTCATGATTTTATACACATCATCCTTCGGTCTCCTGTGCTCCAAGGCTCCTAGCCTGCCCAATCTCTCCGCATAGCTCTAGCCCTCGCGTCTTGACAACCACCTTGTAAATCTTCTCTGCATCCTTTCTAGCTAATGGTATCTAATGGCACTAACGTCTGTGGTGATGAACTGCTCTGAGAGGTTGATTATGGCGCATATCAACTCCTACCTCGACAAGAACCTCGACCCTCTGCAGTTTGCTTACTGCCACAACAGATCAATGGTGGATGCAATCTCACTGGCTCTCCACTCCACTCTGGACCTCTTGGACAACAGAAACTCATATGCCAGGCTGTTATTCATTGACTACAACTCGGCGTTTAACACCATCATCCCCTCCAAGCTGGTTACCAAGCTCACGGATCTGGGTCTTTGTGCATCCCTCTGCAATTGGATCCTCGACTTCCTCGTCCACAGACCACAGTCTGTCCGTATTGGTGGAAACGTGTCATCCTCGATAACAATCAGCACGGGAGCACCTCAAGGCTGCATGCTCAGCCCCCTGCTGTACTCACTCTATACTCATAACTGTGTAGCTGGACATAGTGCAAACTCCATCATCAAGTTCGCCGACATCACCACTGTTGTGGGATGAATCACTGATGGTGACTAGTCAGAGTATAGAAGTGAGATTGACCAAATGGTGCCAGCACCATAACCTGGCTCTCAACACCAGCAAAACCAAGGAACTGACTGTGGACTTTGGAAGGGGTAGGATAGGGACCCACAACCCAGTTTATATCCACGGGACGATGGTGAAAAGGGTCAAGAACTTCAAATTCCTGGGCGTGCATATTTCCGAAGATCTTTCCTGGTCCCAGCACACTGATGCAATTATAAAGAAAGCACATCAGCACCTCTACTTCCTGAGAAGATTACGGAGAGTCGGTATGTCAAAGAGGACTCTCTCGAACTTCTACAGGTGCACAGTAGAGAGCATACTGACTGGTTGCATCGTGGCTTGGTTTGTCAACTTGAGCGTCCAGGAGCGGAAAAGAATGCAGAAAGTTGTGACCACTGCCCAGTCCATCATCGGCTCTGACCTCCCCACCATCGAAGGGATCAATCGCAGTCGCTGCCTCAAAAAGGCTGCCAACATCATCAAGGACCCACACCATCCTGGCCACACACTCATCTCTCCGCTGCCATCAGGTAGAAGGTACAGGAGCCTGAAATCTAGTACATCCAGGTTCAGGAACAACTTCTTCCCCACAGCCATCAGGCTATTAAACTCACCATCAAACAAACTATGTACTATAACAGCTTATTGCACTTTATCTGTTTATTTATGTGTGTATATATATGGTCTATGCTATATAGACACACTGAACTGTTCTGTATTTATGCTTACAATACTGTTGTGCTGCAGCAAGCAAGAATTTCATTGTCCTATCTGGGACACATGACAATAAACTCTCTTGACTTGACTTGATTTGACTTATCTTGCCTGTAGCAGGGCGACCAAAACTAAACACAATATTCCAAGTGCTGCCTCACCAACATCTTGTACAACTATAACAGCACTACCCAACTTATGTACCTACTTCCATGCTTGCTGAAGGCAAATGTGTCAAAAGCATTGTTCACCACTCTATCTATCTATAACAACATTTAAAAGACATTTGGACAGGTACATAGATAGGAAACATTTTGAAGGATATGGGCCGAATGTGGGCAGGTAGGACTAGTGTAGATGGGACATCTTGGGCAAGTTAGGTTGAACGTTGTTTCTATGCTGTAGGACTATCTATCTCTCTACCTGTGATACCACTTTCATGGAACTATATACTTGTATGCCTGAAGAAGTGTCTTGATCCAAAACGTCACCTATTCCTTTTCTCCAGAGATGCTGTCAGAGCCGCTGAGTTACTCTAGCTTTTTGTGTCTATCTACTTGTATTTTTAGATCCCTTTGTTCCGCAACACTTCCCAGGGCCTTACCGTTCATTGTGAAGGTCCTGCCCTGGATTGACTTTCCAAAATGCACCATCTCACATTTACCCAAGTTAAATTTCATTAGCTATTCCTTGGCCCACGTCCAGCTGATCAAGATCTCTTTTCTACCACAGATGTTACGCTTATTGGTCTATAATTCTTGATAACAATTTTCACCGTCTACAATATCATCTACTTTAGTGTCATCTGCAAACCTACTAAACACGCTTTGTACATTCTAATCAAATCATTGATATAGATGGCAAACAGCAATGGGCCCAGCACCAATGTGTTCAAAGTTATAATGAATAAAGAAATGGGAGAATTGATAAATAAGCACTTAATAAGCATTTTCTCTGGGCAGAGATTAAAATATCAATGATTAAAGGGAATTAAAAAGTCAAATTACACATTTTAGTGCATTCAATATAAATAAATGGAATTAAAACAAGTAATAGTAAAAGACAATTTCCCATTTACACAAAGACCTGATAGTTTTTGTCAAAGATATTAAAATAGATGAGACTACCATAGTTATACTTTTTCCAAAACTCTCACGAATATCAACTGCAAAATTACTAATTGGTTGAGACGTAGGAGAACGAGAACAAAGAACAAAGATATCTGTCAAACTTTGACAAACTCAGATGCAGGATGTGAAAAGTGCTTCAAGAATCTGTACTGTAATCTCAGTTTTTACAGCACAGAAAAAGGCCCTCCATGCCAACCAAGTTGCTTGTGTTTGACCCATATCCCCTTAAACCTTTTTTATCCATGAACCTATCCAAATATCTGGTAATCCATCGGGTGGCACCATCGAGTGTGGCAGCCTCGCCTGCAGCTGTCCGTCCTTTCACCCTTTTTGTTATTTTTAGTGTGTCTAAAAGTATGTTTTTAAAGGTTTCTTAGTCTTTTTTATGTGAGGGGTGGGGGGTGGAGGGGGGAGGAAGAGGGGGAAACCGTTTCCCAGTCACTTACCTGGACGGAGATGCGTCTTTTCTCCGAGTCGCATCTTCATCCGCCCCCCCCCCAACCCTCACGGCCTACCAACTGGATTGGCGCGGCCTTTCCTGCTTCAGCAGCGGCGCAGCACTGAATTCCATCGCGGAGCAGGATGATGCCTTGCCGGAGATCGCCTGTGTTGGAGCTCCGGAGTGTTGGGCCTGCTAATTAACACTGTGGAGCTGTGGTTTGCGGAGCTTCTAGCCGCAGGCGGCGCTGACTTTAACATTGCGGAGTCCTGGGATCTTTTGCCGAGAGTCGCCAGTGGCCTACTCCTGCACCTATTTTCTATGTTTCTATCTATGTCCAGTAATGTTCCTGTGAATCTTTTCTGCACCTTACCTAGCTTAATGACATATTTCCTATAACACATCTCTCCACGTGCAGTATCAACCTTATCTCACACAGCTGTGACATGCTATCGCAACCCTTATACTCGATGCTCTGACTGGTGAAGGTATGTTTGCCAAATGCCTTCTTCACCACCCTGCCCATCTATGATACCACTTTCAAGGAACTACTTACTTGTACTCCTTGATTTATCTGCACTAAAGCACTCTCCAGGCCCCTGCCATTTACTGTGCATGTCCTGCCCTGGTTTAACATCAAAATAAAATACTTCACACTCGTCCAAGTTAAGTTCCATCTGTCATTCCTTTCCCCACTTTCCCAATTGACCTAGATTTTGTTCTAATTTTAGATAGCCATCTTCAATGCCCACTATATCACTAATTATGGTGTCATCCACAAAATGCAGTAACCATTATACATTCTCATTTAAATTATTAGCAAAGATGAGAAACACCAGTGGACTCAGTACGAATCCCAGTGGCATATCACTGGTTACAGGCCTTCCATCTAAAAACATCTCTGCGCTACTACCATCAGACTCCTTCTACCAAGCAAATTCTGAATCCAAATGGCTGGATCAGGCTGTATCCCATGTAAATTTCCCTCCTGTGATAAATAAAGCTCTATCATATTGTATCGTATCGAGATGGAATAGAAAAAGGAGAAGGATAAAGGAAACTTGGGGCCATAAAATATTCCAAATAAATGGCTGGCAACTGCAAAGGATGCACATTTGCCCAGACCATCATGCAAACCAGCCTCCCTTCCATTGACTCTATCTACATTTCACGCTGCCAGGGCAAGGTCACTAGCATTATCAAGGTGCAGTCTCACCCGGTCACTCCCTCTCCCATCAGGCAAGTGGTACAGATGTCTCAAAATGCATACCTCCAGATACAGGGAAAGTTTTTCCCAGATGTTATCAGGAAACTGAACAGTCTCATCGGTATACTGTGGTCCTGACCTCTCATCTACCTCATTAGAGACCTATCCTCAAATCGGATTTTATCTTGCACTAAATGTTGTACCCTTTATTCTTTGTGCAACATAGATGGCTTGATTGTAATCATAGTCTTTTCTTTGACTGGATAGCTTTATGGCGAGACACACGTTAAGAATAAAGTGATCTTTATTTGCAGATACAGGGTCAGACACTCGCGTACTGAGAGTGAGCACTAACTGAGTCCTTGCAGTTGCAGTTGGGCACACCCGTGACTCATGACGTCATCTTCCCGCCAAACGCAGTCATGTGCCCGTTCCAGTTCTACTAACGAGGGTTCGATCTATAAGTGGCCCAACCACCTAACCACCCCCCCACAACCGGAGTAACAAAACGAACAGGCAGACGAATGAGGCGGTCCCCCCTCACATCTACCACCAAGGATTGACCCCGGAGGAACGGCTGGGAGACATCAGCAATGGTAAAAGTCCAAGTAAAATGGCAGGAGCCGAAGATGAGAGGGACCGTGCAAACTCCATACGTCTGGATGGAGCTGCCATTAACTGCGGTAAGGGAAGGCCCCCGCTTACCAGAACGAGAGTCGAGTCCCAACTAGGGCAAAACGCTGACCTCTGTGCCCGTGTCGATGAGGAAACGCCGCCCTGAATGACGGTCCTAGGTGTAGAGGCGATGTTTCAGGCCGCCCGCAGCAGCCATTACTGGCGGCCGGCTGTGGCGTTTCCCAGAAACATGCAAGGTAGGCGGCATCGGCGGGCCTCCGAACCCCAGTGCTGGTGATAGAAGCAGTCTCCTTACCGGCATTGCTCGTGCCCGGCTTCACAGCCGAACACCCAGTGGAGGCAGGAACTGGCTGCCGGGCCCAACATAGCACCACCGACACCCGATCGATAGCAACACCACGCAGCTGTTTGATCTGTCACAGCTCGTCCGCTCAGGCAGCTGCAGGGAATCGTCAAAATTCTCACCCGCGAGGAGTAGTCGGATGTCCTCGGGCATCTGCTCGAGGAAAAGCTTGCTCAAAATGAAGACAGGGCTGATGACCATTCATCAAGGTGAGCATCTCGCTCATTAACAGGGACGGCTTGCGATCACCGAGACCTCCCATGTGCATGAGCCTCACTACCCAATCGCAGCGGCTGAGACCAAAGGTACGCAGGAGATCCTTGAGGTCCTCGTACTTGTCGGCAGCTGCCGGCTGGCGAAGGTAATGTACGACGCAACCGGCCCTGTCCTGATCCAGCGCGCTGACCACATAATAATACTTTCTGTCATCGGCCGTAATGCGTTGAATATGGAACTGGGCCTCAGCCTGCTGGAACCACACCTGGGGCTGCGATGTCCAGAACACGGGCAGTTTGAGAGAAACGGCATTCTGTTGAGCCGGTCTGTTGGCTGCTTCAGGTTGCTGAGGTAGGTTGTCGGCTGTGTCCATCGTGAAAATCCAAAAGAACAGTTTTGGATCGTCGGGATCACCAACATGGCGAGACACAAATTAAGAAAAAAGTGATCTTTATTGGCAGATACAGAGTCAGACACTCGCGTGCTGAGAACGAGCACTAACTGAGTCCTTGCAGTTGAGTTGGGCACACCCGTGACTCATGACGTCATCTTCCCGCCATAAGCATGTTCCAGTTCAACTAACGAGGGTTCGATCTATAACTGGCCTAACCACCAGATGGAGCCACAGCATGGAAATAAAAGCTTTTCACTGTACCTTGATACATGTGACAATAATAAACAAAATAATCCCTTTAACTAAAGACTACTGTTGTGTAATCACAGCACTGTTGCTATGTCTTAGCTTACATTAATCCTTTCACATCTTTACCGTGAAGACAATATTAAAAACACAAAATTTACATTACCCATGTGCCATATCAGTCTTTAATGAATGAAAATGTAAACAATGAACATGAATAAGTCAACGGCAGCTACAAATATTAAACGATTCCACTTGATGCTTACCCTCATTGGCTACCCTTTAAGTGGTCTTGCCTAATCCAATACTTTGGTTAAGTTCAATTTTTGAGACAGCAGCACACAGAGAATGACTACTCAGAAGCTCAAGATATACTTCCTTTCCCTGTTTCTAATCACTTCAAAGTTATCTGAATAAACAACCTGGTGATCGATTGAAACTCATAGGTAGATTTCTGAGAAGTGAATACCACTCAGATTTTCTTTAGCTTACCTCTCAACATACTCCAACAGGTATGCAGCTTCATCAATATTGCCAGGATTATCATCATCAAATACCCCAGGCCAAAGTTGATCAACTTCTGCATCAGAGCAAAATGCATTGATTTACTATGGAATACTGTGACATAAGAAATATTATTTTATGTTATTTACCCAGTTAAATTTCAGATGCTGTGATGATGGGTCTGGTAATGTTCCAAGCTATTTCATATTTTATCAATTAAACCATAAAATTTTCCGCTCATCGGATGAAGGGTTTTAGATCCTTCTGGCAAATAAGTTGCTGAACCTAACTATGAAAATCATAGTTATCCACTCATATACTTCATAATTCTGTTTATTTGCAAAGTGCATTCAAATGGTGGAATTTCTGTATTCTGAATGATTGATGACGTGCAGGTCCATGCCTACTCCATTACAAATGGGATGTTAAACTTTACCTGCATTTGTGTATTTTTTCATCCACACAAACAGATTCTTTAATCGATTATAATCTTTTAATTCACCTTTTATTACGCTGACTAATGATGTTGCCAAATATAAAATCATCGTCAAATCAGTGCAAGAGGGAAGTATTGCAAATTGTAATTATTTCTGCACCTAAAAGTATTTCTTGATATATTTAACATCAGAGTGATTTTCAAATATTCCTGCCCATAAGAGTAAGTTCATTTTAAATAGTTCAAAAAAAGAAACTAACCATTTATCAATTTCATTGAAGCACAATAATCAACATCTTAGTAAATTGAAACAGGATCAAAACTGTAATAAAATGTCCAATACACATTGATTGCGGTTTTTTAAAAGCAATTTGATAACATATAACTCAAAAGGTAGTTACATAAAATAAGGACAAATGGGGCTGAGGAAGCATATTAACACGGACAGTAGACAACAAGAAATAACAGATCAATTTCAAAGTTTCAGACCATGTACAGTACATGCGCCATTCACTCTAGATAAAAAGAGAACGCCACAAATTCAAATTTAATGATGGTGCTAAAGGTAGCAGGAAATTGAGGAAGTTGCAAAAGGATATTACAAGTGCTGAGTGAATAGCCAGAATGGCTAGACAAGTGGTGCCATCTGCTGTAAAAAAAATGTCCAGACACTGCAAAATGAACAGCCATGCTGTGAAAATTCAGTTCTAGTGAATTACACACAGTGAAAATACAACAATTCATTAAAAAAAAAAATCACATTCTATACAGCACAGGAGAAGCCTTTACATTGATTTATAACTGTTTTTCCAATGGATCTGGGTGTCATATCACTGCCAAATGTGAGAAATTTTAAATTCCAATTACATTGAGTAAAATGTGAATCTTCCTGATTTAAAATTATTTGATCTAAAGGTGGTCCTGGCCGCAAATATGACATTACTCCAAAATGAAATAAAGTGGCTGACAAATTTTGTTCATTTGTTTTGGAAAAGGATCTTCACGTTGAGCTTCTCTATATTGAATAAACAGGTTACAGTAATGTTTTAGGAATTTTTACAGATTATGACATTGTAGCGCCGCCTGCTATTCGGAAGCCGCGGTCATGTGACTCGGGAGAGCCGCTGTTTTCGCGCGGTTTCACTTTTGCGCCACAGTTGTGTAGCTGACCACCGTTGTGGTCAGACCGTTGTGGTCAGACGTGTTTGTGAGGACCTGTAAACCAAAGAGTTATTTCTGAAATAAACAAGTTCACAAAAACTTTGTTGCCGTTCTTACATCCACCAAATTGGTGACCCCGACCTGATTAGCCGTCGTTAGACAAAGAAGATCATGCAGGAGGACTACGTTCCCGCAGAATCGGCTCGCAAGAGGCAGGGCTCACCGGGCTTCAAATTACCTTAGTTTTGGCCAGACCAATCTCAGGTGTGGTTCGCCCACATTGAGGCACAGTTTCACCTGCACCGCATTATTGCAGACGACACGATGTATTTTCATGTGATAGGAGCTCTGCTGCAGGACTGTGCCTCGAGGCTGTTGCCATACATCAAAGACTTGCCGACGATCGCAAAATACGAAGGTTTGAAGGCCATACCTTCGGTCTCAGCCGTAGAGACAGGGCGGCGAAGATCCTGCACATGGACAGTGTCGGCGACTGGTCATCCACCATCATGGCAAAGATGCGGGCCCTGTGGACGGGGCACTGCCCGTGTCTGTTCTTCGAACAGGCATTCCTAGAGCAGATGCAGACGAAGTTCGCATGATGCTCGCCGGGGCTGATTTTAGGAATCCCCAGCACCTCGCAGAGAGAGTTGACGAGTTGTGGACCCACAGAGGGAGGGACGTTTGTGCCTTCACCCGCTCCACCACCACAGCGTGGGTGCAACCGAGATGACATCGGGAGGAAGAGCAGGACCAGCCCAGCGCTGAAGAAGCATCGCCGCTACCGGAGGTGTACAGCCGATGACGTTGGTGCTACTACCATCTCCGCTACGGCGTGGAAGCCCGAAGATGCCGAAGCCCCTGTTCGTGTCAGGGAAATGCCTCGGCTGATTGCCCATAGAGGTGAACGCGATCGGCCCAAACGAATGCCTCTACGTCCGTGATAGCCACTCCGGCCAACGTTTCCAGGTCGACTCCGGTGCCATAGCCAGCATCCTGCCATCGACTGCCCGTGATACCCGCGTCGGTAAGATAGAACCCGTCCTCTCGGCCGTCAACGGGAGCGACATTCGCACTTACGGTACGCGGACCCTGGACTTAAATTTTGACTCCCACCCGTATAGGTGGAAGTTCACCATTGCTGACGTCGCCCAGCCGATATTGGGGGCCGATTTCTTGCGCGCGTTCTCCGTTAGTCGATGTGCGAGGTGGGCGAATGGTTCCAGTGTCGGACCTGTGCCCTGCCAAATGGCGCAACCCGTTCACGCCCCAACAGCAACTCGACGAGGTAGCTGAGATCCAGCAACCTTTCGTAGCCCTTCTCACTGAATTCCCAGGGTTGCTCACGCCCCGGTTCGACGGGGCTGCGCCCTGTCATGGCGTGGTCCGCCACATTCCCACCTAGGGCCCACCGGTTCACGCCAGCGCGCGCCGCCTCCCGCCCGATAAACTGTGCATCGCACGAGACGAGTTCCAGCTTACAGAGGACATGGGGATTGCCCGATGGTCGGATAGCCCTTGGGCTTCCCCGCTGCATATGGTGCCCAAAGTGTCCGGGGGTTGGAGACCTTGCGGTGATTATAGGCGTCTCAACGCCGTAACCACGGCAGATCGGTACCCAGTCCCGAACAGCCAAGATTTCTTGCGTGCGTTCTCCGTTAGTTGATGTGCGAGGTGGGCGAATGGTTCCTCTGCACCTGTTACCCCCTGTTATGTTTCACCGGTCCCCTCTGTTACGCACGTACCTCCGGTTCTGTTTTGCCGGCCCCTACTGTTACGCTTGCCCCGCGACCTCGGACTACGTGTTCCGGTCGAATCGTCTGGTTACCCGTGCGTTTCCGTACCGCGGATTCTAGGGGGGGCCATGTAGCGGTGCCTGCTGGCGCACGCAGGTATTGAACCTGGCGTTTGGAAGCCGCGGTCACGTGACTCGGGAGGGGCTGATGTTTTCGCGCGGTTTTGCTTTTGCGCCACAGTTGTGTAGCTGACCATCGTTGTGGTCAGACGTGTTTGTGAGGACCTGTAAACCAAAGTTATTTCTGAAATAAAAAAGTTCACAAAAACGTGGTTGCCGTTTGAACCAGAATAGTTTAAATGTAATTTAGAATTCTGTAATGTAGATAATTTCAAGAATCAAAAATCATTTTAAAAGTACTTATTTTTTCCTGAGCACATTTTCATTGTAGAAATAAATTATTTAATATGACAATAATTTGTTTAAACTTATTTTTATTATGCTGACCAAAGTTTGTTCTTGGAAGATAGTAAATATGATCACATGAATTAATTTTAAAAAACTTAACCTAATTAGCAAAATTTTGAATGCAATTTGCACCCAATTTCCTAATTATGTCCAAAGCAAAAAATACTTTCCATTTATGATACCTATGTTTTAAAAAATCCTACATTAGATTGAAATAGAACTACAATTTAAAAAAAATCTGTACCTTTCAGAGATTTTGCTTTTGTCAGACTTGGCAAAATGAATTCAGTGAGAGAAACACTTTTATCTGAATATCCCCAAGTAGCAACCGCATCTGCTATTATCTTCAGTTTCGAGTACCTGTAATATTATGTAAAGCATCAGCAATATAACTGATCTTATACCAATTATATGAAAACAATTCAAATCTTGTTGTTTACCTGAGTTTTAATTGCTCATTTGTCGTGACTAGTTCTTCCCATTGTTGCATTTTTTGACTGATTTCTTGGGTTATTTTTGTTTTGATCTGGACTGGCACATATTTTGTTTCTTTGTTCACTTTTGCGTCCTTGAGCCTACTTTCCAGTTTCCTCAGATGTTTACATAGATCCGCCACATTTACTGATTCCTCAAATGTCAGGCCTGTGAACAAATTAAAAAAAATTAAATACCATATTCATCTTAAAAACACTCCTACTGCTTCTTGTTCATGAGACATGTACTGTTTAGAGGTTGCAGGGGTATTTTTCTATTATTTGTAGGAGTGATGTCTGACAGGTATCAAGGTATGTGCTGATACTGTTCATTAAATGCTGGCAAGAACCAAAACTCTGTGATTTTGTTGTTTAAATAACGGTCACTGACATTTGGCATAAGAGCATTTCTAAATAAAATATGTACTTTAGAAAGGGGAAAACAGCAGTACATCCCCAATTCCATTTTCACAGGAATTGCACACTACAACTGGTGCTATGCAATCCTCCAAATTTTGACTTTCTCCTGCTGGATACAACAGGAGTATGGTAGCATTGGAAAACTTCAGGAAAACATTCCTCATGGGGAACAGTGAACTGGAGGTAGAATTAATCTTGCATATCCCCTAGTAGTCATCTTCAGTCATTTACAATAATTTGCTGGCATGATACATCTGCAGCAAGGATTTTTCCAAACCACGTTATTCAAACAAGGCTAGAGGATTAATATACCTTAAAAAGTTTTAAAAATCTATTAAAATTAACAACTTAAAATTTCAATGTTACACTTGTCTGATGGAAAGCAAATGATTAAAACACTAAGCAAGGGGTTGAAGCGGAGATACCCGTGATAGCTAACAAATTTATTTTGACAAGTTTCAGACCTGAAATGTGCTTAAAATGGGAGGTTTCTTCTTGTGGCAGCAGGAGCTCGTCTGTTAACCTATTTTTCAGATAACTTGACTCTTTTGCAATTTGCAAGCGTGCTTCTAATCCAGATGTATTTTTATTAATGATTTCAATTCTGTTGAAAGAAGTGTGATTATCATGTTATATTTTTTTGGTTTGTAAATTAAAACTATAAAAACATTTATATATGTACCCATTAAATCACCAAACTAACAAAAAATACGTTTTGCGTAAGGACCAATCTTTTAGAGTGTAGCCAACAGTGAGAGGCAAAGTTAGCCTAATTATTCTCTTATGATCTGAAAGTTTGATAAGTAAACCACAGAGAAAGGTTAAGGGTATACTTACTTCAAAACTATTTTTCCTAAAATGTATCCTAAAGATCTGTAAAGTTTGTGTGGCCTTCTCACCATTCATCTTTGATCATGTTCATGAATGTAAACAATCTGATTGGGAAAACTGCATATTTATCAACATTTAACAGATATCCTTACAGAAAATAATAGAATTCTCATCAACCTCTGTTACCATCCCGACCCTCTCCCTAGCTTCTTTGTATGTACAATCATATGAAAAAGAAATTAGTACATATTATTCTATTGAGGGAGAAAACCTGTGATAGATGGCAAGTCATATACAAACTATCTAACAACTAACTTTTAGTGATTCAATAAAAAGCGAAAACAAAAAGTGACCCAGCTATGGCTATTAAGAGAAGGTAGATAGTGATATCAATGAAAAACGATTACAGAATTACCAAAAAAATAGCAGTAAAATTAAGAAATAGTAACATTTCACAATTTGGTAAAGGAAGACAAAAGGAAGACAAAAGGAGAGGGAAATTGATTAAGATTGAGAATTGAGTACAAGAGTCTCAAAGTCATGACGCATGACGCTTGTTCTTTGGTAAAGCTCCATTTGGAGTATTGTGTGCAGTTCTGGTCACCCCATTTTGGGAGGTATTGGAAGCTTCTGAGAGGGTGCAGATGAGGTTTACTAGAATGATACATGGATTAGGGAACATTAGCTACAAGGAGAGATTGGACTGACTTGGATGTTTTCTGTTTTCACTGGGGAATGCAAGAAGTTGAGGGTAGACCTGATAGGTATATGAAATTATGAGAGGCATTGACAGGGTAGACAAACAGAACTTATTTTCCAGGATGCAAATCTCAAATACTAGAGGACATAGTTTTGATGTAAAAGGGGCAAAGTGTAAAGGAGACTAGGCCAAGTGGGACCCGTTGGGTCCCATCCCCCAAGGCGGGGGGTGGGGGGGGGGGGACGGCATCACAGGGGAGCGCTTGTCCCCAAACGCAATACTCTACCACTCACCCATAGGTCCCAATATTCACCACTCCCTAGAGAGGGAGGGGGTTAGAGAGGGAGGGGTGATAGAGAGGGAGGGGGGAGGGTAGAGAGGGTGGGGGGGGTAGAGAGTGAGGGGGTTAGAGAGGGAGGGGGGTAGAGAGGGAGGGGGGTAGAGAGGGAGGGGGGTAGAGAGGAGGGAGGGGAGAGAGAGAGGGAGGGGGCAGAGAGAGAGGGGGGTAGAGAGGGAGGGGGTAGAGAGGGAGGGGGAGGTGGAGGGGGGGTAGAGAGGGTGAGGGAGGGGGTCTGTAGAGCTAATAATAAACACTCCAAGTAACGATCCAACAGGTTTATTTATTTATTTATTTTTAATCAAAAAATGTATTCAATTATTAAAAAATAATATTTACACTACAATAAAACAAGCCAGAGCCCACCACCATAATACAATAAACATATATCCATAATAAACTATTATACAATTATGATACAATCCTTATTGAGGATACATTCTACACCCTGCGGAGCCCAGCGGTCCCGGAACCCCCTCAGGGTGCCCGTAGACAGGGTGTATTCCCTTTCTAACCACACCCGGGCACGGACGTATCCCCGGAAAAGGGGCAGGCAGCCGGCTCGGGTAGAGCCCTCCACCGTCTGGCGCCCTGACTCGCGGATGGTCAGCTTGGCCAGGCCCCGGAGCGACCCAACCAGGACATCTTCAGCCCTACCCTCTCCCCTACGCACAGCACAGGGTGTTCAAAGATGAGGATGGTGGGTGAAAAATGCAGCCAGAAGACAAGGAGCAGCCCCTTTAGGTATTCAAACAGTGGCTGCAGCCTCACGCACTCCATGTACACGTGGTACACAGATTCTTCCAGCCCGCAAAAGTGGCAGGCGGCTGGCGAGTCTGTGAACTGCGAGAGAAACAAGTTGCAGGGAACACCTCAGTGCAATACCCTCCACCCCGGGTCCCCAATGTAGAGGGGGAGAATCCCTGCGTAGAGGGCCAACAGGTTTATTGGCATGTAGTACATAAGTTAAGGGCCTGTCCCAAGAGCATGCGACCTGCATGCGGCAACGCGACCAAACCGGAAGCGGGGGCCGCGCGGAGGTCGATTGATCCCCGTACAGGGCCGGTCCCACCAGCATGCGCCTGCATGCGGGGAGCGCGACCAAACCGGAAGCAGGGGCTGCACGGAGGTCGAGTGAGTGACGTGAAGTTCAAGCGAAGTCCGCGGGAAGTTCGCACGTGACGTACGGCGTCAAGACGCTGCATACGGCGTTGAGACACTGCGCACGCCCGTCGAGGCGGTGCGTACAGCGTCGAGGCGGCTGTGGGCCAGCAGGCCGTTGCCGTGCGGAATTTTTGAACAGGGTCAGTTTTTCGGAGCCCAGCGCGATGTCGGGACAAGCTCCGCACAACTCCATACGGCTCTGGCGATCGAAGTGGGACCGGCCCCGCGAGGCCGTACGGCTCAAGCGACCACGTTAGGTCGCCCTTGCCGCATGGAGTCGCATGCTCGTGGGACAGGCCCTTTATACTGCATGTTGTCACCACTGTGACTACATACCGACTAACCGACTGGTGTTTGAAAGCGTTAGTAATATATGGCGACTGTAAGGTAAAACCCGGACTGGATTATAGATCAGAGTGGTGTGTAACATATGTGTGTTAGTATTAGGTAGAGTAGGTCTACATCTTTCCTCTTAAGAAAATAACGTAACTACAAATACATATGTAAGTACAACTAATCAAGTTTAACTGGCGTCTAATAAAATCAGCACTGGAGCAGGTTGAGCATAGTCCCCGTATCTAAAGGTAGGTTTGCAAATGCGACCCGCACGCGTACGGTACAGGCTTGCATTCCCATCCTTCACCGGCGAGAACTGTGAGACCGGGGGCTGATGGAGCACCGGAGATCCGTGAGACGGGTGAGGGGAGACTGGAGGGCGGGACACTGACTGTGGTGGCGAGAAGGCAGGATGCATGCTGGGTGCAGACTCTGCAAACAGATGCTGGGCCGGGGAAGAGAGTATCAGTCCTGTGGACTGCAGCCGTCAGCTCGGCTACTGCGTGGGCTCCAGTCCAGGCCCCAGTCCAGGCCCCAACTTCATCTCTGGGCTCGTCACTACTTCATCTCCGGGCTTGTCCCTGACCTCGGACCCAGGCTCGTCCTTGGTTCTACCGGCGGCTTCTTTCTTGGCCCCGGTCATGGCCCCATCCCAAGCCACGGGCTCGGCCTTCACTCCAGCTACAGACTCGGCTCCAGCCCAGGCCCAGTTGCCGGGCTCGGCCCGCGGCAGCAGCCTCCCCACCAGGCACCAGGCTGCGGCCGGGCGTGGACCCGAGTGAGGCCGTGGGCGGATGTGGACCCCGAGCGAGGTCGCGGGTGGGCATGGACCCGAGGACTCGAGCGAGGCCAGGTGCGGGCGTGTGTGAAACGGGCGCCGACCTGACCCATGGTGCCCGCCCACCTCATTTTGACGTCATATCTTTAAAGATCGCTAAGTCGAAATGAAGCATCAAGGAGTGCATCAAGCAGTGAGAATGAAGCAGGTCGACCGTTGGGTAGGTGGTGAAGCGTTTGAGGAATGCTCTTGAAATGCGGCCGTCCCCCTGATGTCACTAGAAGCTCTTGAAATATTCTGTGTGTGAAACGGGCTCCAAGCCGAGCCATTGTGCCCGTCCAACTCATTGTGATGTCATCAGTGGAAGCTGGTCGTTTTAAAAGGAAGTTGTTTTTTTTAAACTTTAATCAGCAATGAGTCATGAAATAAAGCATAAAATCTTGAATGAAGCTGCTCATTGCTTAGAAGGGAAAAATGTCAGAATATGTAAAAATCTTATTGTTACCGCAGTGTTTTTGCGAAAATATAAAGACACACACACATACACGCACACGCACACACGCACACACACGATGAGAGTTTTAAAGTTATAGAGATGTACTGAGCAAGTATTTTGTTTTAAAACAGAGGGTGGCGAGGATCTGGAACATGCTGCCAAGGGTGGTGGTGAAGGCACATGTGTGGCATTCAAGAGACTCTTAGATAGGCACATGTACATGCAAGAAATGGAGGGATAAGGATTACGTGCAGGCATATAAGAGTTGGTCTTGGTATCATGATCAGCACAGACATTGTGGGTCAAAGTTCCTTTCTCTATGCTGTCCTGGTCTTTCTTCTCATACATCCAAGACTCTGAGGACATTATCCAAGAGCGGCTCAACAGGACCATCGCAGATCTGAATTCTCAAATCACCTGGGTCACACTATGGAAAAAGAGTGCTATTGAAAATTTGTTATATTGCCCATTCTTGACAGATGGCTGGCAAATAGTCTCTTCTATTGTTTGGTTACAAATTAAAATATATTACCTGATGGCAATTAAAATGTGAATGTAAAAAAAAGCCGGCTTTGTAGTATTGCTTTGCATTGTGCTTCTTGGCTAGCAATTGCAAGTGTTTAATGTGGAATCTAGTTGAATGTCACAAGCATGCGGATGACACGAAGCTGGGGGGCAGTGTTAGCTGTGAGGAGGATGCTAGGAGGCTGCAAGGTGACTTGGATAGGTTGGGTGAGTGGGCAAATGCATGGCAGATGCAGTATAATGTGGATAAATGTGAGGTTATCCACTTTGGCGGGCAAAAACAGGAAAGTAGACTTTTATCTGAATGGTGGCCGATTAGGAAAAGGGGAGATGCAACGAGACCTGGGTGTCATGGTACACCAGTCATTGAAAGTAGGAATGCAGGTGCAGCAGGCAGTGAAGAAAGCAAATTGTATGTTAGCATTCATAGCAAAAGGATTTGAGTATAAGATCAGGGAGGTTCTACTGCAGTTGCATAGGGTCTTGGTGAGACCACACCTGGAGTATTGGGTACAGTTTTGGTCTCCTAATCTGAGGAAAGACATTCTTGCCATAGAGGGAGTACAGAGAAGGTTCACCAGACTGATTCCTGGGATGGCAGGACTTTCATATGAAGAAAGACTGGATAGACTCGGCTTGTACACGCTGGAATTCAGAAGATTGAGGGGGGATCTTATAGAAACTTACAAAATTCTTAAGGGGTTGGACAGGCTAGATGCAGGAAGATTATTCCCGATGTTGGGGAAGTCCAGAATAGGGGTCACAGTTTAAGGCTAAGAGGGAAGTCTTTTAGGACCGAGATAAGAAAATCATTTTTTACACAGAGAGTGGTGAATCTGTGGAATTCTCTGCCACAGAAAGTAGTTGAGGCCAGTTCATTGGCTTTATTTAAGAGGGAGTTAGATGTGGCCCTTGTGGCTAAAGGGATCAGGGGGTATGGAGAGAAGGCAGGGATGGGATACTGAGTTGGATGATCAGCTATGATCATATCGAATGGCGGTGCAGGCTCGAAGGGCCGAATGGCCTACTCCTGCACCTATTTTCTATGTTTCTATGTCTATTAGGTGTTTAGCAACCGGGTGATTAGGTAGCTTTAGGCGGACTAAACTTTAACTCCCCCTCCCATTCCCATACTGACCTTTCTGTCCTGGGCCTCCTCCACTGTCAGAGTGCAAATTGGAGGAACAGAACCTCACATTTCACTTGGCAGCTTACACCCCAGCAGCATGAATATTGACTTCTCTAACCTCAAGTAACCCTTGTTTTCCCTCTCTCTCCATCCCTCCCCTTTTCTAGTTCTCGAACCAGTCTGACTGTCCTCCTGGTTTAATTGTATCTCTGTATGCTTTGTTGTCACCTTCTCCTAGTTAACAATGATCTATTCTATATTTTCCTTGATTGTTATCCCCATTGATGTCTCATTTTCACACCTTATACTTCCTTATCTCTGTTTCACAAAACATCACCCATTCATTCTATCCAGAGATGCTGCCTGTCCTGCTCAGTTAATCCAGCATTGTGTGTCTATCTTCGGTGTAAACCAGCATCTGCAGTTCCTTCCTACACGTTTAATTAAGGGCCTGTCCCACTAACGAGACTTTTCAGCGACTGTCTTCGACCTTCAAGATCAAGGGCACTGAGTCGCTTGAAAAACCTCAAGCTGGTTCGACCATCAGCGATGAAACCGCGAGCTGGATCGACCGTCAACACACAAACATATCGCAAAGGCGGGGGCCAGGGAAAGCGGGGGAGCGTTGTCTGAAAATCACACCCGCAATGAACAGGAAGGTAAAAGACAGCTGGCACAATGTACGGTAAGCCTTTTATAGAGCGCGGGGGGGGGGGGGGGGGGGGGGGGGGGGGAGAGAGGGGGAGAGAAGGGGAGAGAAGGGGAGAGAAGGGGGGGAGAAGGGGGGGAGAAGGGGGGGAGAAGGGGGGAGAAGGGGGGGAGAAGGAGTGGAGACACTTTTAAGAAGCCAGACAACTTATAATAAAGTTTAGCGGGCATTAACATTACCGGTCGGTTTTCCTTGGTTCTAAAAACTCCAATGAGCCAATTAAAATGCCCGGTCAGCAAAGGAGATTGCCTACGGCTACCTCGACTGCCTAGCGACCCCACTCCACTGCTCTACCTGCTCAAAAGAACTATGCCGACCAATTTTCACTTGTGGAAACATTTTCAGCATGCTGAAAATGTTTCCTCGTGACTGAAGCTGCGAGTATGCGGGAACTTTCCTCGAGCATGACGGAGAGTTCCAGTGACCTCCTAGGACCTCCTAGGACCACGTGTCGACCATGCTGCGAGTTTGAGTCGAGCGCAAACTCTTCTAAACTCGTAAATTAGGTTGCCGCAGTGGGATAGGTCCTTTAGGTAACACTGATTGCCCTAAGCTTCAATGTGCAAAGTCTTCAGCGACTTTGATGAGAACAGGAGGAATGAGTTGTGGCCATTCATCAAAAATCACATACATCTCTGCAAACCTCTTTCAACGATTCTATGGTTCAAATATGTGCAGCATATGAGTAGCAAGCTTTTATATTTGAGATACGTTCCCAAGATATGATGGTGTCATAATCACAGTGTGTGCAATTGACAAAGTTCTTGATCACACACTTGACAAGTGACTAGCACATCTCGCAAATGTCCCAAGAAGTTATTTTTCATATGTAAAATATTTCAACCCAATACTGTCTTTGTCTGTGACTACATGCCAACGATGACTAATTGTGAGCAACACACTCAAATTCCAGACATACTGTAGTTCAAGAGTCAAGAGAGTGTCCCAGATAGGAAAATGAAATTCTTGCTTGCTGCAGCACAACAGAATATGTAAACATAATACAGAATAGGAGATAAAAGTTCAGTGTGTCAATATACCATAGACCATATATATACACAATAAATAAACAGATAAAGTGCGATAGTAATAATAGACTGTTATTGTTCAGAGCTTGTTTGATGTTGTGTTTAATCGTCTGGGGAAGTAGCTGTTCCTGAACCTGGATGTTCTAGATTTCAAGCTCCTGTACCTTCTTCCTGATGGCAATGGAGAGGTGAGTGTGTGGCCAGGGTCTTTGATGATGTTGGCAACCTTTTTGACGCAGCAATTGTGATAGATCCCTTCGATGGTGGGGAGGTCAGAGCCGATGATGGACAACTTTCTGCATTTTTTTCCACTCCTGGACATTCAAGTTGCCGAACCAAGCCATGTTGCAGCCAGTCAGTATGCTCTCTACTGTGCGCCTGTAGAAGTTTGAGAAAGTCCTCCTTGACAAACCGACTCTCCGTAATCTTCTCAGGAAGTAGAGGCGCTGATGCATCAGCATGCTGGGACCAGATCTTTGGAAATATGCACGCCCAGGAATTTGAAGTTTTTGACCATTTCCACCATTGACCATCCCGTTGATATAAATGGGATTGTGGGTCCCTATCCTACCCCTTCCAAAGTCCACAATCAGTTCCTTGGTTTTACTGGTGTTGAGAGCCAGGTTCTTGTGCTGGCACCATTTGGTCAATCGGTCGATCTCACTTCTATACTCTGATTCATCACCGTCAGTGATTCGTCCCACAACAGTGGTGTCGTCGGCGAACTTGATGATGGAGTTCGCACTATGTCCGGCTACACAGTCATGAGTATAGAGTGAGTACAGCAGGGGGCTGAGCACGCAGCCTTGAGGTGCTCCCGTGCTGATTGTTATCGGGGATGACACGTTTCCACCAATACGGACAGACTGTGGTCTGTGGACGAGGAAGTCGAGGATCCAATTGCAGAGGGATGCACAAAGACCCAGATCCGTGAGCTTGGTAACCAGCTTGGAGGGGATGGTGATATTAAACGCCGAGCTGTAGTCTATGAACAACAGCCTGACATACAAGTTTTTGTTGTCCAAGTGGTCCAGAGCGGAGTGGAGAGCCAGTGAGATTGCATCCACCATTGACCTGTTGTGGCGGTAAGCGAACTGCAGAGGGTCGAGGTTCTTGTCGAGGTAGGAGTTGATATGTGCCATAATCAACCTCTCAAAGCACCTTCAGCACAGACTTAATGCCACAGTTAGTGCCACTGGTCGATAGTCATTGAGGCACGTTGCCTTGCTCTTCTTGGGCTGCGATATTATTGATGCCCTTTTTTGGCAGGTGGGAACCTCAGACCTGAGAAGTGAGAGGTTGAAAATGTCCGTAAAAACTCCAGCCAGATGGTTTACACAGGTTTTGAGAACACGACCGGGTATACCATCAGGTCCAGGCGCTTTCCGAGGGTTCACCCCTCTGAAGGATCTTCTGACGTCGGCCTCTGTGACTATGACTGAAATACCATCACAGCGAATAGGGGCTCGGGAAGGCACATCAGTGTTCTCCCTATCAAAGCGAGCGTAGAACGCATTGAGCTCGTCAAGGAGTGATGCTTCGCTGGCATTTGAGCTGCCTCCTGATTTCGCCTTGTAGAAAGTGATGGCATTCAAGCCCCACCACAGTTACCGAACATCCGTCTCATTCTCCAGCTTGGAGCAGGTCCCTTTTGGCCTTTTTGATGGCCTTACCAAGGTCGTATCTGGACCTCTTGTAGACCTCTGCATCTCCAGACCTGAATGCCCGGGATCTGGTCTTCAGAAGAATGCAGAAAGCATTCAGACTAACCGAGGAAATATTCTCTCCCTCCAACTCCAGCCTTCTATCCAGTGAAATGATTAGTCTGTGAACAGCTGGTTGTGGTTGCACATAGCAAATTCTGTAGCTGGTCACCTTGGTCCTCATAGGGAGTCTTAACTAATGCAAAACCCTCACCCTGATATGATATATCTGGTTGCCATCGTTTAGATGAAAGCAAAGTATTAATCAAATCTTCAAAGTCTAAAAGTAATCTCCCAACAAAATTATGCAGAATAAATCCTTTGCACCAGCAGGTAAGAAAGCCCCTCTGGCTGCAATATTTACAACTTATATCCCTGGATATTGATTCAATGCTCTTAATCATAACTGCTTTCACTAGCTAATTCCACAAACACATGTATGGGACATTAAACTAAAACAATATATGCCGCATTAATTCCACTGTAGTACAGTAATGTACATTCTTTTTTTAGTTAGTCACTTGCCTGCAGTTCCAGAACTGATAATGCAAAAGCAGCCAAAAGCACTCTGGTCTAAATGTGGAAACCGACAGCTTTACTTCATAGTGAAAACTCTTTAGTTTAGCTTAGTTTATTGTCACATGTACTGAGGTACAGTGAAAATCTTTTGCGTGCGAACCAGTTGGCAGAAAGGCAATACATGATTAAAAGACAATACATGATTATGGTTTAAATCTCCAGCCTTATCAAATCGCACAAAGATGGGATCACAGCTGATTGGATACTTCCAACCCACAACTAATCCCTTCCTCTGATGGTGGGATTAGTTGAAAGGCAGATAGGTAGGTGCAAACACCACTTTGAGTGCATATTATGAACAATGACGTGGAGTTCATTTACTGAGGCCTGCACTCAATCGATGCTATTATTTGGATACTGACTGAGATTCACGAGTAATTGAAATTCTTGTCCCAGACGCCAGGGCTTCCATTCTCTGATTTAATGCAGCAAAGGAATGTGGAGGTCTCACCATTTTAATGGCACATACAAACTCCCCAAAATGGCAGGGATTGGATGTAAAGAGGATTCTGCTTCTGCCTTAGGTACGGGTGATCTACTGCCATTTATTTGTAGGAAACCCACAAAATCACTGTGATTTTTGGACCATAATGTGTATGCATTCTCTCTTTAAATTTAAATGCACATTTTTGTTATAACTATTGATATTTTGACATTAGTAAATTGCATTATTTGTGATGTTTGTCGATATTATCAATTCTTTCTCCTACCCTTGCCTCTCGGTAGAAAATTCAAAAGATTGGAAGCACATATCACCAGATTCGGGAACAACTTCTTCTAAGGGTGAAATCCCAATCTCCCATCCAACATCATTGTGACCCTTGCACTTTTTAATTCTGCATTTTTTCTACAACTGTAATGCTATTATGCTGTAACACTTTATTCTGCACTCTGGTATTTTTCTTTGCCCTGTTGTGGACGATATGACTGTATGATTTGACTAGATAGCACACAAAGATTTTTCACTGCATAGTACACGTGACAATAATAAACAAATAGCAATCTTTATAAGAAGTCACCACTTCAAATAGCAACTACAATGATAACATTTTATATGGCTTTTCACCTAATAAAATATCCCAAATCACCTTACAAATGGATTATTCGGAAACTTTGGGACCAAACTAGTCCAGATGGCCCTAATTCAGGTCAAAGAAGGGTTTTAATGAGGATTATAAAAAGAACGAAATATAGAGCACCAATGATTAAAGAGGGGATTCAAGCATTTTGAACTGTGATAGGTGAAAGCAAGGTGGCCAGTGGATCAATAAAAAACGATGTTTTGGTTATCCTGAATCACAAAAAAGTACTTTGAAACTTTGTCGTAAACCACAACTAAAGCCTTCCTACTTTTTTTGAAGTTGTGTGACTCTGTTCTTGTAAGCCACGAAGGTCGCCGGCTCAGAAGCCATTGATTTCAATTTTCTCTGTAGAAATAAAGAATCTTTTTGCCCTTTGAGTAAAACATCGATGCTTTCATCATACTCCCGTTTGATGGCCGTCAGAATATTTTTATATGCTGTGGTATTTTCAATTACCTGAGTAAGGACGAAATAAAGTTATGTTTCAAAATTCAATATAATTCACAGCATATGCACATTATTTTCATTTACCGTAATGGAACTTTTTTTCCATCTTTCTCTGCTCGCTTTCAACTTGAATCAACTTGCTGCATGTAAGGCTAATATGAGGCGAAGTCAATGGATATTTTTAAGGCTGAGATAGATAGATTCTTGATCAGTATGTCAGGTGTCAGGGGTTATGGGGAGAAAGCAGGAGAATGGGAAAGACAGATCCGCCATGATTGAATTGCTTAGACTTGATGGGCAGAATGGCCTAATTTTGATCCTATCACTTATGAATATTTATGTTTCTATGCCTTATGTAGTTTATCTAGTTTGTCCCCGTAATAGTCTCGCTATTCTCTGATGGAAAGTTTCTATTCTAATTCTGCAGAAGTACGCTTAAAAAAATAACAATAATGATATCTGCCACTCACTCACTGTTACCTTGTCAAATCCATTCTTGTAGATAATGTACCTCTGCCCGTCGACTACCTGGGCTGTACTGCCTAGCTGGTCAACCTCGGTCTCTATGTACGCCCGAATGTGGCTGAGAAGGTTTCTGTCGACTTCACTGATAATGGGCAGAACCTCCCGACATTGATCCAGACCCACGTCCGGCAGCCCTTCGCCCTCCATTTCCAGTCAGACTGAATGTGCAGGAAGGAACTGCAGACGCTGGTTTTAACTGGAGATGGACACAAAACGCTTTCCAGTGGGAATGAATGTGAGGGAAGGAACAGCAGATGTTGGTTTAAACCGAATATCTGGACACAACAAGCTTTCCAAGTCAGACTGATCTCAGTCGAGAGGATCTATCGCTCATCCTGCGGCTTGCCGGAGAGACCCGGCCCGCAGCTCAAAGTCACCAACGTTTAGCGAGAAACAGTTCGTGGTCTCGACAACTAGTTAGTGAGCAGAAGGGTTGACTTTATTCTCCGTGCACGCAGCCGCTGATCCGCCGCCATTCCGTTCTCGCCGGTTGCTAAGGACGCTGCCAGATCCAGCCGTTCTCTCCCAAGCCGACAACGATGAAAAAAACAACTTCAGATTTAATTCTCCAACTTTGCAGAGATGACATTTATGCAAAATGATGAAGTAAAGGTTTACATTTCGTTATCATAATTACAGTGGTCGTAGACTCCCAGGATGCAATGCAATTGAGCAGGTTCAGAATAAATCAAAGGGATTTTTTAAATCTTTGTTAACATTTTTTTTTAAACACTGGCTTTAATGTTTTCTGTAGGTGAGGGGGGGGGGGTGGGGGGCGGTTAATATTGCAGTTTGTAAATGAAGGGCGAGCGCGGTGGGAGGGCGGCGCCTGGCCCCTGCTGGCCGTGGCTGGAAACCCCGTGGCGGGGCGCGAGAGGCCCTCTTTCGCTGATCCGCCGTCGAGGCCGCGGGGTGAGAGCTAGCGAGCTCCGGCTAAAACACACACATACACTTGTACTTCACCCCTCCCTCGCTCTCCGGGCAGCGCTTTTTACAACTAATCTCTCCTCCCCTCCCTCTGCTTCTCTTTGCAGCTGAATCGACGCTCATCATGCAGATCTTTGTGAAAACCCTCACGGGGAAGACGATAACCCTCGAGGTGAGTGCAGAGGCCCCGCGTCTGGTCAAACGCCGGCACCAGGCCGCGTGTAGGATTTTATTTAACGATTAAAGCCAAAGGTCGGTGGTAAAATAACCAGACGATAAAACGATTCCAGTACTCGGCCGGTCAGGCCGCACCTGCATGAAGAGAAGCTGAGGGTAGGAAGGAAGTGCAGATGCTGGTTTAAACCGGAGATAGACACAAAAAGCTGGAGTAACTCAGCAGGACAGACTGCATCTCTGGAGAGAATTCATTCTGTCCAGATAATACTTCAGGTCTCGCGAAATTACTCCAGCCTTTTGTGTCTATATTTTCGGAAGAAAAGCTGAGTCACACAGCATTTCCCTTGTTTAACGTGTACCCCGAGGCCTTGGTTGCCCGTTTGGAGGTTTTCAACGATATCGATTTTCCAGCAGGCCTGGTTTTTTTCCTGACTATTAATAATGTGTTTAATGTCTGAACACGACTGTCTTTACTCCCGACAGCACTCATTAACCGTTTTGTTAATGTAACGTAATATTTTACCATATCATTTAATCTCAATGTGTTGTGAAATTTTAAATATTTTGCTGTCATTTATTTTTTTTAATACTCAACTCTATTAAATACTGCATAAGTTTCAAATTAGAATATATTTTGGGTCACTGGTTAGTACCTGAGTAGTTGGGGTGGTTCTGGCTTGGTTAAACGAGAAATTAAGCTCCTTGTAAAGAACATTGTCGTCATCACATTCTTTTCCCAGGGTAAGGGAGTCTAAAACTTGGAGGGTAGAGATTTAAGTTGAGAGGGAAACTTATTTTTCCTAGGGGCATATGATATAGAATTTTATCCCAGGAGAGAAATTGATTTGCCAACAGTCATAAAACACATAATACATGAAACATGAAATTAAAGTGCAAGTGAAAAAGATTGGAGAGGGGAGTCTGTCAACCACATGACAGAAGGGAGAGGAGTTGTACGATTTGATACCATTTGCCTGATTTGGGCAAATCAGGCAAATGGAATGAATTCTGGTAGACATTATGGTTGGCATAGATGAGTTGAGCTAAAGGGCTGCTTCCATGTTGTATAGCTCTATGGCTATGGTTTCACCAAGTCCTGGGTCCACTTTCGGCACTATTTTAATTTCTGATTTTTCTTGTGTCAATTGTGTTATGTTCCAATGAACATTAGGTATTTAATACAACAGTGCTTATAGAAAATAATATTGCACCATTAGGAAAAATTTGGAAAAAAACATGCTATGTATACGGTAGAAAATTCCGATTTTTGTTACAGGTTGAACCCTCGGATACCATTGAAAATGTTAAGGCTAAGATTCAGGACAAGGAAGGTATATAATTTTAATTATCAACTTAATTTTCATTTCCAACCTGTTAGTATCCAGATCTTTAGTTTAGAACACAGCGATGGCCTATGAAGCATTCTGTTCACCATCATGTTAACATTTGCTCTGTGTTAATAAGAAAAGTTGAAACAATTTTAGATTTAAGACTGGAAACTAGGTAGCATACTGTAGGTTGAAAATTAGTTGGGGAATATAACAAATGACTTTTACAAATGTTTTAAGGATAAGTTTCCTGGAGCAAAATAAAAGTAAATGTCACTTAGTAGCTCTACTAGCATCTGTGGAAAGAAGTGGTTAACATTGCAGATCAAGACATTTTGCCGGGACTGAGAAATAGGAAATTAATTGATTTTAAGTTGTAATGGTGGGGAGAGGAATATAATTGCACAATGTGAATATCTGATGGCATGAGACTAGGGTTGCTGTGGATATGTTGGTTCAATCCAATGGTTCTTCATTATCACGTATCCTGAAGTAAGGTGAAATTCTTTTTGCATACAGTCCAGTAATGTATTACTGTACATAAGCAGAATCCCAGATTAAGATCAAAGTGGATGGAAATTGTCCACTGAGACAATGTCTCATAAAGGCTTGTTGTCCTGGCAACGTTGCAGAGTTGGCCTGGCCAATTGAAGTTGTAGGCATCTGTGCGCTCGATCTACTGGACTGGCGCCAGATCCAGCAGAACCCCAAGCTGCTGCAGAACCTCCAACCATTGCCTCTGGCCAGATCATCACATTGGCGAGTGAACTATTGTCCCACTCCTCGCCCAGCTACCGTTCAGCCTTTATGCTGCAGAGGGCCGAGGTAAATGGTGGTAGTTAGGGGTTGATAATTTAAAAAAAGCATGGAGTCACAAATAGCTGAGGTGGTGGTGCTGATGACTGATGGTTTGTCTTGCAACAGAAATTCTGACATAAAATAAGTTATTGGAACGTGAAAATAAAACTGCACACACTGGAAAGGTGTTCCTCAATTTGTAGAATTCTGTTTTGAATCTTGAAATTTGCAATGGTCCCAGATGGGGAAAAAGGTATTGTTGCTTGCACTGGGTCTCGTTTTGGTGCAGGAGGTTATAGGCCATATGGAAAGGAGAATATAAGTGGCAAGCAACAAGAAGTTCAGAGTTGCCCCTTTGGTCTGAATATTGGTGCTCTGGAAAGTGGTCACCTAATTTGGTCTGATGTGGACGAAATCATGTAGACACTGATGGAAATGCAAGTGAATCATTGCTTTACCAGGAAAGTCTATTTTGGGGCTCTGGATGTTGGGAAGGAAAGAGGTGAAGGGTCGTATTGCTTTTCCTGTGGCTGCGTGGAAGAAGACCACAGAGCCTCAAAAAGAACAGTTATTTTGGGAATGGGTGGCAGCTGTGGTGATGAATCTGGTGTTAATAGCAAAGAAACAATTCTGGTATGTCGCCTTGTGTTACTACTTTGGGTTTGGATTGTGTTTGAGCAAACCAGAATATTTTATTGACCAAGATGGGCGGTGCAGTGGTAGGCTTGCTGTCAGAAACCATGGGTGTTGACTTTATGGAGTTTGTACATGTGTGTTATCTTTGGGTGCTCCGGTTCCCTCGTGCCGGTTTGTACTGTAATTGGTGTGTAAGTTGTCCCTAATGCGCAGGATAGAACTTGTGTATGGGTGATCGTTGGTCGGTGAAGACTGAAGGGCCAGTTTCTACTCTGTATAACTAAAGATAACAATGCTAGATTTGTTGGTGTGGGTCATTTTCTTGAAATTACATTGCTCTTTAATTTGAGAGCAAATAATTTGAATATCAGTATTTAAGTGGTATTATACAAGCATCTCATTCCAATGAATGCATGCCTGATGAAACAACTTCAGGAATATTTTGCACTGGTATAGTCTTCGCTAATATGGAAGGAATGTACTTGCAATAAAGAGAGTTGGACGAAGGTTTATTGATAACTTCAGATAAAAAGTCAAGCAGAGAAAAGTTCTTCCTGAGTGAGTGTTTCCAGACCAGGGAACACTATCTCAAATAAGAATCTGTCCATTGAGGACAGAAGCAAGAAATTTCTTCACCTAGGGATAGTGAATCTTTAGAGTTCCAATCTAAGCAGGCTGTGGAACCACAGACGTTAAGCATGTTAAAGACAAGTCCAATGATTTTGCTATGTAGGTGGTGTACAGCAAGTGCAGGAAAGTGGTAAAACTGGGTAAGTGGTATTCTCCATTGAATTTGGTGAAATGTAATGTTCTTTTTTTTTAATGCAGGTATTCCCCCTGATCAGCAGCGACTGATCTTTGCAGGAAAACAATTGGAAGATGGCCGTACACTTTCTGATTATAACATCCAGAAGGTATATTGACTTTAGTTGTGCTTGACTATATAGCTTCACCACTGATTTTTTTCAGGCATCTCCTTTAATCCAGACAAAATTACAAGAGCGTACTAAAAATCTATTGTTTAACAGGAATCGACTCTACACCTTGTATTGAGACTTCGTGGTGGTGCCAAGAAGAGGAAGAAGAAGTCCTACACTACCCCAAAGAAGAACCAACATAAGAGGAAGAAGGTTAAACTGGCTGTCCTTAAATATTACAAGGTAACATTTTGGATGGCCAAGATACAGTTTCACTATGTGTAAATTGTCACTCCAGGACCTTAAAAGCCCCCCCCCCCCCCTTCTCAGCTACTTCCTTTCCTTTACGTTGACCACTCTTTTAGAAAGAGTCTGTTGCAATGCAAAATATGGTGCTGGGAAATACTATGGATGTGGATTTGCTTCCCGAAAAATTTACATGCCTTCTGTATAACCATATAACAACCATATAACAATTTACAGCACGGAAACAGGCCATCTCGACCCTTCTAGTCCGTGCCGAACACGTATTCTCCCCTAGTCCCATATACCTGCGCTCAGACCATAACCCTCCATTCCTTTCCCGTCCATATAACTATCCAATTTATTTTTAAATGATAAAAACGAACCTGCCTCCACCACCTTCACTGGAAGCTCATTCCACACAGACACCACTATCTGAGTAAAGAAGCTCCCCCTCATGTTACCCCTAAACTTCTGTCCCTAAATTCTCAAGTCATGTCCCCTTGTTTGAAACTTCCCTACTATCAGTGGGAAAAGCTTATCCACGTCAACTCTGTCTATCCCTCTCATCATTTTAAAGACCTCTATCAAGTCCCCCCTTAACCTTCTGCGCTCCAAAGAATAAAGCCCTAACTTGTTCAACCTTTCTCTGTAACTTAGTTGCAGAAACCCAGGCAACATTCTAGTAAATCTCCTCTGTACTCTCTCTATTTTGTTGACATCCTTCCTATAATTAGGCGACCAAAATTGTGCCCCATACTCCAGAATTGGCCTCACCAATGCCTTGTACAATTTTAACATTACATCCCAACTTCTATACTCAATGCTCTGATTTATAAAGGCCAGCACACCAAAACCTTTCTTTACCACCCTATCTACATGAGATTCCACTTTCAGGGAACTGTGCACAGTTATTCCCAGATCCCTCCTGTTCACCTGCATTCTTCAATTCCCTACCATTTACCATGTACGTCCTATTTTGATTTGTCCTGCCAAGATGTAGCACCTCACACTTATCACCATTAAACTCCATCTGCCATCTTTCAGTCCACTCTTCCAACTGGCATAAATCTCTCTGTAGACTTTGAAAATCTACTTCATTATCCACAACCCCACCTATCTTAGTATCATCTGCATACTTACTAATCCAATTTACCACACCATCATCCAGATCATTGATGTACATGACAAACAACAGTGGACCCAACACAGATCCCTGTGGCACCCCACTAGTCACTGGCCTCCAACCTGACAAACAACCATCCACCATTACTCTCTGGCATCTCCCATTCAGCCACTGTTGAATCCATCTTGCTACTCCACCATTAAAACCCAACCATTGAACCTTCTTAACCAACCTTCCATGAGGAACCTTGTCAAAGGCCTTACTGAAGTCCATATATACAACATCCACTGCTTTACCCTCATCAATTTCCCGAGTAACCTCTTCAAAAAATTCAAGAAGATTAGTCAAACATGACCTTCCAGGCACAAATCCATGTTGACTATTCCTAATCAGACCCTGTTTATCCAGATGCTTATATATATTATCTCTAAGTATCCTTTCCATTAATTTGCCCACCACTGACGTCAAACTAACAGGTCTATAATTGCTAGGTTTACTCTTAGACCCCTTTTTAAACAATGGAACTACATGCGCAGTACGCCAATCCTCCAGCACTATTCCCGTTTCTAATGACATTTGAAATATTTCTGTCATAGCCCCTGCTATTTCTACACTAACTTCCCTCAATGTCCTAGGGAATATCCTGTCCGGACCTGGAGACTTATCCACTTTTATATTTCTCAAAAGTGTCAGTACTTCCTCTTCTTTGAATCTCATAGTTTCCATAGCTACTCTACTTGTTTCCCTTACCTCACATAATTCAATATCCTTCTCCTTGGTGAATACCGAAGAAAATAAATTGCTCAATATCTCCCCCATCTCTTTTGGCTCTGCAGATAGCTGTCCACTCTGACTCTCTAATGGACCAATTTTATCCCTCGTTATCCTTTTGCTATTAATATAACTGTAGAAACCCTTTGGGTTTACTTTCACCTTACTTGCCAAAGCAACCTCATATCTTCTTTTAGCTTTTCTAATTTATTTCTTAAAATTCTTTTTACATTCTTTATACTCCTCATTTACTCCATGCTGCCTATAATTATTGTAGATCTCCCTCTTTTTCCGAACCTTGAAAACCATGGCTCTTTCCGATTTTTACTATTTCCTTTCAACCGAACAGGGACATAAAGATTCTGTACTCTTAAAATTTCACCTTTAAATGTACTCCATTTCTCTTCCACATCTTTCCCATAAAACAAAATGTCCCAATTTACTCCTTTTAAATCCTTTCGCATCTCCTCAAAGTTAGCCTTTCTCCAATCAAAAATCTCAACCCTAGGTCCAGTTCTGACCCTCTCCATAATTATATTGAAACTAATGGTATTGTGATCACTGGTCCCGAACTGTTCCCCAACGCATACCTCTGCCCCGTCTCATTTCCTAACAGGAGGTCCAGCACCGCCACTTCTCTAGTAGGTACTTCTATGTATTGCTGCAAAAACTATCCTGCACACATTTTACAAACTCCAACCCATCCAGCCCATTTACAGAATGCGTTTCCCAGTCTATGTGTGGAAAATTGAAATCTCCCACAATCACTACCTTGTGCTTACTACTAATATCTGCAATCTCCTTACATATTTGCTCTTCCAATTCTCGCTCCCCATTTGGCGGTCTATAATACACCCCTATAAGTGTTGCTACCCCTTTCCCATTTCTCAGTTCCACCCAAATAGCCTCCCTAGACGAGCCCTCTAATCTACCCTGCCAAAGCACTGCTGTAATATCTTCCCTGATAAGCAATGCAACACCTCCACCTCTTGCCCCTCCAATTCTATCACACCTGAAGCAACGAAATCCTGGAATATTTAGTTTCCAATCACAGCCCTCCTGCAACCATGTTTCGCTGATCGCCACAACATCATACTTCCAGGTGTCAATCCAGGCTAAGTTCATCCACCTTTCTTACAATGCTCCTAGCATTAAAATATACACATTTAAGAAACCCACCCTCTCTTATTCTCTGTTTATTGTCTTTTTCTTCTCTCTCCCCTACATTTTGGGTCAGAGTGCTACCATTCTCTGCCTCCTGCCTCACACAATGACTGCTAGCTTTCCCAATTTGAGTCCCTCCCCCCAACCATACTAGTTTAAAGTCTCCCCAGTAGCCTTTGCAAATCTCCCCGCCAGGATATTGGTCCCCCTCGAGTTCAAATGCAATCCATTGCTATGCACCAGCAGGTCTCCTCTGACCTTCTGGGTTTAGTTCAAGACTGCTAAAACAAGGCATTTGGCTTCTTCCAACAAAGGATTACATTCTTAAGTGGGTAATCTTGTTGGATTCTGAAAAGCCATCATGCACCCTATGTATAGTTAGGACCATGCTGCTATTTAGGTAAATATTAATGTATATTGGATCTGTGTTTTGCCAAACATCCTCTTAATGTGCTGTAGACAATACAATTTGGTGTCAAGCATGCTTGCTGTACAATTTTCTGGCTGCTTAGTCATTGTTAAAAAATGAAGTTTGCCCAATAATCCATTTGTCGAAATTTAAACTCTTGCTTCAATTTCTAGGTGGACGAGTATGGGAAAATCTATCGTCTACGCCGTGAATGTCCCTCAGAGGAGTGTGGTGCTGGTGTGTTCATGGCTAGTCACTTCAACAGGCAGTATTGTGGAAAGTGTTGTCTGACATACTGCTTCAACAAGGCTGAAGATGCATAATTATATACATTTTAATAAACTATGATGGAAAACAAATTATGCAGAATTGTTTACTACCACTCAAATGTTACTGTTTTCTTTAGTTCATAGAGAATCTTGACACTAAACATTTTTTTCTGGTACAAGCTGGAGATAATTTTTAAAGATAAAGCGGGGGGGGGGGGGGGGGGGGGGAGAAATATTTACTACAATGCCAGGACTTGAGGGTCTGAGTATAGGGAGAGGTTGGGCAGGCTAGGACTTTATTTTTTTGGAGTGAACATGGTGGTGCAAAAAAAAATCATGATCAGGTGAAGGGTGAGGTGTATGAAATCTTGAAGGGAATTGATAGGGTCAACGCATGGAGTCTTACCCAGAGTATGGTCATAGATTTAAGGTGAGGGGAATAATTTAATAGAAACCTGAGGGCCACTTCTTCCACACAGGGTGGTGGATATATGGAATGAGCTGAGGTAGTTACTATAATAAAAATTTGGAAAGATAAGAAAGGTTTAGAGGCATATAGGCCAAATTCGGGCAGGTTGGATTAGTATAGATGGGGCCTGTTGGTCAGTGTGAGCAATTGTGCTGAATGTTCTTGGAATGGTGAACAAGAATTGTTCTTGCTTGCGTATCCACAAACCCTTGGTTTGTGAACTGTCTGAAATTGCTTAATAGGAAGTGCCCATAAAGACAACTAAAGGGAGCCTGCACAAATTACATCTGAATATAATTAAATGCAATGTTAGAAAAAAAGGACATTATTAAAGATGACAGAACCAATCAATAGAATTTTTGACATTAAGACATAATGGACTTTGAAAAATCAGAAAAGGTTGAAAACCAAAATGAATTGTAAAAATCCCTTTGAGTCACTTGCTATAAATATTTTTCAAGGAACTCAAATTGTAGCATTTGGTCACCATACAAATCAAGATTACATTCAATCTGAAAACATCAGTTAAATCATTAAGGCTATAGCAATCTATTTAAAGCAAAAAAAGATGGTGGGATTTAGTGGACCTGACAACATGTAGAGCAAAGGGAGTTTGTCAACTTCCATTCTTTTGCTTTCACAGAAGTAGCTTAACCTGCTATGTACTTCCAGCAGTTGGTTTTTGACCCAGATTCCAAAATCGTCAGTCTCTTCTGGCTCCATGATCTATTTAGAAGGTAGACAAAAGTGCTGGAGAAACTCAGCGGGTGCAGCAGCATCTATGGAGCGAAGGAAATGGGCAACGTTTCAGGCCGAAACCCTTGATTTTGGCAAAACAATATACACCATCAGGTGCAGATAATAAACCGTTTATGTGCAAAACAAATGTTGATTGGTCAGAACGAGAAGAATATATCTTAAGCTAGGTCATTTTGTGAATCGGCATTTTTACTCTTACACATCATATGGGACAGAATCCCGAATTTACTACAATTAATTCCAAGTTGCCTCATCAATACTTGTGCCGATCTGCAGGCATTTCTAAACAATATCAATCTCCGAGGAAGAACTTGTCCCAGCCTTCTACCACTATGCTTCCACATTAACATTTACACCTGGCAGTTCAATCAGCACATCCTTGTAAGCCCTGAAACAAATTAAATATTTGCAGCTATGTTGCAAAATGAAAGCATGTTAATAAAAGCTTTAAAACAAAAATGCAACTTGAAGCAAAGATAATGAATTAAACACTAGAATGCATGAGATTTTGACATTCAAGGAAGTAGGAATTAACAAATTTAAGAAAAAACTTATTTATGCAATTGTACAATTTTATACAATATCTACAATTTTGTTCAAGCAAACGATATTGATATCAGATTGTCATGTTTACATGAGATACACTGAAAAGTAATAATATACATATCCTTTTAAATGTGAGTAATAGTTGGAGAATTTTCTTAAATTTCTTTGGGCTGATATGATAGTGGCCGAGACCCTGTGCAAAAAGAATCTAAAAAGCTACATGGCCAGTGTGCTTACAATACAATACAATACAATTTATTGTCATTTGAGCCTCAGTGAGGCTCAAACGAAATTCTGTTTCCACAGCCATACAAACAAAGACAATTCCTAGACATAGACACAATTTAATTCACACAAACATCCATCACAGTGGACCCACTGTGATGGAAGGCAAAGTCTTTTCTCTCCCCTGTTCTCCATGTCTCCATGTCTCTCCCGATGTCCAAGCCCCAGGGCGATGATAAGTCCCACGGCCATATATCAGAACATTGGCTTTTAGTATTTTGGTCATGTTCTTATTGAATAGAGAAGAGCAAGCAAGATACCCTAAATGTCCTGATACTGCAAATATTTATTATAAACTTACAGTTGAAATTCTGAACAAGCCAAAATTGCAAAGAAAATAGAAAATGCCAAAAACACTCAAAGTCCAGCAGTAACTAGGGGGGGAAAAGTTAACATTTCAAGTTGATGACCTTACATCAGATGTGAGACAAATCTAGTTTTAAGATGCTGAGAAACTGGGAGAAAACATTATGTGAAAGGCAAGAGACTAAAAGACAAATAGTGATACTGCAAGGTTGTACTATGGTTCAAAAAGGTCACTGTGGAAGAGGTGCAACTGCAGGATGATCATCTGAAATTACACAGGAACATGAATTAGCAGAAGGCCACTTCGCCCTTTGAGCCGACCCTATTAAATATCCCCACTGATTTGTTTGTAACGGTAATCCTATATTCTCATCTGCTCTCGTAATCGTTCACCCCTTGGTTATCAATAACCTAACTAAAATATTCAAACACTGGTTCTGCCACTCTTTGAGAAAGAGTGTTGCAATGGTTCATGACCCTCTTAGACAGAAATAAAAATCAGAAGATTATTGAATTCTGGAATAACAAGGTCTGAAATACTAAATACTCAGAATTGTTGAACTCAATGAAAGGTCCTGAAGGCTGTGATGTGTTAGCTTGAAAAAAGGACAGAGCCGTTCTCAGTCTTACACTGAATATGGGGGAATATAGGGCAGGGGGTCAAAGACAGATTACAATCAGAGTGCAAAAGAAATGAGAAGTGACAAGGGACTGGAAACTTGATTGTGAATTAAAAGCTGTTCACAAAGAATTCCTTAATCTGGTCTCCCAGCTTTGAAATTACCACATCATGAGTCGCAAATCCAGTAAATTAAATTGAAAGTAGTTCAAATGAATTACTCAGAACAACAAAAAGTGACGGAAAAATTATAAAGAGGTAAAAGGGCTTCTATAGTATTTCTTACAATTGATTGAGGGAAGGGAACAGGGTATTAGCGGAGGCGGCATCATCCCTTCAGAATTTTAAAAGAGACTTGTGCAGCGGAGATATCAGAAATTGCCAAGAAAGATGCCTTGACTATGGAAACTGATGGAATAAACCAGGGGAGTCCCATCCCAATTTTGAGAATGGACGGGACAACAAAAATGGTCAAGGGTCCTGGAAACATTGAAGGGTGGGATAGTTTAAAAAAAGGAAAATATATTTGAAGGAATATTTCTCTTCCCCTCTCTTCTCGGTCATCCCTTTTTATTTACACCTACTCCAGCCAGATCACTGATGATCAATAATCCTTCATTGTCCATCCTCAACCAGAACTCTCACCTCCGCATTTAGTCTCTCCCCGACCACATTCACTTTATTCATTTGCAACATCAAATGTTTAATTTCCAAGTTTTTCTAGTTCTGCTGAAAGGTCATCAAAATAAAATGTCAAGTATGTTTCTACACAGATGTTGCTTGACCTGCGAATTTCTAGTATTACCGTTGAAGCCGTCTTGAAAGGTGGTGATATTAGCATAGATACCACAAAAACAGAAACACTGAGTGAAAGGAATGGTGTCCTTTTTGGAAGCACCAGGGGAGGAAGTATAGCTGAGATAACTGGAAAGGTATATGGGCATATGGTGAATCTCCATTCCAGCCTTTGCTCCCCCCACCCACAAAATGGTGTTAAACAGGTCACAGGGAAGAGTTGGCACTAGATCATATGAAGATGAGGGCAAGGTGGAATGTGATGAGGTTTCAAATTCAGGGCACAAGCAGGAGGTAGAACTATATAATTAATAAAAAGGTGAAGGAAGTGAATGAAATAGGATAAAAGTAGAGAATATTTAAAGTATATCCTGATGAGATTACAACATTTTCTGCTTTGATCCTATTTCAGTCTCTTCCTTCACCCAATCCATACTTGGTCCCACATGAGTTTGTATTGGGCCACATTTCATTTGGAAACAGATGAAGTCAAATGCAAAGTTTTCAACAGGAACATATGTTCTCCTTGGTGGAGGAGAGCTGCCATAGAAGACAATTAGTTGAGGCTCTATTCATGAGACTGTCCTCTTGGAGATTCTGACGGATTGAATGTATATGGTGAAACTGGGAACTCTTAAACTAGAAAAAGACATCAAAAGTGTAATCAATGCAGATGGGAACAGATTGAATAAGGTTAGAGATGTCTTACAAAATGTCAAGATAAGGGAAATAAATGCAGTGGAATGAAACAGTCTGAAAAGGAAAGTCAACTGGGTTAGTCCAATGCATTTTAAGGCGGAGGCAGAAGCTGTGACTGTGTTCGGGGGCCAAAGAGACTGGAAGCTGTGGGCACAAAAATATCTAGACAAATTGGAAGTCAAAGACCATCTGGGAAACTGACCCGATATTGGATGATGGTTCATTGTCTGGTGAGAGGGAGGAAGTAAACATAGAAACATAGAAATTAGGTGCAGGAGTAGGCCATTCGGCCCTTCGAGCCTGCACCGCCATTCAATATGATCATGGCTGATCAGCAGGGAACTGGTATTTTACCTCTGCAAGATAGGTCAGTTTGCCAAAAAAAGTTCAATGGCAATGTTGAGGTTGATTAGGATGAACAAAGTGTTGCAATTTCAGAGGCAGACAGATTAAACCAAGAAGTCAAATGAAGAAATTAAATGTTAGCATAATACCAGCAATGTCTCCAAGGAGAGTAAGAGGAAGGGATCCAGGCTGGATGAGAAATTCTACAAAAGGTGCAGAGAGCCAAAGAACCAAAGGCAGACAGAAGAGGTCAACCTCAGAATTGATCTTGCTGGGTCTGCTGCGCAAAAACACTTGGGCGAAGAAGTTGATGTGGCTGGAAAATCCTTGGCCAAAGTGAGAAAGTAAATACAGCACAGTACTAAGGTCATAAAGGAATATATTAGCACAATTAAAACATGATTCAAATATTCCCTTTGTTATTTAAAGACATCATTTCAATATGAGCAGAACTTAGTTTACCACAATCCATCCATATTGTGCAAATGCCACCAAACCCAAGGTTTCACATTAACTCGCCACTGATTTTTAGAATCAAAATCAAAACATAAAATAAAAATATAATTTGTACAGTAATAATTTCCTAAGAGGTGTTTAACAGTATGTTCATAAAGTCACTAAATATACAAAAAAAAATTGGAAATTTAAATTTTTTTGGAACTTAGAGGAAGATTAATTTTAATCTATTTTCCCTTTTTCACTTTCAAATTAGGGGACCTGTGGAACAATAGTCAAGGAGAACATGCAAGTAATCTCTCTTCCTGTTTGGTGTTATAATCAAAGCCTTTCCGTGGTCAAAATCATCTGATCCCCTTGGTTAAAATGTTGAGAATGGATTCCTTGCATTCAATAACTAATGGAGACCAACCTGCAGCTTAACTCACACGTCTTTGATAATGGCTTATCATGAGCCAAATCTACTTAAAAACTGCTGAAAACAAGAGCAAAGTTCCGATCATAAATAATGATAATATGCAATATACTATGAACATTATCAAATACATTACCAACGTGCCAAACATTTAGTCTACATTTACCATTTTTAACTGATAAATAGCATCCTTTTCCTCAAAGAAATAAAACATACAATTAAAAAATACACAATACTTACGTTATTTTAAACTGTGGCTTGAAACCTTCTGGGTCATTGGCCAATTTTGCTATATTCTTTTTCAGACTTATTTTGGAGATATTGCTATGTTTAAAAGATCTTCTGCATTGCTCCATTACTGTATATTTATTTCTGCACAATAAATTAACTCCTTACCTTATGACACTTAAGTGGCACTTCCATGAGAAGTGATGAAACATACAACAGTTTTTAGCAGTCTTCATTCCAAACAGTAGTTCAAGTACAACAAAAACATATCTTGCCTGTTTTATCCATTTTACTGGACAGAATTTATAATGATAGTTCAATTTAATTATATTCAATAATTTATAGGCTGCTTGCATTTCGTTTTAAAATCCTGGATCCCAAGAGATACTTTGTTGAACTTCCTTTTCTTCATAACAAATAATTTCATCACCAAGTTTTATATCAATATCATTATCCAAGCTGAGGCCACATTCCATGCCCGTCTTCACGACTGGGACATCATCCTTCAGATGTTTGAGCGAAGTAAGGAAACCTGAATAGGGTAGGGAATTTTGTTTGTTTTACTTGACTTTACTCTACTGGTTACAAACACTTACCCTGCACAAGCATTTTAAAGTGCACACTTTTGCTGATTTATTAGATTATTTTGTTTAACCTATAGATCTCCCACCACTGCAGCAATAACCTTTGTAGGTCAACACAACTGACAGACAATTTGCTCTCTGCCATGAGAAATATTTGGAAAAGGCTATTGTAAAGGGGAATGGGCAAACAACACAATTTACAGGTATCACACAAATGGATATTTTGCAAGTCATTTAAATGCTCGATGCTAAACCACTCTTGGAAATTTGTTCTATGCCAGCAATTTGTCATGCAATGGTATTACAAGATGATAAAGCATGCACAATAAACAGAATTGTATAATAGAAAAAACATACCTCTCCACAAAATATGCCCATCGCGGATGAGCATAAACTTCATCTTCCGCTGCAACTGACCCTTGTGAACTCTACAACCCGCTACAGGAACCTCCTTTTTTCCTACTGTCACATGGAAAATTGCCAACACTGATGCCTCTCCTGAAACCAAAATAGATTAGGTAAATCAAGCTGAGAAATGCAACCAAGAAAAAAATAGATATATTAAGTTACAATCATATATATAATATTTCTATATATATATATAATAGAAACTGTATCTAGCAATATTCAAATACAAGATATAAAACATACCTATTGTGTTTTCCTCAAGAACTGGGGGTAATTTGGCAATCAGCTCATCCTTAAGGTCATCAATGAGCTGGTAGATAACATTATACAATTTGATTTTTATTCCTTTCTTGGTGGCCATTTGTTGTATCACTTTGTTAGCATTTACATTAAAGCCATATACCAAACCTACAAATTCAATAAACGAATGGTGTTAATTTTCTCGGCAAACTCTGCATACTGTTCATGGTTAATTATACAATCTTTTAAACCGTAGCTTCCACTCTATCTTTATTAATAAAGTCCTTGAACATATCTTATCCATTTCTCCTTTCTCTCAACACCTCTCCGCCAGGACAGAACAAGGAACAATCGTGGAATGTTTTCTCTGGAGCGAAGGTCGAGAGGAGACTTGATCAGTGTTTCCACTTTGAAGGAAATTACCCGAAATTCGGGAAATTCTGGTTGTCTTCGGGTAATTTTAGGGAAATGAAATAATTTTGGGAAATTTCCGCATCCGGCCCGCGGGATGATTTGGGGGGAAAAATATTTACGACCATCCGTGCCTGCATAGTTGGGGGAGGCCAGTGACACGGTAGGGTCGCAAAATGACGCAGTCTCCCCTTGGGTGCGCAGTGGGCCCGGGCGGGATCAGATTACCACCATTTTCACTACATACAATCATACGTCGTCTCATGGCTCTCATGCCTAGTCTGGGTGAGTGGTGCAATGTTGCGTTGGCGGAGGCGGAGTCTGTTTGTTTTTTATCAGGGGTGTCAAACTACCTGTGAAGGGGTCCCGCTTCTCAATGCCCAGGCCGCGGTGTCTGCCCGCCCAGACCATCGCCTCCACCCGCGGCGTCGGAGCATCGCCGCCGGTCAACCTGGCGTCCAAGGGAGCGGTTCCACTGCCAGTGGTCTGGGGAGACCGTTCTCCCGTCGCCGGGCAGGAGCAGGAATGACTGACTCTGAACCCAGTCCTGGCAGCGGCCGTGACCCGACACCCGGAGCCGATCCGGCTGGACCCCTGCCTCCCCTGCCGCGGACCCTCCAATGCTTATGTGGACGTCAATGTGCCTGGAACATTTTTCTTGTAAAGAATGTGATTATGATCTTTTCCGTGTTAAATTGAAACATGATGAGAATTCAACCTGCACTTGCCGCCAATTACGTGTTTTATGTCACCTAGTAACGAATTATATCTCTACAACAACACAGTTTAAATGAGGCCTCCCTGAGCAGGTTTCAATCCAGTTCAGGGAACCCAACTTTGATGGCTTCTGTTTAATCTCTTACCAGAACTTCTTCAGGGTGCCCTTACCCAGTCCATGTCCCTTGAACAAACCCACCTACACCCTTCAAGACTTGATGCACGGCCACCTGACCCCAAAAGCCCTCATCCTCAACTGGTCCAGACCAGAATCTATAAGGCCTCCGTTAATTGTTTAACCTATATTCCTTCTATCTTATTAAATCCAGTCCTTCACAACAGTGTGGCATGCAAAAAGTGTGCAAAACCTATTCAATTCCATCAAGCATCTTGGAATAAGGAGTTACTAACTTTATGGATTCAATGGATGAGGCAAAACTGGTTCAGATACTGGTACTTTGAAATAACCCAATGAAAGATTAAAAATCAAGTACATTCATTAATTAAGATTAAAATGAAAATCTTACCTGAAAATGTCTCGGCTGAGACTATATCATTTTCACTAATATCTCCAACACCAAAATGGACTACTTGCAGGTTACACTGCTCATTAACATCATAACTATCCAAGATGTTTAGAATGGCTTCTACTGAGCCATCAACGTCACCTACAGGAAACAAAATATTTTAATCACTGTTTCAGTCTACATTACCAAATTGGCATGTAATCTACATCCAGAACAAACGTGAGGATAATCAACTTAACAGATAGGTTAGATACTAGCTTCATCTGATCCCAAGTGAAATGATAATTTGCAACAACTCAGCAGATAAACCCTGCAATTTATTATTTGAGTCCACTACCAGGAAAGCTGAAAACATTAGACAAAATACCAGCGAAGCATACTATTGCTATCGTTTTCTTTTTTTGTGGGATATGGGTCTCACTTGCTCTCTATCTGTCCATAAATGAAAGAGTACTGGTGAGCTGCCCTTTTTGAACTTGTGCAGCCTATCTCTGGTTTAGCCAGAAAAGCTGAGTGATGTAGATCGGAAAGAACCAGATACATTCTCTAGTGCCCATTTGTTGAGTTCCACTGAAATCACAATAGGGATGCATTAAAGAGATATGGATAAGAAGCAATAAATTGGGCATTCTCCCAGGCAATAGAAATGGGGATGTTTGTCAGACACAGTTGGATATTGCTAAAAAAAAAACCAACAGCACCACAACTGTCCACCAATATTGAGAATTATTCAAATAATAGACATTCAGCTAAGTTATTAGATGATAATCAAGGGGGGCCTTCAATGAAATAGCTAAGAAAATTATCCAAAACGATTTATAAAAGAATCATATATTTAAACTGAAATGTTATAAATGTACAGAATACTAATCACTTTCTTACAAAACCAAAATTGTTGACACTACATAAGAACTGCAATAGAGGTTGAAGTACAAGATATGCTGGATATTTCAGGATAATAATGTGACATATTTCCATTTACCTTTGATTATTATTGGAAGTGTAAAGTTGTCCATTTCTCTCTTTTCTTTCGGCCTATTTGCCATTAGATGTTTATTTGCCCTGTACATTGCAGATTTTCTCTGTCTCCAGTTCAAGCTATTATAGCTCTCCCGTTCTTTCTTGTATGCCTCAAGGTGTTCCTTCTGTTTGGTTTCAATCACCTCAAAGTCTTGCTTGATTTTTTCTTGCGCTTCAACATAGCTTCTCCAATCTAGAACTTCTCTGGCTCTTTGCTGTGCAGCCAACCCGGGCAAATAGAACAGATCAAACTTATTAAGTCGTCATAATAAGTGACATAAAATATTAACAACTACTCTGAAGAGTCATAGTATTATGAGGGTCAACATATTGGAAGATCCTCGACCCTCCCTCCCTTTGTTCTGATTCTAATTTTGACTTGCTGGTCAAAAACAACTTTTGAAATGCTAATATATGTATGTAAGAGCTGGAATAGGCCATTGGGCTCCGTCTAATCTTCTAGCTTTATAGCATTTTCATGCACTATCCCCATATCCATTAACTCCCGTGAACATCCATCAATCTGTTTTGAATGAACATAATAACTCAAGCTTCCATAACTATCCGTGGTGGAGAATTACACTAGTTGTGAAGAAAGTTCTCATCTCAGTCCTAAATGGCTAATCCCTTATTCTCAAGCTGTACCCATGGTCCTAGACTGCTCCCTGCATCTAGCCTGTCAAGCTTGCAAAGCATTTTGTAACTTTTGATGAGAGTTCCTCTCTTTCTTTTGACATATCATAAACCTGCCATCATTGCACCCAGTCTAGTGACTCTTTGATTAACCCATTCAAAGAAATTTTAAAGATTAGTTTAGTTTAGAGATACAGCGCAGAAACAGGCCCTTAGGCCCATCGAGTCCGCACCGACCAGGGATCACCGTACACTAGCACTATCCCACGCACTTGTGACAATTTACCATTTTTACTGAAGCCAAGTTAACCTACAAACCTGTACCTCTTTGGAATGTGTGGGAGGAAACTTGAGCACCTGGGGAAAACCCAGGTGGTTACGGGGAGAACATACGAACTCCGTACATACAGCACCCTTAGTCAAGATCGCACCCAGATCTCTAGCACTGTAAGGCAGCAACTCTACTGCTGCGCCATCTAATTTTGTGACGATATTCATAATCATTTGATTAATTGCACACAAGCTCTCACATTTTGGCATTCTCACTCGTCAACATTCTTGTAAAAAGTGAGGGCTCATGTGGTTGATGCACATTGAACCAAAGAGCTGAGGAAGATCCATGCTTTCAATGTAACCATGGGTGCATTTTGGTAATCATAACCAAGAAATAAAACATTCAAATTTCTTACCTCCGATTCCACTTCAAGTATTTCATCTCCTGCAGATGGAAGTTCTTTCCAACCCACTATCTCAACTGGAGTACTCGGTCCAGCAGCATTCATTGTCTTGTTATTTTCATCAAACATTAATCGGACCTTAGCCCAGCTCTTTCCTGCAACCAGGACACAACCTTTCCTCAATGTCCCACGCTGGATAATAGCTGTGGTAACTGGTCTATTAAACAAATAAATAATTAGTCCAGTTCAATAGAATTTCAATTTAGAGACTTCCAGATGCCCTAAAATGCTTTGTAGCAAATTAAAAAAATTTTGATCTATAGTTACCATTGTAATCCAAGAACCTTGGAAGATAATTTGCATATCTCAACATTTCATGCATAATAATATAATAGCCATACAATCTGCTTGCAGTTCCATTTAGTGAGGAATAAATGTTAGTTGTAAAACCAGCAAGAAATCCGCTCTTTCTTCAAAATAATGAGGTGGATACTTTTACATCACACTGAGTAAATGGACTGGGTCTCGGTCTAATGCCTCATGTAAAACAATATTCTTCCAATAATGTAGCATTCCCTCAAGCGTACGTGCAAATATTTGCACTTAAGTGATATTCATAATTCGAATCGAAGATTTTAACATTGATAACCTGGTCTAAGTTTAGCTACCAGCAATATTTTCTCCTTGCCAGTATTATTTTGCCAATTATCCTTTCACGTTCTCATCTAAAGATGTTAAGTTGAAGATGTATTTCCATGATGCCAATTATCCTTCAATCCTTTGCTCAAATAGTCATAACATGGCAACCTAAGGACTGCCAGGAAAAAGACAGTTTAATTCTTCTCTCATTCTTTTTCTCACAGAGAGTGGTGAGTCTGTGTAATTCTCTGCCTCAGTGGGCAGTGGAGGCAGGTTCTCTGGATGCTTTCAAGAGAGAGCTAGATAGGGCTCTTAAAAATAGCGGAGTCAGGGGAAATGGGGAGAAGGCAGGAACGGGGTACTGATTGGGGATGATCAGCCATGCTCACATTAAATGGCGGTGCTGGCTCGAAGGGCCGAATGGCCTACTCCTGCACCTATTGTCTACTGTCTATTCCTCATAACATTAATCCATATTAAACAAGGATTATGATCAAAGTAAGAGGCCTTTGTCTAATTTTTATATTCTCTAACCTAGAGGTGCCAGTGACAATTAAAAACTTCAGTGAGTTTGGATTTTCAAGATTGTGATCTAAGCCAGCGTTTTTTATTATACAAAACACATTTTGCTCCAATTTTCAAACAATGCTGCAAGATATCCTATACTTGTGCATTCCATCTGATTGTACATTCAATCTAAGCAGGTTTAATTTGCTCTGTTCTACAATTGACAGTTACTATTACCAACACTTATTTCTGATCTGGAAGTCCCAGGTAGATGTTTAAATATTCCAATGCCTACCAAACACACAAATTAAGCTATGTTAATTAAATATATAGGAAGGAACTGCAGATGCTGGTTTAAACCGAAGATAGACACAAAAAGCTGGAGTAACTCAACATCCCTGGAGAGAAGGAATGGGTAACGTTTCGGGTCGAGACCCTTCTTCAGACCCAAAACATCACCCATTTCTTCTCTGCAGAGATGCTGCCTGTCCCGCTGAGTTACTCCAGCTTTTTGTGTCTATCTTGGTTAATTAAATTACCAGCCACAGCTTAGATGTACTTATCATTTTTAAACTTTTCCCCATTGGCGAGATATCTAAAATTAAACGGCATTGGTTTAGCATAATGGCACAGTGGCAAAGCTGCTGCCTTACAGTGTCGGAGACCTGGGTCCGATCCTGATTACAGGTGTGGTCTGTAGGGAGTTTGTACATTCTCCCTGTGTCCACATGGGTTTTCTCCGGGTTCTCTGGTTTCCTCCCACATTCCAAAGACGTGCAGGTTTGTCGGTTAAATAACCTGTAAATTGTCCCTAGAGCTAGTGATCGCTGGTCGGTGCGGACTCGGTGGGCTGAAGGGCCTATTTCCATCCTATATCTCAAAAGATTAGGGTCGGAGATTTAGAAGGGATCTGTCAAATATTTATTTCACTCAGTAGGTGATTGGAGTGGTTAACTTTAATAACAAACTCTAATGTTTATAGTTCAAAGGCTCTATTTTTCATGTACTAACTTTATTACAATGTATCAATACTATATTACAGCCAACATTTCTGAATCACCTTAAAATTACATTCCTACATATGAAATTCGAAATTTCAATAGTAATAATACTTACCCTTTCCCTTTATCATTCCGACATTCAATTATGATAGCCTCAACAGGACCTGTGCAATCTGCCTTCAACTCCAGCACTTCAGACAGAGCAACAGTAGCCTCTGCTAAAGCCATCAAATTGTCTCCCTAAAAATAATTCAGTATATTAAAATAACATTCAGCCTTGTTATATTTCCAAACCATAGATAAGTCTAGAAAAACCTACTTTACCCTTCAAAGGGAGACAGGCAATCATCAGGAGTAACCACAAGGGCAGGGCAAACACTTTTTAATGACAACCACTCCCCACTCGCAATAGTCACTAAGCTTGCAAAGGTAATGCACATTTAGGACAGGCACAGTGGCACAGCACACAGCTGCTGTCTCACAGCGGCAGAGATTCGGGTTCAATCATGACTATGGGTTCTCCTTGTGCCTGTGTTTTTCCTTCCGCGTGTTTTCCGATTTCCTCCCACATTCCAATGACATGCAGGTTTATAGGTTAATTGCCTTCTGTAAATTGCCCCAAGAGCATATGATGGGAAAGTGGGATAACATAGAACTAGCATACAGGTGAGTATTGGTCAGCATGGACTCGGTGGGCCAAACGGCCTGTTTCCATCTGTATCTCTAAACATGTATATAAAGTTCATGTTGAATTTACTCAATCATCAGTCAAAATTATCAGTCGCATATAAATAAATAATTTTCTTCTAAAATTGGGAATATGTAACCCGTGGCTACTAAACATTGAACTAAATATGGCTTAACTTAAAAGTGGTAACATGGTAGTTAAAAAAAAAGAGGCTGGAATGAGATGTTTATTCAGTTTTTGGGAATTGCTGCTGAGCCTGTAATGCTGGTAAGAGGATAAATTGTATTCAACCAGGAGCTTTAAAGGCAGATTCAATGGAGAGTGCACTGAATTTATCAGACACTTTGTTTATTTTAACTGTTTAGCACCAGTAAATGGAATGAATGTATTCAAAAAGTAGGCATGGTAAAGTTATAACATGCAGCCAGAGAAATTGAAATATGCTGTTAAAAGTTACCTTAATGGCTGATATATTTATAGATTGAACATCACCACCATATTCCTCACAAATCACATCATAGGCTAACAATTCCTTCTTTACATTTTCAGGATCTGCCTCTGGTTTGTCACACTTATTTATTGCCAGTATTATTGGAACTGGAATGAAAACAATTAACGTAAAATATGAATTAACAGCACAGTAAGATATTCTGTACTGAACACACAGTAACAGGACATGAACAAAATGTTCTCATCAGCAATTTTTGAACAATTTCCATAGTCTATTCCTTATGAAAGTCGATTAAAAATAGAACAATTTAAAAAATACTAGTCAACTGCAGAAAATTGCCTCAATCAGGAAAATGATTGAAAATAGATAGTCACTATTAGTTTGCAGAAAATTGATTAATATAACAGATTTTAGCTGAACACACACACACCAGACTGTATACCATGCTTTAAAAAAGGATGAAGTCAATGTTATGGTTGTGGTGTCGGGGGTCACGGGGAAAGAAAAGACTTTCGGTAATAATAAAATCATAAATGTACAAATATACTATACTCATTATTACTTTTCTTTTTCATTCAGTTACATTAAAAATATCATAGGACGCAACTTGTATAGAAAGGAACTGCAGATGCTGGTACATACTGAAGATAGACACAAAGTGCTGGAGTAACTCAGCAAGTTAGGCATATCTGGAGAAAAAGGATGGGTGACGTTTCGGATCGGGACCCTTCTTCAGACATAACTTTCAGGACATAATTTTCTTTACCAACAAGTTCCCGTTTATTATATTTAAAACACCACTCTGGATCTGTTTGTGCTCTTTCCATGCTGCCAAAGACCACCCCGCAATGATGCAAATGCTGCAGGAATATTTGTATTACAATTGCCAGATCCAGAAAAAGGGTAATCAGCTATTTATCATCCCAAACTCTGCATGATGATTTATCTTATTCCCCGTTTCCAAGCCATGCCATCATAATTCCGTCAGTGTTTCAGTAGCACTCGGGTGCTGTCCCCAAAGGGGCAGTCCTGTTTCTCAATCATGGAAAGGAGGTAAAAGATGGCTTTACAGGTTTGGGAGACAATGAGTCTAGAGGCTGCAGAGTTAACACTTCCAGAGTTGAGGTCTGGAAATTAATGGTTTGCTAAATAGTGCTGGGTTGATGATCCAGGAGGTGAGAGGAGAAAAAGGACCAACACTTAAATTATGCCTCTTATGTCCCTTTCAGGATGATTCCAAATGCTTACAGCCAACAAAGTACTCTTGAAGCATTATTGTATTGTAAGGCAAAAATACAGCTGCCAATTTGCATATAATAATGAGATTATGGCCAGACACCCCATTTGCTTTGCTGAGTGAGATATCAATACTGGCCAGGACACCAGGGATAACCCTCTCTCATTGATCCCCCTCTGTGAATCCGAAAAAGGATCACAACCCAAAACGTCACTTATCCATGTCCTCCAGAGATGCTGCCTGATCTGCTGTTACTCCAGCACTTCATGTTCTTCACACGATTCCAGCATCTACAGTTCCTTGTGTCACTGGGGATAACATCCTTGCTCTGCACAAAAGTGCCGTGAGATATTTTTTTAATCCTCCTGGAATTCTTCAGTTTCATTTTTTGTCTGAATCTATGTTTAACAGTACAACAATGACTCAGTACTTGATTCTTCTGACCACTGAATGGACACGAAAGAACCCCAGTTGTAAATGGAATAGCCTAAAAGAAATACCAACTCAATTAGACATTGGTGTCAGTGATTTACAAATGACAAATGAAAAATAGCCGTCACTGAAATACACAAATCTTACATAAACAATTATAACTTTTTAAATGTACCATTAGATTTTTTAGCATGTTGAATTGATTCTACAGTTTGTTTCATGACTCCATCATCTGCAGCAACAACCAAGATCACAACGTCTGTCACATTAGCACCACGGGCTCTCATGGCTGAAAAGGCAGCATGACCAGGGGTATCCAAGAAGGTTATCTTTTCACCAGATGATAAATGAACTGTGTAAACAAGCAAAATGTTTTAATCACCACAGAAGAAAAAGCATAAATTTGATCAATGCAGTAAAATCAAAAGGTAACAGAACTGAAAAGATGTTTATTATGAGAAAGTCCCATAAACATTCACATTATGTGTAAAATAAGTCCAACATCTTCCATTCCTATGATATAAACATTTTGACATGCTTTATTATTTGATTCCTTCTAGAGGTATAACAATGAATAAGAAATGTGATTATATTTGATTAAAATCATCAGTCTGGCCAAACATTCTACAGAGCATTTTAAAGTGATATTCCTTTTGTTTTTTAAGGGTTAAAGCAAATTTTTACATAATGTATGATTTATTTAAAAAAGACCATGGTTTTGAAACTGACTCTAGCTGGAGGCTCAAATTGTAGAAAATAAACGAAATTCATCAGCACTTTTTTGGTCAAAAGAATTTTACTTTTTATGATTCAGCCTTACTGGGACCACATAGAATGTATTTGTATCCACAGGAACAATGTCAAACAAAAGAAGGGGATATTAAGGCAAATTATGTAGCTTTTAATGAACTAAATCCAATAAGTTAAAAGACTAGGGAAGGAATTCCAGGGACCTCTCTGTAACTGGGAGAACTGGGAGAAAACTGTAACTGTGAGAAAACTGAGATCAGAGATACAATCTCAGAGGTTGAGTAAGGGAGAAGTATGGTCATGGGACAATTTGAAATTAAGATTGTAAATGTTAATACTGAGAGCATATTTACAAGTAACCGATCATTCTAAATGCAGAAGTGCAGGAGTCATGACAATTTATCCGCTGATAAACTTCACAAGCTCTGCATGGAGATAAATGAATGCAATGGAAATATGGAGGGGATGCAGTGGGAAAGATCATCACCCAATGGGTCCCCTGACTAAGAATGTCAGCAAGAGAATGGGAACATTGAGTTTGCTGGTCATAAGAAAATAATAACCAAATCCTTGATGGGCTGCTTGGATCCCAGGAGAGGCTTACCCAAGGGGCGGCACGGTGGCACAGCAGTAAAGTTGCTGCCTTACAACGCTTACAGTGCCAGAGACCTGGGTTATATCATGGCTACAGTTGCTTGTCTGTACGGAGTTTGTACATTCTCCACGTGACCGCGCGGCTTTTCTCCGAGATCTTCGGTTTCCTCCCATACTCCAAAGACGTACAGGTTTGTAGGTTAATTTGCTTGGTATAAATGTAAATTGTTTCCAGTGTGTGTTGGATAGTGTTAGTGTGCGGAGATTGCTGGTCGGTATGGACTCGGAGGGCCGAAGGGCCTGTTTCCGCGCTGTATTTCTAAACTAAAAAGATAGTAAAATCTGGGATGATAGAGAAGTCAAGGAAGAATGAAAGCATAGGGTGGCGATGTGGAAGCGCAGAGAATCTAAGTGGGAAGAAATGAAAAGAAGCATCACAGAATAGCAAGCACAGGTACAGGCTCTTCAGCCCGCAATGTCTGTGCTGGACATGATGCTAAGATTAACCATTAACTGCCTGCGCATAAATCATATTCCTCCATTCCCTGCATATGCATCTTAAAGTCTGTTAAAGGCTAGTATTGTTTCTGTCTCCCCCACCACCCTGGCAGTGCACTCTGACACTCGCTACTCTCTGTGCAGAAAGATTTGCCTTGCATATCCTTTAAACTTTGCCCCTTTCACCTTAGAGCTATGCCCTCTAGTATTTGACATTTCTATCCTGGGTAAAAGGTTTGGACTATCTATTCTATCAATGCCTCTCATAATTTTATATACTTCTATCAGATCTCCCCTCAATCTCCAGGACGCCAGAGAAAACAATCCAAGTCTGTCCAACCTCTGTCTGTAGCTAATACCCCCTACTCCAGGCATAATTCTCGTAAACCTCCTCACCATCCTCTCCAAAGTCTCCACATCCTGCCAAGCAATGGGGCAGCCAGAACCACATGCAATACTCCAACAAGGGAAAACATTCAGAAGGTGTGAAGAGAAGATGAGAAAAAAGTGCAGATAGTAGAATGAGAGATAATGGGCTTTCCAAATAGTGCATTACACCATTCATTCTGTACCAATGATAACCATATAACCATATAACAATTACAGCACGGAAACAGGCCATCTCGGCCCTTCTAGTCTGTGCCGAACACGTATTCTTCCCTAGTCCCATCTACCTGCACTCAGACCATAACCCTCCATTCCTTTCCCGTCCATATAACTATCCAATTTATTTTTAAATTATAAAATCGAACCTGCCTCCACCACCTTCACTGGAAGCTCATTCCACACCATATCATGAACAGAATTAATTATTATAGACAATGAATACCATTCGTAGGAAGCTGATTCCCCCAGCCTGACTCCACAATTGGTGAACAGACAGAACTAATAGAATTTTAGAGCAAAGATTTGCAAGTATCTTTTCCAGCAAAATAATTGGGGGTCAGAGTGGGTGCGGGGAGAATCATATAATATGTATAATCGTACAACAGCAAAATAAGCGATTCCAAGGATTTGAATGAATGAATAAGTTTATAGGCCAAGTATTCACATACAAGGAATTTGCCTTGGTGCTCCGCCCGCAAGTGACAACATGACATACAGTGACAGTTAAGGGCCAGTCCCACTGTACGAGGTAATTCAAGAGTTCTCGAGTTTTCCCCGATTCGAACTCGAAGAATGTCCGTAGCGGGTCCGTAGGAGTCCGTGGATGTCTCGTAGCGGCTCGTACGAGTAAAAAGTAACAATTTTTTCCAACCTTTTTGCCTGTGGAGTGGATGATGGCCTCCCATTTAAGGTCCTTGGAGATGATAGTTCCCAGGACAGATGTGACTGTGGTGTTGTTGATGGTGAGTGGATGAGGGGAGGCGAAGCTCTCCAAAAGTCTACAATCAATTCCACTGTCTTAAGAGCATTGAGCTCCAGGTTGTTGTGATGGCACCAGGCCGCCAGCTGTGTCACTTCCTGTCTGCAGGCAGATTCCTCCCCATCCTGGATAAGTCCAATCAGGGTTGTGTCATCCACAAACTTGAGAAGTTTGACAAAGGAGTCAATGGAGGTGCAGTCATTGGTGTAGAGAGAGTAGAGAGGAGAGTACGCAGCCTTGCAGTGCTCCTATGCTGAGGGTTTGCGAGTCCGAGATGTGCTTTCCCAGCCTCACATGCTTGATTACAGCTCCCCCCCCCAAAAAAAACAATTAAGAATCTAGGGACAATATTTGTTGATGCCACAACTAAATAAAAATGATTTACCACGATATTCTATTCATAAATGAAGAACAATGCAGCGAAACATACCAAGGAATGCTCCGATGTGCTGAGTGATACCTCCTGCCTCCGTTGCAGCAACCTGGGTTTTTCTAAGGCTGTCAAGTAATGATGTTTTTCCATGGTCTACGTGGCCCATGATAGTAACTACGGGCGACCTTGAAACTAATAGTGCTGGATCTGCAGGTGGCCTGAAACCCAAAAGGACACATTAAATAACTCTCGGATGATGGTTAACTCTTGTGTTTTATTGTTAAATCAATTCTTCAGTAATTAAGAATCTATTAATAAATATCCAAGCCGAAAAGCATGAAAATAGTACATAAAATTTGGAAAGAAAATGGTGACAAAGTAGATTCTGAAACTTAGATTGCCATTTAGTGTTTTTTTTTAATTAAAAGAACTAAAGGAAGATCAGTATATAGTAATCTCTAATTGCCCTCCAGGTAATGACATACCACTTCATTAAACCATTGGATTCCTTCAGAATTTCGATAGGGGTTTTGTGAATTAGATGCAGTGACATTGCAGGAACAAAGATGAATAAATCCCACATGATAATCCATTTTGTCTCTTTCCAAGGTTTCACTTTTACCAAAGCCAGTCTTCAGTCCTTGTGAAACGGCTGTATACATGGGATCTATCAACAATGATGGGCCACAACAAATTCCAGTCTTGTGCTGCAGACTGTGCATGCTTCTGAACCAAGCAGCTCCAGTTCAAATACAATCTTGGTAACTATTCAAGATGGAATGTGATTAGGAAAGGAACATGCACCTTGTGGCATTCCCTGTTGCCTTTGTCCATCTTGATGGTAGATTAGGGAGCTGATGCCAAAGTAATGTTGGCCAGTAACTGCAATCCATTTTAGTTTTAAAGAGTGTGGAAACAGGCCCTTCAGCCCACCAAGTCCGTGCTGCCCATCGCTTTTGCATCCTACACACTAGGAGCAATTTACAGAATCTACAAACCGGATGCCTTTGGAATGTGGGAGGAAACTGGAGAAAACCACGCTGTCGCTGGGGGAATGTGCAAACTCAGCACAGACAGCAATCGTGGTCAGGATCAAACCCAGGTCTCTGGCGCTGTGAGGCAGCAGCTCTACCGCTGTGGCTTGTCGATGTTACATGATGTAGACATGGTATCTGATGAATGTTGGACTGTCAGTTAAGCAGGCTACTTTATTCTGAAGGTTATGAGATTTGTGGTTGTTATCGGAACTACACTCATCCAGGTAAGCTGCACATATTTGCACAAAAGGGAACTGCGGTGAGCTTGCATCTTACTGTTTTTGACAGTGTGCAATAAAACTAAGCATTTGAACGCACAACAAAGGCAGATGAAATGTTCTTTAAAAAAAAAACTTTTTCCAACAGTCACCAAAAGAACATAACTCCTCAATTATTATAATAATGCAAAATAATGAACCTACCTCTTCACAGCATCTTTATTTTCTTTCACTTTTTCTTCTGTAAGTTTTGCCCATCTAAACTTCATTCCAGATTTTTTAATTATATCTTTTATCCATTTTTCATCTAAGACAAAGTCATCATCTAATTCATCCGTATCCATGCTTGTACGCAGCAGAGCTTCATATACATGATCTAGATTCAGGCAGAGAAAGTCATCCTATTTGAATATGCAAGGATATATGCAAAGATATATATTTTTTGCTTTCAATCAATAAAGCGTTGAATTGAATTCAATGAGCTACAGTGCCCTCCATAATGTTTGGGACAAAGACCCATCATTTATTTATTCGCCTCGGTACTCCACAATTTGAGATTTGTAATAGAAATGTTCACATGTGGTTTAAGTGCACATTGTCAGATTTTAATTAAGGCCATTTTTATACATTTTGGTCTCACCATGTAGAAATTTCAGCAGTGTTTATACATAGTACCCCCATTTCAGGGCACCATGATGTTTGGGACACAGCAACGTCATGTAAATGAAAGTAGTCATGTTTAGTATTTTGTTGCTTATCTTTTGCATGCAATGACTGCTTGAAGTCTGCGATTCATGGTCATCAACAGTTGCTGGGTGTCTTCTCTGGTGATGCTCTGTCAGGCCTGTCTTGCAGCCATCTTTAGCTTATGCTTATTTTGGGGGCTAGTCTCCTTCTGTTTTCTCTTCAGTCAGGTCAAGTCAAGTCAAGTTTATTTGTCACATACACATACGAGATGTGCAGTGAAATGAAAAGTGGCAATGCTCGCGGACTTTGTGCAAAAGGACAAACAAACAAACAACCAAACAAACTACAAACAGAATGGAACAGAATCACATATTATTTTACATATTAAATATTGTGGGCGGAAGGAAAAAGGGACAAAACAGCACTTAAAAAAAAAAAAAGCAGTAGAGTGGTACAGTAAAAGTTAGTCCCTGGTGAGATAGGAGTTTACAGTCCTAATGGCCTCTGGGAAGAAACACCTTCTCAATCTCTCCGTTCTCACAGCATGGCAACGGAGGCGTTTGCCTGACCGTAACAGCTGGAACAGTCCGTTGCAGGGGTGGAAGGGGTCTCCCATGATTTTATTAGCTCTGGAGTTGCACCTCCTGATGTATAGTTCCTGCAGGGGGGCGAGTGAAGTTCCCATAGTGCGTTCGGCCGAACGCACTACTCTCTGCAGAGCCTTCTTGTCCTGGGCAGAGCAATTCCCAAACCAGATGGTAATATTTCCGGACAAGATGCTTTCCACAGCCGCTGAGTAGAAGCACTGGAGGATCCTCGGAGACACTCTGAATTTCCTCAATTGCCTGAGGTGGTAAAGGCGCTGCCTTGCCTTACTCACGAGTGCTGCGGCGTGTGATGTCCATGTCATATCCTCAGAGATGTGGACTCCCAGATATTTAAAACAGCTCACCCTATCCACAGTATCCCCATTTATCCTCAATGGTGTGTACGTCCTCGGATGATGTGCCCTCCTAAAGTCCACGATCAGCTCCTTAGTTTTTTTGATGGTCAAGAGGAGGCTGTTGTCCTGACACCAGAGTGCCAGATCAGCCACCTCCTCCCGGTAGGCCTTCTCATCCTTGTCTGAGATCAGGCCCACCACCACAGTGTCATCAGCAAACTTGATTATTGAGTTGGAGCTGAACCTAGCCACACATTCAAGTGTGTACAGGGAGTACAATAGGGGGCTGAGGACGCAACCCTGGGGCGATCCTGTGCTCAGGGTGAGGGACTCGATGTATTCCCTCCCATCTTGACTACCTGGGGCCTGGCGGTGAGAAAGTCCAGGGCCCAGGCACACAGGGGGGTGTTGAGCCCCAATTCCAGTAGTTTCTTGGCCAGTCTGGTGGGGGCTATCGTGTTGAAGGCTGAACTGAAGTCTATGAACAGCATCCTCACGTAGCCCCCCCTTCTGGCTGTCAAGATGAGGGAGAGTGGTGTGCAAAACCTGGAAGACCGCATCATCCGTGGATCTGTTCGGACGGTATGCGAACTGTAACGGGTCCATATTGCGAGGGAGGAAGGCGCAGATGTGTTTCTTCACCAACCTCTCAAAGCATTTCATGACTACCGAGGTAAGGGCCACCGGACGGTAGTCATTCAGACAGGCTGGGCAGGCAGGGACCACCGACTTGTCCAGGGAGAGGTTGAATATTGTAGTGAGCACCGGAGCTAGCTGCGTAGCACAGGACTCGAGTACTCGCCCCGAGATGCCATCGGGGCCTGCAGCTTTCCTCGTGTTCACCCGTGTCAGAGCCCTCCTCACATCGTGCTCGGACAGTGATAATGTGTGCTTCGCTTCAGCTTCGTTAGCCAGCCCGCTGGCGGTATTGTCGATAGTCGGCAGACCTGGGGTGGTGTTGCCCATCTCGAAACGAGCGTAAAAGTTCAGGTCATCAGCTAGGGAGGTGCCGGCACTTGCGGATGAGGGTGGGGTGCTGGAGGGTTGGTTACAGCCCGTAGCCCCTGCCACAGGCGTCTGGTGTCCTGCTGCTCCATCTGTGACTCCATCTTGTCCCTGTACATCCTTTTTGCGTCCTTCGCAGTAGGTAGGACTCTACCTTGTAGACGTCCATGTTTCCTGATGCCAAGCCCGAGTTGTAGGCAGCAGTGCGAGCATTCAAGGCAACACGAATGGACCTGTCTACCCAGGGTTTTTTTTTTTTTTTTTTTTGAAAATATTTTTTTATTGGTGATAGGTACATAACCTATTTACATCATTACAGTCTTACATTTTTAAATTGATAATATTGTCAATTATTATTACATTGTCTCCAATACTTTTTGCCTTTTTTTTTTTTAAACTAGATAGAACTAAAGAGATAGATGAAGTAAAGAAAGAAAAGAAAGAGAAGAAAAACAAAAACAAAAACAAACAAAAAAAAAAAAAAAAAGGAAAAAGATAGTTAAAGAAGAATGGAAAAATTTATTAAAATAAAAAAGACTTCATTCGAGATATATTCGTACATTTCAGAGTATAGTATTTCATCCATTCTTTAGCCCGCGTGCTAGTCAGGTTCCTGTGCTGAACCATTCTGACCCTTTAAGTAATCAATAAAAGGAGACCATGTTCCAACGGATAATTCCTGTTTGTCCAACAGGGAAAATCTGATTCTTTCCACGTTTAAGGTCTCCGTCATTTCTATAATCCACATTTTGATTGTGGGGGCCGTAGGGCCTTTCCAAAATTTTAGAATTAATTTTTTTCCTGTTATTAAACTATAATCAATAAAGTTTCTTTGTGTTGTTCTAAGTGTTTGATTGAATTCTAATATTCCGAGTATTATTAATTTTGGATCTGGGTCCAATTGTGTGCTGGTTACTTTAGATATTATACTAAAAATATTTACCCAGAATTTTTTAATTTTTATACAGTTTGCAAACATATGAGATAATGTAGCTTCTAAATGTTGACATTTATCACATATAGGTGAGATATGTTGAAAAATTTTATGTAGTTTTGTTTTTGAATAATGTAACCTATGTATTACTTTAAATTGTATTAGAGAATGTCTGGCGTTTAGTGAACACTGATGTATGTGTTGCAAACTTTCTTCCCAAGTATCTTTCGTTATTACTTGATTTAATTCTTTTTCCCATGTTTGTCTGTGTAAGTCCGTCGAAGGAATGTCACTGTCTAATAAGATATTATATATATAAGATATTAATTTTTCTGTATTAGGATGTTTGTTCCAACATTCATCAAGAATTTCTGAATTTCTAATTCGAAAATTTTGGGAGTTCGATTTTACATAATCTCTAAGTTGAAGATATCTGAAATAATCATTTCCTCGAAGTCCATAAGTCTGTTGCAACTCCTGAAATGTCAGAAAAGTGCCTTCCTTGTAAAGTTGTCCCATATTTTTAATTCCATAATTCTTCCATTGTGTAAAACCCCCGTCCAACCATGAAGGCTTAAACAAAGGATTATTCACAATTGGAAGAAAAAGTGATAAATTATCTAATTTTAATGTCTTTTTTAATTGTTTCCAAATTCGTATAGCACTAAATATTATAGGGTTTTCCCTATAAATTTTTTTGTTTAATTTAGACGTAGCAAATAATATCGAACCGATATCAAAAGGTAAACAATCTTCCTTTTCCATTTTTAACCAGTCTGGTTGATGATCTATTTCTTCCAACCAGAAATTCATATTTTTAATGTTAACTGCCAAGAAATAAAACAAAAAATTGGGTAAAACCAAGCCTCCATTTATTTTTGATTTACAAAAGTGTCTTTTGTTTATCCTATGATTCTTATAATCCCAGATAAAATCATTAACAATAGAGTCCAATTTTTTTTTAAAGTTTTTTGCCAGATATATCGGAACTGTCTGAAAAAGGTATAATATTTGCGGTAAAAAAATCATTTTTATGGCATTGATTTTGCCTACCATTGAGATAGGAAGTGTTTTCCAGTATTGAATATTCTTATGTAGTTTGTTCAGTAATGGGGGGAAATTTGCTTTAAATAATGATGTATATATCTTAGTTACATAAATACCTAGATATTTAAATTTTTCATTTACTATTTTAAATGGAAATTGTTGTATTATCTGTTTGTTATGTTCCCTTATTGGCATAATTTCACTTTTATTCCAATTTATTCTGTATCCTGAAAGTGAACCAAATTGGGTTATTAGCTTTAATAAGTTTGGAATACTAATTTCTGGTTTTGTAATGTAAATTAATACATCATCTGCGTATAGAGAAATTTTATTCACTGTGTCCTTTGTGTTATACCCATGTATTTCCGGATGCCCCCTTACTCTTTCTGCCAGTGGCTCAATAGCAAGCGCAAATAATAATGGAGATAATGGGCATCCTTGTCTACAACCTCTAGATAGGCTAAATTTAGATGACAACCTTTGGTTTGTAAATATTCTAGCCGTGGGATTTGTATATAACAGTTTTATCCATGTACAGAATTTCTCCCCTAGCTGCATATTTTCCATCACCGAAAATAAATAAGGCCATTCGACCTGATCAAATGCTTTTTCAGCGTCAAGTGAAATTATTGCTAGATCTTCATTAATAATTCTCTTGGAATATATAATATTAAATAATCTTCTTAGATTATAATATGAGTACCGTTTCTGAATAAAGCCTGTTTGGTCAGGGTGTATTAATTTATTCATCACTGTACTTAATCTATGCGCTAGTATTTTAGTTAAAATTTTCTGATCTGTATTTAAAAGTGCAATTGCTCTGTATGATCCCGGGTCTTCCAGATCTTTATCAGCTTTAGGAATAAGTGTTATTATTGATTCATTTAAAGTGTCTGGAAGTTTCTGTTGAGTATATATATACTCATACAGTCTTTGTAAACGTGGGCTAAGCAAATCATAAAATTTTTATAAAATTCGGAACCTAAACCATCTGGTCCTACTGCTTTACCATTTTTTAAAGAGCCAATAGACTCCTCAATATCCTTTATCGTAATCTCCCTTTCTAATAATTCTCTATCGTTTGAATCTAAACCTTTTAAATTACATTTTATTAAAAAATCTGCTATTCCTTCTGATTGTGCTACGGTTTTAGTTGAATAAAGGTTATGATAGTATTGGAGAAATCTATCATTTATGTCCTTGGGCATTTTTAATAATTCTCCTGTCTCTGTTCTAATTTTATGAATTGTTTTTTCCCCTTCCATTTTTCGTAACTGACGTGCTAATAATTTTTGTGGTTTGTCTCCAAATTCAAAATGTAATTGTTTGGTTTTTTGATAAAGTTTTATTACTTGTTCTGAATACATTTTATTTAATTTATATTTCAATACAGCAATTTTATTATGTTTTAAAGTAGATGGCATTCTCGCATTTTCTATATCTAGTTGCTTGATTTCACTTTCCAATGTTTGTTGCTTAATCCTGTTCTCTTTATTATAAAATGCTTGACCAGAAATTAATGTACCTCGAACATACGCTTTAAACGTATCCCACATAAGAGAAGTAGGTGTGTCAGGGTTGTCATTTACCTCAAAAAATATTTGAATCTGTTTAATAATATATTCCTGGCATGATCTTTCGTTCAAAATTTGTGGGTTAAATCTCCAATATGCTTGTTTCTCGGACATTCCATTTAATTTAATCATGAATGTTACAGGTGCGTGATCTGAGATTATAATGTTATGGTATTTTGAATTATAAATAAATGGGATAAACGTAGAGTCAACTAAAAAATAATCTATTCTTGAGTATGTTTTGTGTACTGGTGAGTAAAATGAATATTCCCGTCCAGTTGGGTTTTCTATTCTCCAGACATCCTTAATATTAGTGGTATTAATAAATGAATTTAGAAATACACTTGATTGAGATTTTACTTTTTTTTGCCTTGATGATCTATCTAAGTATGGATCTAATGTACAATTGGTCTCCTCCAATTATTAATTTATATTGTGTAAATTCAGGAATTTTATTAAATGTTTTATTAAAAAACTTGGGGTTATCAAAATTAGGCCCATAAACATTAAGAAGAATCACTTTTTCTCCATTTAACTCTCCAACTAATATAATATATCTACCATCAATATCCACTATTGTTGAAGAGTTCTTAAAAGGTATTCCTTTACGAATTAGTATTGCAACTCCTCTGGACTTATGGGAAAAGGAGGAATGATATGATTCAGCGATCCACTTAGCTTTAAGTCTATGTTGAGATTCCTTTTTAAGGTGTGTTTCTTGAAGAAATATTATATCTGTTTTGATTAAATTTAGATGTGCCAAAACTTTACCTCTCTTAATTGGTTCATTGATTCCCTTGACATTCCAACTACAAAATGTTATTCCCTGACCCCCTCTTGTCATATTAACATCTTGCATATTGTTTCTAAGGTGGTCTATAACCGAGCAGAAGGTACAACACATAGAACCTGACCCTGCTCCCGAACCTCAAATAGATGAATTTAAAATCATATACATCGCTCTTCCGAACACATCTCCTTGTATTAGTCTTATTTTTCCATTCAAACATTAAGTTATAAAAATATTTAAAGTGAAAAAAGTGATAGAGTTGGTTAGTATAGGGTGAAAGAAAAAGAACTACATCTACAATTAGTGTAGTTAGTGATAGCCACACTAACGTGGCTAGAATTCTAAAGACTTCCGTAGCCTTTGTAAAAAAAAAAATTTCCAGCTCCGTGCCCGAAGAAAAAAAAAAAAAAAGATTATTTCTAACATTCAAATAACTTCTTTGGGAGTAACAAACTTATTTACATACCCATACATACATACACACACAATATACATATATATATACATATACATATACATATATATATATATATATATATATATATATATATATATATATATATATATATACATATACGTAACCCTGCAGAAAAGTTCAAAAACAGCAAAAATTCACAACGTTATTATTCTCACATATCATAATAATTTTTTCGCTAAATCTATAAATTTAATTTTAAATCGAAAAATAAAGAGAAAAACCGTTAAACTTTTTTAATGACGTAGGCTAATTTACCTCTTGCATATCTTCCTATATAATATAAGTATGTAATTCATTTCTACGTTAATCGAAGACTATTAATTATTAATCATTGTTATCAATCATATACAGTATTAAATTTTTATGAGAAATGTTAATGTTAATAATTTTAGTGGTAATATAGATATTTAATAAGTATTAGTTGTTACATATATAGTTAGGTATGAATATACAGATAATAATATTGATTAATAAACAAAAATACAAAGATCACGGTTTTATCCAATGTCCTCCGTCCATTTCGGTTTCCGAATGTCCTTAAAGCTCGTTAAAGAACTTTAAAGGTCCTTTTAGATCTGGCTTGACTCCTAAGGAGTAATGTAAATAGAGTAATGTCTATGGTCATGTTACCGACTTCTTTGGCATATTCCAGTGCTTTTTCATGGTCTGTAAATAAGTGCTCCTTGGACTTGTAGAAGACTCTTAGTCTTGCGGGGTAAAACAAGCTGTATTTCAAATCAGGTACATTCTTCAGTATTCTCTTTGTCTCAGTGAACAGCGCTCTTTTCTTGAAGACTTCTGCCGGATAATCTCGGTAAATACTGAATCTCACACCTTCAAAAAGGAGCTGTCCGCCTCGAACAATTTTCTTCATTATATCATCAAATTCATGATCCAATTGCACCTTTACGATAATTTGTCTTGGATGGGCATCATCTTGTGTACGACGTCGCTGCACTCTATGAGCTCGACCGAGTGAAGGTTTGTGATCCAATTTTAAGGCTTTTTGTAATAGGTCTGCCACAAAATCCCGAGTGCCCATTTCCTTCTCACTTCCTTCTTTCACCCCTACAATTCTTAGATTCTTACGTCTTTGACGCCCCTCCAAATCAATACACTTATCACTTAATTTGATCACCATATCGGAGAGGCGTTGGTTTTCAATAAGGAGTCGACTTACAGTTTCCGCACTTGTCGTCGCCCATTTCTCAAGTTCGGTTATCGCTGTTCTATGTTGATCAAGTACGTGATGAATGGGGTCCACCTCCGTTTTAACCTTCGTTTCCACCGAAACGAGCCTGGTTTCCAGCACTTCCATCTGATCCTTGATCTCTTCCTCCCTCGTCCTCTTCCAGATTTCCAGCATTTGTTGAACGGTAAAAAGCATTTCTGCTTTAAAATCTACCTTAAAAGAGTCAAGTTCCTCTTTAAACTTCTCTCCAAACTTCTCTCCAAAGGTTTTCATTTCGGCAGCGAGAAAGATTTTAAGATCCTCCATTTCAGACTTTTTCTGTTTCATTTTCTTCGGAGGGTCTTCCTGGGCCGTCGGTGTAACTGAGGCCGAGGCCTCTGTAGGGCCTTCCTCTTCCTTCTGCGGTTTCCCTTTACCGGCTTTTTTTTGTGTCCCACGGGGGGGGGGGTATGTTGTAACGACATACCGTAAAGTAGCGCGCCTGATGACGTCACGCAGGCAGCCGTTCAGATCGCGATCGCTGCAGGTAAGACCCGATTTTCTCCCGTTTTTAATTTCTTCGGCACGGAGCTAGTTGGCGCTGGACTCAAGCCTCCATAGCGCCACCGGAAGTCCTCTACCCAGGGTTTTTGATTCGGAAAGGTGCTTACCCTTACCGTGGGGACGATGTTGTTGGTTATTGTTGCGATGAAGTCCATGACTGCTTCCTCGAACTCACTGACGTCACTGGAACTTGCTTGGAACACATTCCAGTCGACATCACTCAGTGCATCTTGCAGCATGGCCTCTGACTGGTCGGACCACCGCTTTACGTCCCTCATCTCTACCGCTTCCCGAACTATCCTCTGTTTATACTCCGGTAGCAGGAAAATGGCAGCGTGGTCAGATTTTCCTATGGGAGGGAGTGAAACTGCCTTGTAGCCCTTCCTGAACGGCGTCCTTCAGCATATAAAAGGCATGCTCAATTGGGTTCAGATCGGGTGATTAACTTGGCCAATCAAAATTGATCATTGTTTAGCTTTGGAAAAACTCCTTTGTTGCTTTAGCAGTATGCTTGGAATAATTGTCTTGCTGTAGAATGAACTGCCGGTCAATGAGTTTTGAGGCATTTGTTTTCACTTGAGCAGATAGGATGTGTCTATACACTTCAGAATTCATTATGCTACTACCGTCAGTAGTTGTATCATCAATGAAGATAAGTGAGCCAGTACCTTCAGCAGCCATACTTGCCCAGGCCATAACACCCCCACCATCGTGTTTCACAGATGAGGTGGTATGCTTTGGATCTTGGGCAGTTCCTTCTCACCTCCATACTTTGCTCTTGCCATCATTCTGATATAAGTTAATCTTCATCTCATCTGTCCACAACACCTTGTTCCAGAACTGTGGTTGCTCTTTTAAGTACTTCTTGGCAAACTGTAACCGGGCCATCCTATTTTTGCAGCTAACCAGTGGTTTGCATCTTGCAGTGTAGCCTCTGTATTTCTGTTCATGAAGTCTTCTGTGTACAGTGGTCATTGACAAATCCACACCTGATTCACGAAGAGCGTTTCTGATCTGTCGGACAGGTGTTTGGGGATTTTTCTTTATTATAGAGAGAATTCTTCTGTCATCAGCTGTGGAGGTCTTCCTTGACCTGCCAGTCCCTTTGTGATTAGTAAGGTCACCAGTGCTCTCTTTCTTCTTAATGATGTTCCAAACAGTTGATTTTGGTAAGCCCAACGTTTGGCTGATGTCTCTAACAGTTTTATTCTTGTTTCTCAGTTCTATAATGGCTTCTGACTTTCATTGGCACAACTTTGGTCCTCACGTTGATAAACAGTAATGAAAGTTTCCAAAGGTGATGGAAAGACTGGAGGAAAGACTAGGTGCTGAGAGCTCTCTTATACCTTCATTAAGGAGGCAATTAAACACACCTGAGCAATTACAAATGCCTGTGAAGCCATGTGTACCAAACATTATGATGCCCTGAAATGGGGGGACTATGTATAAACAGCTGTAATTTCTACATGGTGAAACCAAAATGTATAAAAATACCCTTTAATCAAATCTGACAGTGCACTTTAACCACGTGTGATTTTTTTAAATTACAAATCTCAAATTGTGGAGTACAAAGGCAAATAAATAAAAGATGGGTCTTTGTCCCAAACATTATGGAGGGCAATGTGCATCAACAAATCCACAGTATTCATATTGTACCTGTGGAGAACTATTGGATATTTCCTTGATGCTTTGAATTGTTTGGTATGCAAAAAAGTGATGTAGAATCTGCTAAGTGGAATGAACAATCTTGCACACTGAACAAGATTCTATTAAAATATGAATGAACTATATTAGATACAGGCAGTTGTAAATTTTAATAAAGTATGCTTCGGGTGAAAAGTTTCACAGGAAAAATACCATAGAAATAAATCTTGAAATGCTAAAAGACACACACAGCTCTTTCAATCCTGTAAAGCAATCTGGGAAGCATTTTTGAAAGTTAAACAATTACCTGACACAGTCATCTCTCAGTCCCAATCAAATGGTCAGGCAAATGAATCCTCACATACGACTACCTCCCCACAGAATCAAGTGAAATATTGGCAAAAGAACCTTCTACAGTCTTTTTTTACTGATAAACTGCTTTTTTTCAAATTGAACAACACTAAATGTGCTAAAGGGTAGGAAACTTCAATGTCCATATCCAAAAGTGGTTTCATTACGATATAAAAATAATTTCAGTACATCAATTGATACAAATACATCGATAGATGCTCCTGAACACATCATCAGTGATGTAACCTGGGGTCATTGGGTGTTTCGGGTCTTTCAACATCAGACACCCTCACCCAGGCGACCCAGCCGTGATTGATCAGACCACGACTTGTGTTCAGGTGGCATTTGCTCCTCCCCATGGACCTCCTCTCCTGATCCAGAGCCATCTCAAGGCCTTCTCCGCTGCCTCTGTGGTGTTCTTGATGGCCCTTCTCCTTGCCACTCCGTTGATGCCCAGTGCACTCAAGGCTTTGTAGAGCGATTGCCCTGCAAAACCTCTACAGCCAACCTCGATGGGCATACACCTTGCCTTCCAGCCCTGCTTGCGGCAGTCTGTGACCAGCTCATCATACTTGGCCATCTTCCTCTCTTGGGTCTCCTCCAGACGGTCCTCCCACGGCACTGTCAGTTCCTACAAGACGATGTTTTTGGTCGCCTCTGAGACCAGGAGGATATCTGGCCTCAGGGTGGTCGTGGCAATGTGCTGTGGGAACTTCAGCTGTTTCACCAGGTCTACGGAAAGCTGCCAGTCCTGCGCAGTCGCCAGGATTCCTGACGGATTCCTGGCTGCTGTGGTTCTTGGCAGCTGCACTGCGGCCTTCACGAAGGTAATCATCTGGGTGGTGGGCCGTGCTCGCCTGTAGCTGCTATGGATTCATGCTGATGGATTCTGCAATGGGTTTAAGAACCTGGTCGTGACGCCATGTGTACCGGCCCTGCACAAGAACCTTTGGGCAACAGCTCAGGATGTGTTCCAACGTCCCCTTGCCTGAGCATTGCGGGCAATCTGGAGATTCCGCTTTGCCCCAGATGAAGAGGTTCGATGGGCTGGGCAGGACATCATACACTGCCTGGACCAGGAACTTGATGCGCTGTGGTTCAGCCTGCCAGAGCTCAGTCCATGTGACCTTTCGGTCCATGGCCTGCTCCCACCTTGTCCAGGCTCCCTGCTGCCTCAATCCAACTGCTCTGGTACACCTCTCCTCCTCCACCACTGCCCTCACATCCTCCTGGACCAGCCTGCGCCTCTCCTTCCCCTTGGCCTTGTCAAACTGTGGAGATGCGAAGATTCCCAGGCCAGCTCTTCCCCGAGTCACTGCACCCACCAGGACTCTGTGGCGTATCCAGGACTCTGCTTGCAGCACGGCTTCGCTGGCTCTCCACTTCCTCCCAGTTTTCACCTCCACCCCTGCTTGAGCCACCTTGGGATCGCTGGAGTCCCTGTACAGCATCACCTCTCTGGCCCGAGTCACCTTAAACTCCTCCTCCAGGGACTTCAGGGGCAGCTGGAGTAAGTATATGCAGGCTCACAGTAATACCAGCCTCTTATTTCTTTGGTCTGCAACACTCCTACATCCATACACTCCCATCAACTCGCTCCAGATTCTATCACTCAACTACATATTAGGAGCAAGTGACAATGGTCAATTTACCTACCATCCTGTACATTTGGGATGTGGAGGAATGCAGAGCTCTCAATGGAAACACACACACACACACAATCATAGGCAGAGCATATAAACTGCACACAGACAGTTCCAGATCTCAGGAGTTGCTGGAGCTGTGAGGCAGAAGCTCTACTAACCAATTCCCCTTACCGCTTCTTAAAGAGTTGGCTGAAGATCAAAACTACCAAGATCATTAGAGAACCAAAACTTTGGGAAAAATCCAGTCAGTCTTGCCATCAATAATTGAATTAACAATATTAATTTGTGGGGTCACTGCCCAATCCCAATGATGATAAAATTCCATTTATGTCTTTAGGTTGAGCCAACTTGATAAAAAATAGATGTTGTCTGGATCTAGTAACGTGAAACTTAGTATCCATGAAGCATTGTGGACCATCATCAGCCACATAACTAAATTCCATCAAAATGTGTAAACATGTGGATAAATATATTCTTCACCGTACAAGCACAATCAAGGGAGGGCACCTGCTCAGGTTAAAAGCAGCAGCAAGTAAACCAAGGATTAGGTGCAAAAATAATGGATAGAACAATGAACTATGTATGTAAAGAGTGGAAACAGTGTGATAAACAATTCTACAAGCAGTGAGATTAAAGCTCTAGCTATAAAAAAAATAAGCATGCAGAAGGAAGAAGCTGCATGCATACACCTCAGCAGCATCAAGGATGGAAGGATTCAGAATGCAACTGCAAAAGACTGAATGCTTGGAACCATCTTCAACCAAAAGTCACATATGAAAATTCACCTTGTCTCTTTCCAAGATTCCATCATTACCAAAGCCGATCTTCATTCCATGCAACATTAAGAAACCATTATGCACAAAGGGTCTACCAAATCTGATGGTTCACAACAAACCATTATTGTGCTGAAGACTTGAGCTATAAAATTAGCCATACCTCTAAATCAGTTTGCAACAGTTTACAACTTCAGTAACTACCCAAGCAAAAAATTCTGCAGAGATGTCTTCTAAAAGCAAAACAAATCCAATAGCTAATTACCATTCTTCCACTTACCAGACTTCTCTCAGTCACCAGCCAAGTGCTTAAAGGTGTTGTTCATATTAACAAAATACATTTTCATGCCAATAACCTGTTTACAAACAATTCTTGGCTCTCCAACTTGAATCATTCAGCTCCACAATCCTTTAGAACATTGGTCCAAATAAGATAAAGAGCCAATGAGCCAAAGCAAGATTTGACCAAGTATGTCATCGGGTAGCCAAAACTCAATTGATTATCAAAACTTGAGAAAAGGTAACAAAGGAGGAAGTGGTGATTTTCAGAAACTAATTCTCAGTCCCAGGCCAATGCTGGGGTTATTCCAGGCAATGTTCTAGTCTAACCATCTTCAACTGCTTCAGCACATTCCCACTATCAGCTCAGAATTGGGAACATGTGCTTATTACCTAGCATGTCTGCTTGTAATGTAGCCTAAAGAACACAGTGTTAACAAAACTGAGGGCTGGATTAAGTAGCTAGTAATATTTGTATTACAAATACTAGACAGCGGCCATTAACCAAAATAAAAATGAATAACACATTAAATAATGGAGAATAACTCATCACCAAAAAATTGTGGGGTCACCATTGATTAGAAACCAAATGGAACCTGGCTAACATATATTAATGACTGTCAATGCAAGTCAAAGCTGATGACCCATCTTCTAATACCAAAGATCTTTCAACCATATGCAAGATACAAATCATGTATGAAGGAATACTCTCAATTTAATGAGCCCTGAACCAACACTATTCAAGCTTGAAGCCATTCAGCGTACCACTTGATTGGCACCCCATTCTGCACCAATTCAAACATCCATTTTCCCCTACCATCCTTTTGGTCATTAGCTGCAAGTGGGCACAACCTTACATTGTACTGTGGCAAGGCATTTCAACAGCAATTCACAAATTTGCTTCTTCTGGTGAGGACATAAGTGGCAGAAACTTGGAAACAATATACCTTGGAACTTTACTTTCAAGTTACGCATCTTCCTGACTTGAAAATATGTGATTTCATCCTCACTGCGTGAAAAATGCTGAAACTACCGACCTAGACTAGTGAGTGAGTACACTCATTGAACAGACGACAGTAGACTATTGCTGTTTCCAATGAGTAATAATTGCCAGAACCAATGAGTAATACATGCAGCCATCCCAGTAATGCCCACAATCCATGAACAGTTCATAAAAATCAAAAAAGAGTACAATTCAACAAAGTCACTGCTCCAAAACATTTGCCAATCATGTTATCACGTGTTTTGATTAATATCAAATTAATTTGCTTTGGAGACTTGCCTGTATCTTTATCCATAGCTTTCGCTAGTTCAGAAACGGTCATTCTTTGCTTTATCTCCACTTCTTTCTTTATCTGCTTTTGTTTCACAGCAGCAGTCTTATATATTCCTTTCTTAAATGAGAAAAGGGAATTTACAAAATAACAAACTTGTAACGGTAACTACTGGACATCTTCAAATTTATAACAAACTTTTCAGCATGCTGGTTTCTTATCTCCTTGATATAACTAGATTTGCACAATTACTGTTTCATATGCACTTTTATAATAATCTATAAACTGTTTAACAGATACATTTGTATCAATCAATATGCATATGTGCAGCGGTATACACCAAGTCATTATTATCTTTGTGAATTTAGCGCATAGACTTCCCACAGATTACAAAAAAACAGACGTCTTTCTTTTGCACCTAATATACCCCCAAATAAATGTTAATATTTCTAATATTAATTAGAAAATATATTTTTTAATAAATTACTTCAATTGAATCCACTGATACTAAAAAGCAGTGATTGATTTTGAAATCTCAAGATGGAATTGTGCAAACACCATTTTTATTCCTATCCCAACAGCACACAGAGGACATGGTCTGGAAATTGGTCACCTTATTTATGCACAAAATGATTGTTTCCTCAAAGTTTACAGATATATTTTATTTTAAAAATATTTAATGGGATCTTGGACCAACCTCGTGAGCACTGGATATCAAATCAGCAGATAACGAGTGTAATTTATTTTCAAAAACATTTCATAAGTGTGGTGTAAAATTTATTTTTGACTGAAGTAAAAAACTTGCAATTACAAATTCTAATTCTCTCCTACATAATGGAAAGTACGACACTGTTTAAGTTGAATGAATAAGGTCACAAGGAATTAGTGTGATAACAATTTTCTAAATGGAAGCAGAAGCTTTATTATTTCATTAACCCATTTCAGAAAATGCAGGTGAGTACAGATGTCCACAAATGTCGTTATATGGTTAGATATCAATTTCATGAATGGTGACAAGTCAGAGTGGAAGACACTACAGGATCAAAAACTGTAACAGATCACCGTACCCTTTTGGTGCTGAAAACCCGGATGAATAACGGGCTGAATTTGTCAATATTACTGGGTAACCATCTTTGCAGCAGCATCAGTAGATATGGACGAGGCCTCAGGTCAAGAGCATTTCTCCATTTCAAAATATGGATTTCTTGGTTACGTGACTTCCACGTTGCAGGTTTCAGTCCAAACAATATTCTTCTCATCATCGCCATCAACTGAGAGCAACAAAATTCATGAATTATTTAAGATTTTCAGCGTTAGTAAAATCTTTAAAAGATGGATTGCATTGAAGGCATAGGTGCTTTGGGATTTACTGAGTACGTCAAAAATGGTATAAAAAATGTATATAATCAAACTTAATTAAAATATTGTTTTTAATAGTTAAGCTAATGACATTTTTAGCATTAAAACCAAGGCCAGTTCTGACGAAGGGTTGCAGATTAGAGAAATTGACTGTTTCTCTTTCCACAGATGCTACCTGACTTTATAGGTCTTTCCAGCATTTTGTGCTTTTGTACAGGAGGATCCACAACTGATTACTAATTGAAATGTTAGGGGATAAAAAAAGTTCTAAATTGCAGAGAACAGAAAGGAAAGTCTGTGACAGGGTGGAAACGAGGAGGGATAGAATTATCTAAATAATGGTGTTCTTGTTGCCAAAGGATGATAAAAGCTTATTTTTAAACAAAAAGTATATTGGCGGGGGGGGGGGCAGATGAATGGAGGCTCAGAAAAGATTTCTTGTAATTTTCAATTACTTGAAGAGGAGAAAGAAAAAAATCGAAATGCATGACATATAGAAGGGTTAAGAGGGACAAATTATCAAACATGTTGAATTTTGTGTTAAGTTTTAAACTATTTAATGTACCAAATCAGAAGTTTTAATGTACCAAATCAGAAGATACTTCCCTCGAGTGTGTTGGAATTGTGTAGCTGGGGAAACATTGACTGGTCAGAGTACCAGAGGAACGCAGAATTAAAAGCTACAAGAATGCAGAATTAAAATAATTAAGCGTCTGAAGAAGGGTCTTGACCCGAAACGTCGCCTATACCTTCTCTCCATAGATGCTGCCTCACCCACTGAGTTTCTCCAGCAGTTTTTGTCTACCTTTAAAAGATATAGTGGTAGTTCAGTGGCAAAGATACCACTATAGTAATCTAGAACTTAATCCAGAAATCCACATTTAATTCCTGGTACTGTAGAATTTGAATTGTTGATAATCTAGAATTTTGAAAAATAATTCATCTTAGTTATTATGACCACAAAACAATCAGATTGTTGTTATAAAAAAGTCTGAAGAAAGGAACAAAGTAAAATATCACCATTCTCTCCACAGATGCTGCCTACCTGCTAAATTTCCCCAGCGCACATTAAGTTCCTCCAGCACTTTGTGTTTCCCTTCTTGTAGAAAACATCCAGGTTCATTAATATCCTTCAGGGAAGGAAAACTGCCATGTTTATCTTTCATCTGGGCCACAGAATGCCTTTTAAAATTTATCTGAAATGGCTTAACAAAGCATCCAGTTTTACATGTGCGGCTATGTTCAAAGGGAGAAGAAATAAAAATTGATGGCCACCTAGCATTAACCTAGGCACTGAATTCAGACATGGCAAAGTCAGTGCAGGGCCAGTTCACCATGGAATGTCTTCGGGTAAGAGGGTAAAGATTTAATAGGCATATGAGCAGTAACTTTTTCCAAACAGAGGGTGGTAGGTATATAGAATTAACTGCCAAAGGCAGGTGCAATAACATCATTTAAAAGACATTCGGTCAGGTACATGGATAGAAGAGTTAAGAGGGACAAATTCTTCAAACACAGAAAAATGGGATTACCTTAAATGGGGCATCTTAGCCAGCATGAATGAGTTGGGCCAAATGACCTGTTTTGTGCTATAGAACCCTGTGGCTATTTATTAAAGGACTATTGTCTTATTAGGCAGAGCTATCCCCCAGACTAGTTAGATTTTGTCCAACACAGAAAAACATATCTTTCCGTCAATATGCCAGACCCTCATTAGAATCTCTGTGTCATAATTTCTCACTAGTAGAATAAACTCATCGTGGAGGCGGCAGAGGCAGGATAGTGAAGCCCTAGAGCACTCAACATTGATTCAAGACTCCATGGTGTCTCATAGCACCAAGCCAAACATGGGCAAGAAACCTCTTCCTGATTACCATTTACTGATCTCACTCATTATTAATCTATACTTCTTCGTATTAATCAATACTTGGAAGAATCACTGAGGAATGTAATCTGGGTGGGGATTTCAATATTCACCAGGAAAAGTAGTTTGGTAGCACAACTGCTGACAAGAGCTGGCCCAGCTCTTAAATACACAGCTGCCAGTCCGGGTCTGTACAGCTAGTACAAATCTACTGGAACACATCTACTTGATCTCCCCATTTCTACCCATGACTTTGGTAGAACACTGGTAGAACTGACCACTGCAGTCTTTGCGCAGACAAAGTCCCATCTTCATACCATCATAATAAACAGAAAAGTGCTGCAAATACATAGCAGGTCTGGCAGCATTTATGGAGAGGAAGTTTCTAATTAAAGCACCTTCGTCAGAACTGAGAGGAAAAACTAGTTTTGGTTTGCCGAGTGGGTAGCGTAGTGATATAGGTAAAAACAAAGGGAATATCTCTGATACGGTGAGACTGTTGATGTAGCCAGCTAGTTGATAACTCTGTCCATTTCCCTCCACAGATGCTGCCCGACCCGCTGAATTCCTCCAGCACTTTGTGTTTTGCCGAAGGTTCCAGAATCTGTAGTCTTTTGTGCCTCTGGTTGATAAATCTATCTGATGTAGTTTCTGAGTTTGGAGGTGTGCGCTGGGAATGGGGAAAGGTACAACAAGCTCGGGAAATTGAGATAAAACTCTTTCAAAGCGGAATGCACAATAATCACAACGAATAACAATACTTCTTGAAGTTCCAGATGTTATTGACAATTATTAATAGGGCGAGCGGTCCACTGACAGACTAGTAGAGTAGGCTGACCTCTGTTAGCGCTGAAGCTGCTGCAGCGGACCGGCCTCACACCATGGAGGCCGCCATTGCATCTCCCACAATGCACAGGGACAGCGCGTCATCGGGGGAGGCGTCACTGCTACTGCGGCCGCCATCTTAGTAAGCGGGAGAGAAGAGGGCAGCCGACATCTTGTGCTAAACCGCACACCTGGTCACTCTCCCTACCTCTTCTGGTACCTCGCTCGTAGCTAACAATGATACAAATGTGTACAGTATCTCTGCCAAGACCCCAGAAATGGCCTCTTACTATTTCCTAGGATACAATTGGTCAGACTCTATGGATTTATCCACTTTTATGCACTTTAAAACCATCAGCACCAACTCTTTAGTAACATGGATATGTTTCAAGACATCATTATTCTCTTTCCTGAACGTCCTAGCTTCGTAGATCTTCTCCAATGTAAATACAGTAGAGAAATATTAATTTACAGCTTCACCCATCTCCCGTGACTCCACAAGGTTACTCCAACTTTGTGTCTATCCTGTGACTCTACACACAGGTAACCACATTGATACTTCAGGGGATCTATTCTCTCCCTTGTTTCCCTATTGATCTTAATATAGAATCTTTTGTAAATCTCCTTTTTCTTACTTGCCAAAAATCATGTCCTGTTTCTCCCTCTTGATTTCCCATTAAGTATCCCACACCCCTTATACTCAAGGCTTGATCCCAGCTGCCAATACCTGACTTGTGCCTCCCTTTTCCTGACAAGAGCCTCCCTAAGAATTCCTTCTGTTCTATCTACCCCTCCCCTATATCCAATATAAAACACCCTTGTTTTCTCACTTTCACAATTCTGACGAAAGTCTGACCTAAAGATGTCAACTCTGTTTCTATTCGCAATGATGCTGCACAACTTGTCTTTTGCAGCTACTGTTTTTGTTTTGGATTCCCAGCACTTCTTTTACTCAAATGGCCTGAGGCCAGTGGGAATTCCCTTTGTATTCTAAAATTAAAATAGTTGACTTTTCGTAACTGACCCTCAGTTGCTTGTTTTATTACCATTCAAATAAATTAAACAAATTGAATCAAGCTACTAATGCGTAAGCATTACTGATGGGCGAGAAATTTGGCTCAGCTCTATGCCATCGCATAGCATCTGTGTTGAAGGAAGATGGCTACATTTTAACTTTAACATTGTTAGATTGGGTAAGAAAAATAAACCCAGTCATCCAGTAATTTTTCTGAAAATTCACGGGCTAAGTTAGGATCTAATACAATTCCTCTCATAGTCGACTTGCAGAGTAATGTATTCATTGGGCTTATTTAAAAAGAAGTGAAATCAGAAAGTTTAACATATTAGCACTTCCTATCCTAGGCTGTTTCAATTTGTTCCAGAACCAAATGAACAAAACATTCATTTTTATCAACAACTAAAGGTTACAAGACAGGACTAAAACATAAGGAAAAAATCACAATGACAATATATGAAGACATTGTTCTAGCTCAATGCTGGGGGCAACACTGCCCATTCACCCACATGCTGCAACCCACACTTTTTAGCAACTCTATTCTTAGTAACTGTGTGGCAAATACTAATATAACAGAAGGGTGCAGCAGCAAGTCTAATTACAGGAAGCTACAATTCCAGATTGCAATTGCAGTTTCAGGACTTGCAATTTGAAAGGAGAGCTCTGGTTCTTCCTGCAACAAGAAGTGGTGATTATTGAGAGATCATTTATGCAAAAATAAGTTGTTCCAATGGTGTAGACTCTCCTGTTTTGAATTAATAATATCAGTTATGTCTCCTTATTGTCTATAGGAAGGAACTACAGATACTGGTTTATATGCTGGAGTAACTTAGCTGATCAGGCAGTAACACTGGAGAAAAGGAATAGAGGGAATTCTAGACAGACAAAAAATGCTGGAGTAACTCAGCGGGACAGACAGCATCTCTGGAGAGAATGAATGGGTGACGTTTCATGCAAGACCCTTCTTCATACCCTCTTCCTAAGGGAACTCTCCCTGACTCTCAGTCTGATTGAGGGTCTCGACCCGAAACATCGCCTATTCCTTTTCTCCAGAGATGCTGCCTGTCATATCTCCTTATTATATCCTTTAGAGGGAAATAATTAAACTTGCCTGCCCATATCTGGGGGGTCATGACCAAATCATTAACTTTTCTGCTCCCTCCAGATGTCTGACCCTCTGTATATTTCCAGGGCCATATTTTTTAATCAAAAAGTCTTCTTTAAAATGGCAGCATTTAACTAAAATCTGAAAACATTACAGTAAAGCTTTTTAAAAAATAGTTCATTGGTGGTCATGTGTTTTGACTTTTACAGTGTGTGATTGACGCTATGTAAATGTAAGTCTTTAAACATATATCATAAGCACACATGTAGATTTCTGAACTATGGGAAATATGAGCCTGCAGATGTGACCTGGAAGTGCAGTTGAGACGTCGTTTTTCGCCGAGCTGCTGCAGGCCAAGCACAGAATGGCTTCGACTGAGAAGCGCAAAGAGCTGGAAGATTATCTGAAAGGGCTGAACGTGGAGACTGTATGCGAGGAACACCCTGAGGTGAGTGCGCCCGTCCAGGGGCATCTGCTGACTACAAGTGTGAGGTGTAGCTGAGCTTCCTGCAAACGGTTGCGGCGCCCAGAGGCAGCTGGAGGGAGCCCGAAATCCGGGCAAACACGTCGTTAAAAAAGTCAGAATGAATAGAGAACATTACAAGTTACTGAGATGGAATTTAGCGGAGCTTTTTTTGTTGTTTTAGAAAACCTCTTTACGCGGAGATGTTTATACAAATGAACTACACTGAGGGAATCTATTGTGTCCATGATAGCTGGAAAAAAAAGTAATCCAGCCCACGTCCCAGCGCATAATCAACTGCTTTGACAGGTTCCCGGTGAAAAGTGAATTTAAGTCCAAACTCTTCGACCAATTGCATTAAATCTGTTCATTATTGTTCTCGTTGCTCATACAACTAAGTAATTCTTAGCCTCCTGTTTCAAAAACCCTCCTAATTTTCTACAGCTCAGTTAATTTCTCGGCCCCTATTCTGAAAATCCTTTCCAGCCAGCTCCCTAGGCGCGCTAGGTCGTGGTTCAGCCATTTAAAGCGACGCAACTCTGGGATATACTGACAGATCGGTTCGCAAACAGATGCAGCCAGACTGTAAGAAGATACAGCGAGGTTTAGATCAGCTGCAGAAATGGGCGAAGACATGACAGATGGGGTTTAACCCGAGCTAGTGCGAGGTATTGCACTTTGGGAGGTTTAACGTAGAGAGAGAGAGAGAGAGAGAGAGTATATGTCAAGACAGCTTTGATCTGAAGAGGGATCTCGGATTCCAAGATCAGAGCTCACTAAAGGTGGCAGCACAAGTAGGGTGGCGTTTGGCCTTGAATATAAAGGAAACATTACAGGAAAGATGTGGAAGCTTTGGAGAGGGTGCAGAGGAGGTTTATCAGAATGCTGCCTGGATTAAAGGATTTCAGCTCAAGGAGAGGTTGGATAGACTTGGATTGTTTTTTCTGAAACGTCAGAGGTCAAGGGGAGACCTGTTAGCAGTCTATAAAATTTTAAGAGACATAGATAGGGTAGAACCTTTTTCCCAGGATGGAAATTTCCAAAATTGGTGGGCAGAGCTATGAGGTGAGAGGGGGAAAGTTTAATGGAGATGTGCTGGGCAAGTTTTTTTCATGCGGAGGGTGGTGGAGACCTCGAATGCATAGCCAGGGGTGATGAAGGAGGCAGATACGATAGTGCAGTTTAAGAGGCGTTTAGATAGCCACTTGAAACTGCAGGGAATAGAGGGATATAGATCATGTGCAAGAAGATGAAATCAGTTCAGCTGGGCATTATGATCGGCGCAAACATTGTGGGTCGAATTCCTGTGCTGTACTGTTTTATATTCTAATAATTTACATCAATTTTAATAACTTTTTTATAGTCCCCGATTATTAAAATGGGAGCAGTTTTGATTGAAGACACTCTACCTCTAGCATTGCCTTCCACATGGAAGATATGGGTTTGGAGCCTTTGTAGTCCTCCAGCCACAGCCCAGTCATTTAGATCTTGTTGGTACACAAAAATGCTGGAGAAACTCAGCGGGTGCATCAGCATCTATGGAGCGAAGGAAATAGGCAACGAAACGAAACGTTGACTATTTCCTTCGCTCCATAGATGCTGCTGCACCCGCTGAGTTTTTCCAGCATTTTTGTGTACCTTCGATTTTCCAGCATCTGCAGTTCCTTCTTAAACATTTAAATCTTGTTGCTGCACTCAGGGAAGCAGAGGGATCAGGTCTCTGCATTTGGCACAAGTGACTGTGAAGTTGCAGGACGAGATGGAAATACAAGTTATGTATCCAGTCGTGTGCCCCTCTACAATATTGGGGGGACCACACAATAATCACTAAATCTATACACAGCATTGGAAGAATTGCAAGCAAATTGCTGCTTCACCTGAAAGGACTGTTTGGATTCCTGAATGATGGGAAGCAAAGAGCTAACTGTACAGATGTTGCATAGATTTATGAAGATGGGAGAGAATGGTAACTTTGCAGTGCTGAAATGGGAGAGGAAGATGTGCCTAGTGGTGGAGTCCTATTGAAGGTGATGAATATGATGGAGGATAAGCCATTGAATATGAAAGGTGGTGTGATGGAAAGTGTATACTAGAGAGTTTTATATCCTTGGGAGGAGAGTAGGTGAGGACAAAAATGTAGGAGAGGAAATGCAATTAAGAGCACTGTTATGTACGGTAGAGAAGAATACATGGTAAAGGAAAAAGGAAGAGACCTTAAAGTATTGTGGAGAAGGTCTCATTGTTAGATTAGAGAAGGAACTGAGGGATGGAATGGAATGGGATTCTGACAGAAAGCAGGGAGGAGGTAAACCGCAAGGTAGTTGCGGGAGTCGTTGAGAGTATAATGTATATTGGTCCCTAATGTTTACTTTGAGATGGAGATGTCAAGTAAAGTAAGAGTCAGATATAGACTAAGCTGTCAATTTGCACCATGTTCTCATTTCAATATAGTTGATGAAAACTGTTGAGTGTTGGAAGCTGTACACATATAGTCATTAGTGTAGTGTAAAACAAATTGAGTGAGGGGGACCCGAGTAGGAATGAAATAACATCTGTTCTACATTTGTCCATGCTGATTGCTAACAACCCTTTCGCTCCTTGTTCCTGCATTTGCAGCTTCTGCTGTTGGCTTCATAAATATCCTGTGTACCATCTGTTGCATTATCACATCCTGCATATAATATGTGTGACCAAAACTGTATTCCAACTGTTTCTTAACTAATGTTCCAGCATATCTCTCCACTCCTATAGGCCTTAGTGAACAACAAACAGCCCATTTCAGGGAGTAGAAACTACCCCATACCTTCACTTACATGTAGCATCTTCAAGATGATTGAAGTCTCAGTGTGGTTACTGTGGTCTTGCTGTGATCTTCATAAGCATAACCCAGGCTGGGTATTGATCCGCAAGATGCTGCTGAGCTTCTCAGTCATGTCACTAGGCAGAACTGCCTCGCTGTCCGAATGTTTTGAATGTTTACATTCATTAAACTTACAAAAAAATCAAAAGCAATTTAAAAATTAATCTCAACATGATTAAATATTGACATTTAGAAATTATTAAAACAGTGGAAATTACTTTAAATCAATTGCATTTAAGTGAATTAATTTTTTTAAATCACGTGTGGCAGAAGTCGCATTCTTGCTCAGAACCACTACTGTCCATTGAAATAAATGGAGCTGGAAATCTGGCACAAGTTCAGCTCCCAGATTTCCCAGGGAAACTGCAAGAGGTTGGTGCTTTGCTATTGCATTCTAATCAATCAATCAGATTTATTCATCACATACACAATAAAGTGCTGTGAAATGAACTTGCCAGCAGCGGTACAATCAGAAAGAACACACAATACACAATCAAAATTTAACACAAATGTCCACCATAGCATTCTTCACTGTGGTGGATGGCACAAAGTACAGTCAGTCTTTCTCCACTGTTCCCCCGTGGTCGGGGCCATAAACCTCCACAGTCGCCACTGCGGGTGGCCAGATGTACAGGCCCTCTCGTCTGGAAGGTGTCCCAAATCGGTGCTTCCCTACGCGACTTCAGAATGTTGTAGGCCACAGGCCGGTGGTCGGAGCTCTTCTCCAGGGATCCCCGGCGAGGGATCCCGCTCCGGATGGTAAGTCCACGCTGCGCCCGCGGCTAGAAGCTCCGCAGACCGCGGCTTGAAGATGTTGAAGGCCGCGGCAGGCGGTCGGAACTCTTCTCCTCCGGGGATCCCCAACGAGGGGTCCCTAGCTCCATATGCCGTGCCCGCGGCTAGAAGCTCCGCAGACCGTGGCTTCAAGATGTTGAAGGCCGTGGGCCGGCGGTTGGAGCTCTTCTCCTCCGGGGATCCTCAACGAGGGATCCCAGGCTCTGGACGCCGCGGCTTCAGGCTGTAACAGTCCGCGGGCCAGCGATCGGAGCACTACCTTCTGGCGACCCCGGCTCCGGGCCCGACTCCGGGAAAGGCCGCACCAATCCATGGTGTTAGGCCGTGAGGGAGGCGACACAGAAAAAGTCGCCTCTCCATCGAGGAGGCGACCGAAAGCGGCTTACCCCCTTTCTCCCCTCACCACCCCTCACACAAGACACACCAAGAGACATTAAAACACATATTTGGACATACTAAAAACCCACCAAAAAAAGTAGAAATGACGAACACGCTGCTGGCAGGGCAGCTGTCTCACAGCGCCCCCACCGACCGACATTGGATTGCTGCTAGAAGGAGATCAGTGAGGACCTCGATGGAAGCTCACAATTTGCACATTACAAAGGAAGAAGAATGTGAAATGTTGGAAATTATAAATTGAAAGAGTACATGTGTACGTCTAAAAATGCAAGACTTTTTAATAAAGTCTTATATAATTCCAGCTTGATTTTTTTTCTGGCTTTATATTCCATACATTAAGAATTAATAGTAAGTATCCTTTATGCCAGGGCACTTATCTGCTTGGCCAGCTACCTTCAGGAATCTTCAGGAACAGGTGCTTGTTCACTATGTTACTTTATATTTCGAAGTATCCTGACATTCCCCTGTATGGTTTGCTGGTTGCTGATGCTTGCCTCTCCAATTTACATTTCAATTACCACTTTTTACATTGGTCCACCTGACCAATGATATCTGGTCTCTTTTTCACTTAACCATACTGCCAATTTGGATATAATCAATGAACCTTTCATAGTTCATACATTTTTCAAAACACATTATGTACAACGAAACGCAACAGACCTAGTTCCAAGCCCTGCAAAACCACACTGCATACTGCTCTTTTGTCACTAAAACACCTTGGTACCCTGATCAAGTCTCTTTCTAATCACCTATATTAAGTTAGTAGACATGATTTTGCCATAATATAACCTTGCTGTATCCCCCTATTAATTTAAATTATAATACTCTCCTACAGATTGTAGAACATAGAACAGTACAACACAGGAACAGGCCCTTAGGTCCACAATCTCCGTGCAAAACATGATTCCAAGCTAAACTAATCTTATCTGCCTGTACATCGTCCATATCCCTCCATCACCTGTATCATATCTGCCTCCACCATCATCCCAGCAGTGTGTTCCAGGCACCCACCAATCTGAGTTTTTAAAAAACTTGTCTTGCACATCTTAATTAAATTCTCCTCCTGTCGTCTTATGCCCTTAGTGTTGGACATTTCCACCCTGGGAAAAAGGTTCTGACTGTCACCTTATCTTTACCTCTGTCAATTTTATATACTTCTATCAAGTCGTTCTTCAGCCTCCGACACTCCAGAGAAAGTATTTTGTCATCTGATTCTATTTAAATAATAATTTGTTTATTATTCTTCGTTCCAGAATAGATAATAGCACATTTTCCCATGTTCTTATCCTGCCAACTTCCTGCTCACACACTTGAACTCTCTACATCTTTTTGTGTCCTTACAATGTACTAATCCCCCTTACTTTGCCCATCAGCAGATCGGTAACTATGCACTCTGTCCGTTAATCCAAGTCCACGATAAAGATCATAAGTAACAGGACCAACACTGATTGTTACAGCAAAACATTAGTCACAGATTGGTAATCCCAGACTATAGGACATACTGTTGGTTTGCATCACAGGCTGGTTTGGTAATAACTCTGCCCAAGACTGCAAGAAATTTCAGAGTTGTGGATGTAGCCCAATCCATCACAGACCAGACTCCACCATTGACTTCACCTACACTTCACACTGCCTCAGAAAGGAAACCAACATTATCCAAGATTTTCTTCATTCCTTTTTCCCCCTGCTTTCGTCGGGCAGAAGATGCAGAAGCTTGAAAGCATGAAAGCACCAGACTTGGGAATAGCTTCTTGCCCTCTGTTATCGGTCTTTTGAACAGTCCTTCCACAAATTAGGGTACAGCCTCATTGCAGATATTGGTCTCTGGAACTGTTATGCTACATGCTGAGAATTGTATTGTGTACTCTGTATCTTTCCGTTCATTTTACCTGTTGTACTTGAGTTTGGCTTGATTGTATTTACGTATAGTATAGTATAGATTTCTTCTTTAAATAACCTGCCCATCATTCCATTAATCAGACTGATGGATCTGTAATTACTTGGCCCATCTCTTGCTCTCTTATTACAAACTGGTGCCACATGAGTAATCTTCCTATTCTCTGCAAACGGCCTGTAACCAGAGAGGATTGGACAATGATGGTCAGAGCCTTCTCTATTTTTCTAAATAGGGATACTTCCCATTTGAGCTTTGTGAATTTTCTACTTTCAAATATGCTAAATGCTTATTACATTCTCTCACTGTGTCTAACTTAAACTTTATTACACACCTTTGTATGCAAGTACTGTGTTATCCTGTTATTTCTTGTTAAGGCAAATTAATTAACCATACAATATATATTATAACTGTATTCATATATATATGAATGTTCTCGGGGTATTTAAATCTAAATTTTATTAGTTATTTAAGTTATGACATCGGATGGAAGCTGCATACCAAATCTCGTTGCACTTATATGCAATGACAATAAAATATATTATTATTATTATTTTATATAATGTAAGTTTCTATTACACAATTTTTCCCATAGTTATTCTTGTGCTCAACCCCGCATGTTTATATTTTCTAGTTTTGTTTTACTATTGTATACCAACATTTTTCATGTCCCTTTTGCTTTTCTAATTTCCTATTACGGTCATCCCTACACTTGCCAAAACCCTCTAGATTTTCTACTAAATTAATCTTCAAGTTTGCTTCTCTTCATTGTATATATCTTCCTATCAATGGAGGCTCTAGATGTGGGAGCTACAGGTATTTTTATTTCTGGATGGTTATTTGCTCTACATTTTCCACAACTGTTTGTATTTCTCCCACTCCTCTGGTCATAGTTTACTTTCATTTAGCTGTTTCTAAACCATATGCTGAATATTTCTCAGCTAAATAAAATTGGGCTTTACCCAATCGACAACTATTACTCCTAGGTTATCTTTGACCATTTTTAAATATGCAAAATCTAATTGAATTATGATCACAACCATTGATATTATTTCCCATAGATATCCCTCAAAGTTTCATTCCCTAAAACTAAGGTAATAAAATGTGGAACTTGCCTCCACAAAGAATAGTTGAAGAAAGACATTGATGCAATTTACCATTGCATTATTTTACAATGAAATTAAATCAGAGTGGATAAAAATGTGGTAATATATAATTTAGAGATACCACGTGGAAACATGCTCTTCAGCCCACGCCGACCAGTGATCACCCCGTACACTAACAATGCTCTACACACTAGGGGCAATTTATAAATTTACCGAAGCCAATTAACCGAAGCCTTTGGAGTGTGAGGAAACTGGAGCACCTGCAGTAAACCCTCGCGGTCACGGGGAGAATGTACAAACTCTGTAAAGACAGCACCCTTAGTCAGGATCGAACTCGGGCCTCTGGCACTGTAAGGCAGCAACTCTACCGTTGCGCCACTGCGCCATGCCTAAGGGTTAGAGACCAGGTAATCATTGCTACACATGTACAGACATAATTCCCGTTTTAAAGTCCAACATATTGTTTGCTTTTTTTTGTAGGTCTTCACAGTTGAAGCTATGATGCCTTATGTGCAACACCTTGCGGGGGCACACAGTAAGAACTTGTTTCTTAAAGACAAGAAGAAAAAATGCTTGTGGTTAGTGACAATCTTACACAATAGACAGGTCAACTTGAATGACCTAGCAAAGAAGCTGGGTGCCGGAAGTGGAAATCTACGCTTTGCAGATGAAGGGATAATGATGGAAAAACTAAACGTTGGTCAAGGTTGTGTGACACCACTTGCTCTATTTTATGATAAACAAGGGGATGTAAAATTTGTGTTGGATTCAAACTTTGTGGATGGAGGACATGAAATAATCTATTTTCATCCGATGACCAATTCAGCCACTATGGGTATAAAGCCTGTGGATTTCCTACATTTTGTAAAGGAAACAGGTCATGAACCCATAATTGTAAATTTTGATTAAAATGTTAAAACAACTTTGGACTAATTTATTATTTTTTAATTAACATTTTTATGGAATCGTGTTGTTCAATCATTTGAAGTGTACGTATTTCAAGCGAGCATGATTTTTAAATATTTCATAATATTGTGAAGTAGAACTAAATATAACTACAAAGTTGAGAAAAGCTTTCAAATTATTGTTTTTATTTCTTCCTGTCCCACCTCTGAATATGATAATATGAATAATGCAGATCCTTTTGTATTGATAATCTACAACAGTAACCCAAATATCCATTCATTGTGTAGAATTTTCAATAGATAATTGTCTGGAATGGGGCATGTCAAAACTGTATTCTATTCTGATAAATACCATCACCCAGCAGAGGCTAGCAGCCAATGATAAAGAAAAAGGACGTGTATTTATACGTCTTTATACATTATACGTCTTTATACATTATACATCTTTCCTGCTGGAATTCCCAAGCTGTGTCACCTCCACAGCAGCCAACTTTCTACATCGTGCAGATGAATTGTCCACTGGTTTGTTCTGAGTTGATGGTCAAAGAGAGGATATTGGCAAGGACCAGTTAAAAAGCCTCTACTGCACCTCAGGTGCCAGGAAATCTATTTCAACTACTTGAATAAGCAGATGGGATTGTCTCATTCACAATCCTGTATCCCAGTTAGTATAGTATCCTCTCATTGCCCCAGTGGAGTACTAGCATGGAATTTGCATGTGTTAGGAAGATTACTGATACTTGCATCACACATTTACACTTGCTTTGTATCTGGGAAGCCAACAAATGAATAGAGACTGCAGGTGCTGAAAACTGGAGTGAGAAAAAACTGCCTTCTGAATGCAAACTGCAGTTCTTCAATTCTATTCCCATGAACTAAAGTATTAAAAAAAAATAGAAGCAATTTAATCGAAACATACAACTCTTGGTGGATTTGACATGGTAAATGCTGGAAGTAAATACAGGAATGTTTAAGAGCAGAGGCCATGGCCTCAGAATAAGGGGTGGCCCATTTAACAATGGTGGAGAATTTCCTCGCAAAAGAGGCGTGTCTTTGAAATTTCATGCCCCAGAAAATAATTGAAGACTCAACCTTGTATTTATCAAAGGCAGGATGAATAAATTAGTAACAAAGACAAGAATTGCTTTAGAGGGTGGAACTTGAGAAAAGTTAGATCAGCCTTATTTTTATTGAATAGAAGAGCAGGCTGTAGAGACTAATCCCGTTTCTAATTCTTTTGGTCTAAAGACAAGTTGTTCAATGTTTAGAATTAGACTTGGATGCTGCCTGAATGGCAGAAACATCACAGGGGCTTGATTGGTGCCAAGTTCAAAGCAAATATAGTACATCTTCCAAGATACACTTTGCAGGCCTCGTTACCAATCCTTGTAGCCGCTTTGAATGGCAAAAGTACAATAACGCGGGGCTGCCAACTCTCACGCTTTGAGCGTGACACTCACGCATTTCAGCCAATTCTCACGCCCTCACGCTGAAGACAGAATTCTCACGCTGTCTTCAGTCCCTGCACAGCAAAGATCCTATAGCGGAGCTATATAGCAGAGCTATAGGATCTTTGCTGCACAGTTTGTCTCTTTGCGCCACATGACAGCGATCTGCACGGATTGGGGAAGCGCGTCGGTCCCGGGAAGTGGGTGTCAGCGCTTTTGTGCGCCGTCTGCGAGCGCTGCGCTTCCGGCTGCCGCGGCAAATAGAGACATAATAAGTAACTTTGTGGAGTGGAGTGCACACAATAACCTCCATCTTAACACCAAAAAAACCAAGGAGATAGTTGTGGACTTCAGGAGGGGGAGGAGGAGGACTCAAGCAACACCAATCACCATTAAGGGCACTGAGGTGGAGGTGGTCGCTAACCACAGATACCTTGGGGTGCAGCTTGACAGTGAGCTGGACTGGAAGTGTCATATGGAGGCGGTGTACAGGAAGGGACAAAGCCGACTGTATTTTTTAAGGAGGCTGAGGTCATTTAACATCTGCCAACCCCTACTGTGCAGTGTCTATCATTCAGTGATGGCCAGTGCTCTGTTTTTTGCTGTGGCCTGTTGGGAAGATGGCGCCCGCATAGCGGACAAAAACAGACTGGACAAGCTAATCAGGAAGGCCGGCTCAGTGGTCGGTGCTGAGCAACGAACGGTCCAGCAGGTGGCAGAGGCCAGAACTCTGAACAAACTGGGTTCAATAATGACCAACCCCACTCACCCACTCCATGCCCTGAAGGTGATCAAGAGCAGCATCTTCAGTCAGAGACTGATTGCACCAATGTGCAAAACTGAGAGACATAGGAAGTCCTGTTTACCAGCTGCTATAAGGTTATATAATGCGCATAAATAACTGCACTTTTTTTAATTAATTGTATTTTAACTTGTATTTTAACTTGTTAAGTATGGAAGCTATTTGAGGAAATGTGTGGTGTTATGTCTGTCTTGAAGCTGTCGTGGCACTGTAATTTCCTGTAAAGGATTATTAAAGGTATAATCAATCAATCAATCAAACCTCGCTCCCTCCCTCCCTCCTGCCTTTCAACTCACACGGCAGCGCCAACGCCGCCAATCCACGCTACACCGTGCCCGCCATTGGGCGGCCGGGGAAAGAGAGGGAGGGGAGAAAGAGAGAGAGAGAGAAAGAAAAAAGGGAGGGATGGAGGCAAAGAGAGACGGGGAGGGAATGTAGAAAGGGGATGAAGGAAGGGAAGGAGAAAGGGGAGAAAGAGGAAGTGTGAGGAAAAAGAGGGAGGGTGAGGAAAGAGAGGGAGGGGAGGAAAGAGAGGGAGAGGGAGGGATGGGGGGAAGAGGGAGGAGGGAGGAAAGAGGGAGGATGAAGGGGGGGGGAAGGAAAGGTGTGTGTGTGTGTCTGTTTCCCTGTATGTGTCTCCTTGTGTGTGTGTGCCTCCCTGTGTGTGTCTCCCTGTGTGTGTGTGCATGTCTCTGTGTGTCTCCTTGTGTGTGTGTGTGTCTCCCCGTGTGTGCGTGTGTCTCCCTGTGTGTGTGTGTCTGTGTCTCCCTGTGTGTGTGTGTGTATCCCTGTGTGTGTGTGTGTGTGTGTCCCTGGGTTTGTGTGTCTGTGTTTCCCTGTGTGTGTGTGTGTGTCTCCCCGTGTGTGTGTCTGTCTGTCTCCCTGTGTGTGTGTGTCTGTCTGTCCCCCTGTGTGTGTGTGTGTGTGTCTCCCTGTGTGTGTGTCTGTGTGTCTGTCTCCCTGTTTTTGTGTGTGTCTGTCTCCCTGTGTGTGTGTGTGTGTGTGTGTGTGTGTGTGTGTGTGTCTGTCTCCCTGTGTGTGTGTTTGTCTCCCTGTGTGTGTGTGTGTGTCTGTCTCCCTGTGTGTGTGTGTGTGTGTGTGTGTGTGTGTCTTCCTTTGTGTATGTGTCTCCTTGTGCGTCTGTTGTCACATCCTGGCCTTAGACAGGGCTGCCAACTCTCACGCTTTGAGTCTTCAGTCCCTGCACAGTTTGTCTTTTTGCACCATATCACAATGATCTGTGCAGTCTGGGGAAGCGCGTCAGTTGGCGGCTGTGAGTGACATCGCATCTCTTCTCTTCTCTTCTTTCTTGGTTGGATGTGCAGCCGCCGACAACATGAAGCAGCCGGAGATAAAACTAACCAGGTGAATCGGTTGTTAAACATAGGGAGGACCACAATGAGGCCAAACAGCTAGGACACGGTTCGGCAACCTACGGCACACGGGCTGAACCCGGCCCGTAACCCGAAAAACCACGTTTTTTTTCAATTCGTTTTCGCAGGGTTGGGGCAGGCGAGCTGACCTGAGAACTGCAGCCAGTCCCTGGGACGCGAGCTGATCTGGGAACGGCAGCCGGTCCCTGGGCACGCAGAATGCCAACTTGATCATTATGGACAAATTGGACCAGTCACGTACATGTTGTATACCTTTGACTCTATGAAGATCTGAATGGGCTTAGAATTACCATTTAAGCAAAATTGCCCCCACTTTCCCCATTTTGATTTGAGATTAATATCCCTTTGCTCTGTTAACAGCGTTAAAGTACTTATGAGGTCGAGTCAGGAAAGGGAACATGTTATTTCTTTTTAGTTTGCTTTAATTTGTTAGTTGATTGTTTGTTGAGTGCCATCATTTCTGAAATGGTTTTAAAGTAACTTAACTGTTATAAAGCAGTAATAAGTGATTTTTGTCCAAACAATTGGAACTTGCATAAAATGTTTGCATTATTAGCAGGACTGCCAACTCTCACGCATTGAGCGTGAGACTCACGCATTTCACAAAATTCTCATGCTCTCACGCTGATCACAAAATTTCTCACGCTCAAATATCTGCGGGTGCTGAAAGTTCAAAATAAAGCAAAAATTGTTTTAGAGGTGAGTAAAAACCATGAGGGGAATATCAGGTGAATGCATAGTCTTTTTCCCAGGATATGTGATTCAGGCACTAGAGGGGATAGGTTTAAAGCAGGGCTATCAAACCTGCCTGTGGGATGATTTTGGGGGGGAAAAAAGTAGTTTAGTTTCTCCCATGCAGATGGTGTGATAGGTGAGACACGGCGGCGGTGGTCCCAGCACCAACCCCCCTCCCCCTTCCCCCCTGAGGCACGGCACACACCTCCCACCCTCACCTCCGGCGGCTCTATGTCCGTCGACCGCTCTGTCCACACCCCATGGAGTTTTAACCCAGGCACGGAGCCAGGAGCGGACCGGGTGAGTTGGTGCCGCCTCCGGAACCTACTATGGGAGGGGGAACACCCCCGCCCACACCCTCCCCCCCTGGGTCGCTACGCTCCCTCGCAATTTCTCATTATCAACTCTCACCCAATGTTGGCAGCCCTGATAACGTGGCAGGCAGAATGAACGTGACAAGGACATGAGAGTATGCTCAAAGCTGTCAGTAGCCCACTTGGCCTGGAAAAGTGATCTGGACTTGAAAAAGCAAGTACCATGATCTGGTCTCCCAAATTGAGTAGAAATGGAAAGTCCCATCCCTTCACAGAATGGTGAAAATCTTGTGGAAGAGTAAACTTGAAATATGTTAAAGTTGTAGTATTTGAATCTGATCTCCACATCTGTGATGAGCACATCAACTGTGGCATCTGAATTTTCCGCACACCGTGACATTCTGCTAATTATGGCCAAATATAGCACACTTACAAGTGAATGCTGTTCTTTAAAATGCAAAACAATAAATTGGTATCCATTGAACAATGAAAATATATATCCTGAACACTTAGCTAAGATGCGACATGGAAAATAATGCAAAACATTAAATTCTAAGCTAATAAAATGAATTAATTATAAAGAGCTGGGTGAATGGGGTTCTTATAGTTAGTGCAATATTTACTACTACCTGTACCATGATAAGACTTGACATTTTATGTAATACCTTGGGCAGAATCAATCTGAATTTGGCCTGCAAAATGCAGTTACCTTGACTGCATATAGAGATCCACATAAGCTACCTGAGAGTGCCTGAACATTCAATTCACAGTGCATTATCATATTGTGTTTCTGATCTGGCAGCAAATTCTATACTGTGTATAAACATTAATGTAAAAATTAAGTGCAATAAAACTTGAATGATAATATTAACTCAATAAAGTATATAGGTGAATATATTAAACTACTTTATTGCAGAGCACACAAGCAACATATGTAAAGGACTTTTCTGCATGATATACAGTAAGAAAGGTCTAATTCAGTATAATTCACTTTCCGCTGGATAAAAAGGAATCGAACAATGTGAAAATTAAAAGGGAGAAATATATCAGGAAGGTGGTATATTCGATTACACAAAGCACCAATGCCATAAACCACAATTTACAGTGACAAGCACACAGAATAAAAGTTTGCAATCAACAGTGAGGACTGTTCTTTTCCTAGACCAGCTAGAATCATTTACCAGAATAATCCCATATGAGCTTTTACAACTGGTTAAAATATCAAAATAAATAATTCCCTCATTTCTGAAATCTGGGTGATAATCTCTTAGAAAAATCTGCCAGCTTTCACATAACTGGTACACATTCAAGGTAATGGGAGTAGCCCTCCCGCTAATGAATATAATAACAATACAGGAAAATATTTATTATACAATGAAGTTTTTAAATGCATTTGAAATACATTATATAACAGTAAGTATTAAAAAAAAAACATATTTGCTTTATGTCGACATCATATATTGAAAAACTACTTTGCCTTGCATATTTAAAGTTTCACCATTTATACAATTAATGTTTGTGTTTGGCACATGTCCTCGGCATTAGCCCTTTCAACACAAAACATGTGTATACAGTGTCTTTACAGTAATAAAAGGTTCCAAAGTGCAGTGCAGGAATGTTATCAACAAATTTGAAACTAAGCCACATTAGGAAATTTGGTAAGAACAGCACTGATGACCAAAAGCTTGATTAAGCTGTTAGGTTTGAACATGCATATTACAGAGGAAATGTTAACAGCTGGAGAGGTTTTGAGAGGGAAATCTAAAGCTTAAGGCAATTGTAGTTGAAGACATGGCTACCAAGATTGGAGCAAATATAATCAGGGACAATCAAGATGCCCAGAAAGGCAGATATCTTGGAAGGGTTTAGGACAGCATATTGCAGTAATAGCAAGAGACTAGAAAGTGAGGATTAGAGTTTTTTAAATGAGGCATTTAATACTCATGAATTAATGGAGGTCAGCAAATACAGAGATAAGGGGTGAACAGAGCTTGATGTGAGCTGGGACATAAGCAGCCAGATTATAGTGTAGAAGGTCAGAAGTTGGAAGTTAGACCCGTCAGAGGTGCAGTGGAAATAGCCAACAGCATGGATGAAAGGTTCAGAAGCAGATTAACTGAGGTACGGACCAAGTTGGATGATGTGATGAAAGGCGTTGCTTTCGTGATCATGCATATTTTGCGATTCTTGTGATTAGTTGCGTTGAAGTGGGAAGAGAAGCTATTGTAAATAATTCTCTGGCTACAGCCGGATAGACAAGATTGGAAACACATGAGCAGTCCACCCAGTTACATAATGATGGTTTGGTGACTTAAGAAGATAGTGTTGTCAACCACATTAAAGTCTGCTAAAATGTCATGGCATTATGACAGGAAAAACCTGGCTGGAATTCAAATATAGAAAACTGGGAAAGATGGTGTGATGTATATGTAAATGCCAGTGCCCCTTTAATATAAAGGGCTGTGCCTCGTGATCGAGAGCAGGTGACCTTGGAGAAGTGTCCGTGGGTGGGGCAGAATAAATCATACTTACAAGATGTCGGACGTGTTTTCCTTCTGCTTGTGCTAGTCACAACAGGGCCTTACATGGTCTCAAACATTACAGATGGGTTTCACAATTGAGGACTTCAGGAAAGAAAAATAAGTTCGATTTCGGAGATAGTTTGAATGATATAAGGGTTAAAGTTTGGTCTTTTACAAAGAGAGAAGGATGACAGTATTGAATACAGGATTAAAGTACCAAAGAGAGCTTGATAATCTCACCTAATAAGCATTTAGCGGGTAAAGGGTGAAAGCAGCATGTGGGGTCACATGGACAAGTATGCTCAGAAATAGGAGGAACAATGCAGTAAATCTGCAACTTCTAAAAACCCTCTTGGTGTACCTCAAGGTTCAATCTTGGGACCGCTATTATTCAGTCTGTACATTAATGATCTACCAAGTAGCTGTACATCAAATGTAACTTGCCAGATGTATGCTGACGATGCAGTTGTGTATGTACATGCCAAAAACAAACATCAAGCTGCACAAGACCTATCAGCTGCTATGATTAATGTGTCAAACTGGTCGCAGTTTTCTGATCTACATCTTAATGTGTCAAAGACTGTCTGTATGTTTTTCTCCAAAAAGGCAAGTACTGATGGAGATCCTGATGTGTTTGTACATGGAACAAAACTTAAAATTGTACCTGAGTTTAAATATTTAGGAATCGTGATCGATTCACAGCTCTGTTTCAAACAACAGGTGAAAAGAACAGTAAATTTAATTAAATTTAATTTGTCCAATTTTAGATATATTAGAAATAATTTAACTATTGATTCAGCCAAACTATATTTTAATGCAACGATTGTGCCATACATGACCTACTGTATAACAACTTGGTCACTGGCATGTAAGTCCACACTAAAGCCTGTTGAAATTGCTTATAAACAAGCCCTAAAAACTCTTGACAAAAAGCCCAGAATGTACCATCACTGTAGCATCCTGAAGAAATTTGATCTGCTGAGCTGGGAAAACGTAATAAAATATTCGGACTCGATTTTGGTTTACAAAATCTTCCGTGGACTAGCCCCACCTCCGTTAAAGGACTTCATAAAGAAAAACACAAATAGATCGACAAGAGCAGCCTCCAGGGGTGATTGTATAGTCCCGTTTAGGAAAATTGTCTTTGGGCAGTCAGTATTTTCATATCGAGCGTCGCAGACCTGGAACGCGATACCATGCGTCATACGGGATCTGCCAACCCTTACCTCATTTACCAAACATCTAAAAACATGGTTACTGCTAAATCAAAACTGCAATCATAATCTACCTTAAAATTATCCTATGGTACTCTTTTATTGTTACTTTTTTACTTTATTGTTTGTTTTGTTTTGTTTTTGTCTTTTGTTTTGTCTCTTTTCTTATTGATTGATTGTGTTGTGATGTGTTTAGCTTGTTTACCAGAGGGACTAAAGATGGAAATTAGCTACTGGCTACAATCTTGCGTATTACATGTAAATGTTTATTAATATGCACTGTCCCTAAATAAATAAATAAATTACAATTACAATTATAGAAAGGCAAGCTAAGAAAAGGTTTTTCCTCTGGGAAGATAAGGAGACAACTGATCAAATGATGTCAATCTCAGTGACAAGGAAGTAACTTATTATTGAAGTTGAGATGGAAGACATCGAGGAGAGAACTCTAGGATGTCTTTCAGAGGAAAGTCTGGAGAAGTTTTTATTCATGAAAGTGTGAAGTAAAAGTAATTACACTTCTAAGCAACACACATGTTTAAAAACAATTGCAATTGGGTCAAATAACCACTCAATTACTAATCATGAATGTGAATAAATCCAACATAGTAAAATGTGCCCATGGAAAATGAATAGGCAGGGAAAAAAAGAGCAATAACATCAATCAACTATAATATTTGTACCAACTATCATTGTAAATAGTTAATTGTAACTATCACTGACACAAATATGAGTCATTTCCATAATCAGCTACACAGTTGCCTGGATAACAAATTTAAAAATCGTCAAAATACAATTTATACTCTAAACTGAAACATACTCCACCCCCATACCACCTGTATGTTCGACCTGAGTTATCCTCAAATTTCTTCAGTTTTATGTATTTATGGCATTGATAAGATTAATCCTGATTGTGCTTGCACTACCAAGCCAAATTACCAGCATTGTTTCCTTACAACAGTGCACAAAATGTTCATTCATATCATTGTTTTATACTCTTTATGCTATTTCATAGTTCATTCCAAAACAATGTAGGCTCAGCAAGCATTGCTATGAATGCACATCTCTTCTCCCCAACAGCAACAACCCATATCCTATTTTCCTAAACACACGATCGCTGTCTCCTATTCCAGCTGCTTGGCCTGATCTGTGTTTTCTTATCCACGAACAAACATGGGAAATAGGAGAAAATGGCCATGCAATTCCTCCAACTTGCTTCATTATTCAATAATGTCACAGCTGAGCTCTTCTACAAAGTCTCAGTTGGCAGATATATTTCTCTATAATTGGCCTGCAGGTTTTCAACATGTCTGGACTTTAAAGCAGGAGCCTTTGAAGCAATATTGATCAACTTAATTTGAAAGATGACAAAAACATATCAGACAGACTCAGGCACTCACAAACTGCAAATATCCTACCCTGTCTCCCCATAATTACCGTAATACTCAATCTACACGCTACAAACCTACCTTTGTGGTCTCCCACTACCCAGCTATTCTCTCTCATATGGGCCTTCGTATTATGGCATGAGGTCTTCAAGTCATAATATGTGAGGAAAATGTCCTATATGATGTTTTTATTTCTTTCTATGGGACAAATACCAAAATATCAAAATGTAAAAATAGCATTGTCACCAAGCAAATGAGGCATCATATCAATAAAAGTGAAATCATTATGCTTCACAGTTGAGATACATAGACAATCGACCACATTTTTTTAAACTATTAAGCTATTTTAGAGACAATGAGCAATTTGTCATTACGCAAAACTATGACTGAGATCTTCAATCTTCAACCGCTTTATAAAAATAATTTTAAAATACCTACATACAGGCAACAGCTTGCACCTATTCAGCACTTTTGATACAAAAAAAACCAAGGTGCTGCATAGAGGCACAAAGTCAAACAAACAGAGACACAAGGACTGCAGATGCTGGAATCTTAAGGAACTGGAGAAACCTAGTGGGTCAGGCAGCATCTGCGGATGGAATGGACAGACGACGTTTTGGGTCAGGACCCTTCGCCAGACTGATTGGAGTAAGGGGGTTGATATCCAGCCGCAGTTGCAAAATAAATAAGGTTCAGAGAGGATAAAAAGGGAGCCCAGGGGGAGGAGGAGGAATGTTGGTGATTCCTAGGAGGGAGGGGGGAGAATTTTAGGGCAAACAAGCATTGGGCGAGAATGAGAGGCAAAACGGAGATGTAAACATTGGGAGAGAATGAGTGCTGTGAAGCGCAAAGGGTTATGGGGGAAAATCCACAGTATGGGATCACATATACAACTATCAATCAATCTTAAAAAATAATAAATATTTGAAGACCTTTCTTACATTAGCTAGACAGAAGTACCTTAGAAACTTCTATTTAATGTTTCAGAAAATTGGAAGAAACTCTCAGATTTTTTTGCTTGTAAAGGAACTTGGACCATGCACGTGGGAGATGCTCTCCCATGAGATTGGGATGAGGAAGAAATTGAACTTTCACTGGAACTGCTCCGTGTCTCTGTACTCGCACTACTTTTCTTCATCTTTCGCCTTTTTGCCAAATGAGCATCTTCAACACTTTGGAGGAAAAAACCTTCCCTCTTGTACTTATGTAATGGCTAAAAAACAAAGAACATATAAAATTATAGCAACCATAATGTAATTACAAATGTAATATACCAGAAAATAATTTTGTGAAGATTGAGCACAGGTTCACTACCAATTTTCCGGCAACTGGTGGTCTGATACCTCTTGTAATCCAGACAAAATTATGAGAGCGCACTTGAAATCCCCCCCTGTTGGGGGCTACAACGTGAGCCGCAACAATAGCCGCGCCAACTGGTGAACATGGGCTCACTGGTGCACACCAGCGGCATTGGCGCCCCAGTTTTAAGTGAAATGACTTAAGTGCTGGAGTAACTGAGCAGAGTAAATCAGTCTGCAGATGGTCCCGACGTCACCTATCTGTGTTTTCCAGAGATGCTGCCTGACCCTACTCCAACACTTTGTGACCTTTTGTGTATTAACCAGCATTGTTTCAAACTACACCTTACTCAGTTATAGCAGACAATCGGCAATAACGGAAACATTTCCACCCACTATGGTTCGTTAGTACGAGGGTTTATTGTACTTTATAAATATTTGCATTTGAAACCTAAAATTTTATATTTTTCTTTAAACAAGATCTTTACTTTTTGTGGCAAACTAATGTCTGCATGTTACTATAATATAATAACTCAATTAATTTGGCCAGTGTTTCTGCTTTAAGATTCAAGATCATAAAGCTTACCTTGAAATAGCTGTTGGAAGAACATTCAAGACTATCTGGAGGTGTCAAAGGATTGGAGGACAGGCAATAGCTTTTTTGAAACCAATTGTTGAAACTGGAGCTACTTAAATTCAGACGAGAGTCCGGATCCACAGTCAGTAAACCTGTGGAATTTGTAAGTTAAACTTAGTGCCATTCTAATTTTATTTTAAAGCTTCCTAATATGGACATTAAAAAATTGCTCATTGGTCTATTCTATGTTTATAAATAAAGAATAATTTAACTATTTATAGTGAAAATTTGTTAATATGCTATCTGGCTTTTTGGAAATGTCAATGTATCTACGTCTGGTCCTCTGGGTGATGTTCTACACACTCCCATTAAACTTACCAGGGCCCTCTTCCCCTTGCTCCTTATAAAACCATCCCGGCTCTGTTTCCCGCATTCCCTTTAAACCCCACCGGGGACCAGTTTCCTGCACTCTCTTTAAACCCCCAGGGGCCTATTTCCCATGATCCCATTGTTCTGTTTTCTTTAAACTTGCCATCTACACTGAAAAATATATGATAGCAATGTGTAACACCTACACGTTTATTAGGTATAAATAGGAATAACATCCAACAGTTCCGAAAATCAGCTGGTTCAGCGCCTGAATGTGCTGGATTATTAGTATTATTGTTATTCCTAGCAATCGTGGGCCGACTATTTAATTGCCCTGAATAGCAAAATTTCAAAGACACATTACCTTGTACAAGTTCCTTAGCTTCTTGTGAGACATTGTTCCAGATTTTTCCCGTGAGTGTGAGGTGCCTTGTGATTTCATTAGTACTTAACATTGCTGTATTCTGCATACTTAAGAATGGAATTTGTCCTGATAACATTGTATACTAGAATACAACAAAATACACATGCATGTAAAGATTTATATGTCAAATAGAGGACCACATATTATAACATGATATCGGTAAAAATATCAGTTTTACAAGTAGCATTTAAATCAGACGTCATGGAATCAAATCCAAAAGTTATTTTTGAATCAAGCACTATCAAACAAGTTTAGCTAATAGTGTAAACAAACAGCTGGAGGAACTCAGCCTGTCAAGCAGCATCCGAGAAGTCCACATTTTTGGGTTCAGACTCTGCATCAATTATGCTAATACTAGGTCTGACAACAATATTCTGTAATAATTTAAATGAGTGAATCTGCCACTTATTTTCCTTCAATAGACAAAGTGTTGGAGTAACTCAGCGGGTCAGGCAGCATCGAGAGATTTCGGTCTAAACCAGTATCTGCAGTTGCTTCCTACACTTATATTTCCTTTTTCTGCTGTAAACTTTCTGGTGACAAGTTAATCTAGATGGCCATCCAGGGTAAATTAACCAGCGTTACCATGGTAACCAAAACTCCATACATCCAAGTTGGTGCCAGTGCAATCTATAAGAATAGACCACTGCCCAGTCACAAGTAAGTTATGTTCTTGAGGTGAGAATGGAAATTTGGATTGGTGCAGCTGAAGAAAGGAACGTGGTTTTTTTCTTCACCATTCTAGTTATGAATTTATTAGCCAACCACAACTCTGGCAATTGACATTTGCAGAAGTGAGTCCATGAGAAAAGTAGGTAATGACACATTGCTGATGCCAGGTTAGATGCCTAAAATCCCCTTTAGGATCCATTTTAGTTCCTGGGCCACTTTTAACTAACCATGTCATTGTCAAATTGTTGTAAAAACCTAAATAGTTCCCTCATATTCTTCAGGAAAGAACAATGAAGCGCTTACCCACTCCTGTCTAATTTGACTCCAGATCACATTCACATTAGATTATCTGAGAAGCCACAATTCTTTATACGGCAAATAAAAAAATCAAATCCTCAGAATTTATTTAAAGAAGGCACAGACAATGAAAAATGATTTCTGCTGAAAAAAATAAAGAAAATAAAGAATCTGGGAATTGTTTATGTGTTAGGATGAAGTGTTATATATTAGCCCTAGACCAACCTCTTCCAAATATTCACTGATATGCCCCTACAGTTCACAGAATAAACTGATTCTTCTTGCATATGGCATGCACAGCCCAAAGTTCCAGGACAACTTGTTCTATTTTATCTTATTTGATTGTGCACGCCAGGTTGATTGCATTCGTTGAAACAGGGCGGACTACGTGAAGGTTGCAATCTCCCACCCCAATAAACTGATTGATCCCATATTACTTAATAAAAAGGCACACATAATTCAGAGCTTAAATTATAGATATGGGCATAACATTCAAACAATGTCTCATTGTGCTCCATTTGAACACTGTTTCCCATTGGAAGTGCAAGGTTGGTGAATTGACCCAGTTGACTGTATAGAATTAGAATCTGGACATGCAGTTTACCGCTACTTTTCTAAACAAGCAGCAGTGAACATTGAATTTCTGTTTTAGGTGGAATGATAAAACCCAAATCCTATGTAGTAAAAGACAATCATTGGACATCCCACCATACCAAACGTATTTCACTGTTACATAATTTATACATAGTTAAAGCCTAATGCTGAGTCTCAACCCGTAACATTGACTATCCCTTTGCCTCCACAGATGCTGCTCGATCAGTTGAGTTATTTCTTTTTGTTGCTTAATTTATAGCTGTTTTAGGTACTTACAAGTATTACTCCAAGACTCCACAGGTCGCAAGACTCATCATATCCATTTTGTTTGAAAATCTCAGGAGCTGCATATTGTAGAGTGAAGCATGGTGTCCTCAATGGCTGGTTATCACATGGCTTAACTCTTGAAAACCCAAAGTCTACTATCTTGATTGGTGCATCAACATTCTGGTCAGCAAACAAAATATTCTGTTTGCAAAAGAAAACAAAATATTAATTTATTAATCCTTCAAATACAAATATGAAAATAGAAGTTTACATTTATTAACTTAAATTCTGAAGCATATCTGATAGAATTCTTCATGCATTTGTTTGACTGATTAATTATGAGATTAGATTCCTTACATTACAGTCAATTTATAGTCAAAATATAATCAAAATAAATCATACAAAGTAAGCATTCACATTATATCAAAACTTGATCATTTAAGGTACCTGGGCAATTAAAGTAGATTTTTAAAATTTATTTGATATTTACACAACAAATTCAAATAAAACTGATGAACTCTTTTAAATATTTTAATTACTGGAATTAGTTAATTCGAGTGAGTATTTTGAATTCGCAAACCAATTTGAACTAGATTTTCCTGGATAGGGCTAATTGTTAGTTTAGTTTTTTAGTTTAAAGATACAGCATAGAAACAGGCCCTTTGACCTACAGAGTCTGTGCCGCCCAACGGTCCCCGCACACAAACACTATCCTATACACTGGGGACAATTTACCAAAGACAAACCTAGTTGTCTTAGATCATTGTGAGTATAAATCTAAAATTCAACGGGACCTTGAATAAAGAGAGTTGGGGAAAGCTCCAATCATAATAATATAAACAAACCTTACTAATAACATTACATCAAAGCACAACTACTGTCACTATTTTGCCAGAAAGACAAGAATGCATGGTAATGCTTCAATCTGATCAGTGTCAGTTTAGATTGTTCATATCCGAGCACGACACCACAAGGATTTCCAGAGCTGATGACAGCTTGATTAAGCACCATTTAATTTACTCTCTATTTTCCATCACCCTGGATGTAAAATATAACAGCAACTCAAACACTGTTACAAAGAAAACCAATGTTGTAGGATTAAAGGACCTTGCAAAGAAAGCTCTTTTCAATCAGCACCCAACCAAAAGCAGCTGCAGAGTGTCCAAAGTTCACCGTAATTAACATCTGTGAAAAGACACTTGGGCCGAATGGCCTAATTCTACTCCTACAACTTGTGAACTTGTGAACACTTGGTACCTCTACCAGAAAACAATGGGACAATTCAACGAGAACGACTGGACGATTCAGAATTAGCCATAAATACAAAACATTCTCGGAGTGGACACATTATCATGTCTCTAGAGCAGAAAATACAGCTCCATGGATACATAAAGGCTAAGGGGCAACTAAAATATTATGCCCTAGAAAACAGATGGTGGGTGCAAAGAGAGCAGGAGATCCAGCAACCAGCCAATAATCACAATATGCAGGCATGTTTCAGCATTGTTAAAGCTACAAATAGCTCTGATATCCAAAGGACTTACTCCTTGAAGGGCCAAGGATAGAAGTGTTCTTTTCAAGGACAGAGAGACAGTTAGCATCTGTTGAAGGAACACCTCAAATAACTCCTGAATAGACTCTGTATTTGACGCATGTCCCCTTGATTTCTATTTCACTATCCAGCCAAGATTCAAAAGTCAAGAGTGTTTTATTGTCATATGTCCCAAAACGGGATAATGAAATTCTTACTTGCAGCAGCACAACAGATATGTAAACATAGCACTCTGTAAACCCATAATAAACACCAAAAGAAAGTTCAGTATATATATAAAATAACAGACAAATAAATAAACAAATAATCTTAGTGCAAAGGCAAAAATAATGTCCCAAGTCTATGTAGCTCAGAACTTATTTGGTGATAGGAGCATTTAATAGCCTGATGGTTGTAGGGAAGAAGCTGCTCCTGAAGCTGGATGTTAGGGTGGCACAGTGGTGTAGTGGTAGAGTTGCTGCCTTACAGTGAGTGGTAGAGTTGCTGCCTTACAGTGCCAGAGACTAGGGTTCGATCCCAACTATGGGGGCTGTCTACGGAGATTGTAGGTTCTCCCTGTGACTGCATGGGTTTTCCCCAGGTGCTCCGTTTTCCACCCACATTCAACTACATACAGGTTTGTAGAATAATTAGAGAAGAAGGAGGCATTCCACCTCCGATCTTCCCGATGTTGGGGGAGTCCAGAACCAGGGGCCACAGTTTAAGAATAAGGGCTAAGCCATTTAAAACGGAGATGAGGAAACACTTTTTTTCCACAGAGAGTTGTGAGTCTGTGGAATTTTTTGCCTCAGAGGGCGGTGGAGGTGGGTTCTCTGGATGCTTTCAAGAGAGAGCTAGATAGGGCTCCTTAAAGATAGCGGAGTCAGGGGATATGGGGAGAAGGCAGGAACTGGGTACTGATTGGGGATGATCAGCCATGATCATCACATTGAATGGCGGTGCTGGCTCGAAGGGGAATAATAACTCCTGCACCTATTATTATCTATTGACTTCTGTGCAAAGTGGGAATAGACTGCAATGAGTTCATCGGGAGGGATCCATAATTGCTTTTGCCTTTGCTTTGTAGTCTGTTTTTGGGTGGCACAGTGGTTTCGATCCTGACCTCCGGTGCTCTCCGTGTGGAATTTGCAGGTTGTCCCTGTAACCACATGGGTTTCCTCCCACATCCCAGTGAAGTGCGGGTTGGTAGGTTAATTGGCCTCTGTAAAAAATACGCCTTGTGTGTATGGAGCAGATGTGAAACATAGAACTAGTGTGAATGGCTCATCAATGGTCGGTGTGGACTTGATGAGCTGAAGGACCTGTTTCCAGGCTGTATCTCCAAAACTAAAACAAATATAACATTTAGTAGAGAGCTTTAAAGTTATGAAAGGTTTTAAAAAAATTTAATGTGTTAAACTAATTTCCACTTGCAGGGTGATTAACATGAAAGCACAGAGTCAGGTAATTGTCATAAGAACCAGAGGAAATGTAAAGATTTTTTTTCTCATATCAAGATGCATTGGGAATACAATGCATGAAGTGGCAGTAAAATAAATTCTATTGTAACTATCAAAAGATGGCATACGTGTAGGAAGGAACTGCAAATGCTGGTTTAATCCAAAGATAGACACCAAATGCTGAAGTAACTCAGCGGGGCAGGCAGCATCGCTGGAGAGAAGGAATGGGTAACATTTCATTCAGACTGAAGTCTGAAGACTAAAGAAGGGTCTCGACCTGAAACATCACCCATTCCTTCTCTCAAAGATGGCATTTACCTGAAAAGAAAAATTCTTCAAGGTATGAGAATGAAAGGTATTCTTCATGGTATGAGAAGGTAAATTCTTCAAGCAGTGTTTGGGTGGCATTGACATCTATACTTTAATAATAGGATATATTTTTCAAATTGTTAACACAGGCAGTGAGCTACATGGCTTCATTCTTACATAACATTGCAGCATAGAAGCAGGCCACTCTGCCAGTTGTCTTTGCTGCTTATGTTCCACCCAGAGTCAGAGCTCCCTATTTCATCAAGCTGCCAATTTATCATTTTACTCCTTTGTGTTTCTTTCTCCTTCATGTACCTTTAAAGAATTTCTTTCAATGCATCTTTGTAATTTGACATAACTAGTTTAGATTGGCATTTCATATTTTAATAACTAATTGCAAAGATTTTCTTCTGAAATCTTTGTTAGATTTATAAATGTACTTAATATTTATGGCACCAACATTTCAATTTGTCTACTCGAGTAAACATATTTTCTCCGTCAACCTTGTCAAACATCTCCATACCTTTGAAGTCCTCCATAAGATCATCTCAAGCTTCTCTTTTCAGAGGCCCAGCCTGTTCAATCTTCCCAGGTGAAACGTATATCTTATCAATTCTACCAGCATCAATTTCATTCTTCCTTACATCACATGTTTCTGTATCCATTCTTGCAGTAAAAGAGAGGTGAACTGTGCCTATTATTCCAAATATGGCCTCATCAATGTTTTGGACAATTGGTACATAACATCCCAACTTCTATACTCAATGTCCTGATTGATGAAGGCCAATGTAGCAAAAGCCTTCTTGACCACCCTATTTACCTGTGATGCTTTCAAATAATTATGTACCTGCACTCATAGATAAATCTGCTCTACAGCACTCCCCAGGGCCACTGTGAAAGTTCTGCCCTGGTTTGACTTCCTAAAGTGCAACACCTCACACTTATCTGCATTAAACTCCATTAACGATTCCTCGGCCCAACTGATCAAGATAACAACAATTACAGCAGGATCTATGGATTTGATACTTGAATCCATAGATCTCTTTGCTCTTCTGGCCCATTTTTTAAGGACACCACCGTTATAAGCTGTATATAACATTTTACCTGTAATTGCAAGTCAGTTATCATATATGTTAATATGTCAATGCCCTCCATTGGTGCTATTGCTCATTTTATGAGGAAGAATATTTAGCAGGAATAATGAACCTGTACGTAGCTTTTAATTCTACAGATCATTTGGAAATAAATTGCTTTCTTCGATTTGTATTAAGTGGTAAAATAAAACATGGGTTAATATTAGTTTCCAGATTACAATTAGGGAACACAATTATTTGAAATGTATTCAATAGTATACATATACCTCTGGTTTTATATCTCTGTGCACAATTCCGCAGTGATGCATAAAACGAATTGCAGACACGAGCATGCTCATAATTCTGCTGGCTTCAGCTTCATTAAAGTGCTTCCTGTTTTTAATGTGTTCGAAAAGCTCACCTCCTCTCAACAACTCCATAACTAAGTATGTGTGCATCTAGGGGGAAGAGCAAAACTGAATCATTATTACAGAGTTAGAAATGAAAAATTTACATCATCAAATTTACCATACATAAAGATTTCAGAACTTAGTCTTTATCACGATAGGATATGGAAACAGAGTTTGCAAAACACAAGAGGTTAGTAAGACTTTATATAATTTTATAAGGGAAAACAATATTTTCAATTAAATGTGGTTAATTGCATACAGCAGACATAATATCTACAGTTAAGAGCTAATGCAATGGCGATTGACCAATTCACATATTATTGGCAATAATTTTATAGTTCCCCTAATTTAAACAAAAAAGCATTTCATAAGAACTTTGTGGCTTGCAAGTCAGATCTTTCTGTGCATGTGCTTGTAATTTTGCACATTCAAGTTGGGCAGTTAGCTACTGTTATTTTTTATCAACAGATTTTCTTGGATAAGCATACTTCTAAAACAGGTCAAAGCATTTTTATTGGAAGCACTATTATGAAAATGCCTTGTGATATTATGGTCGTCCTGAAATTTGAAATAAAACAAACTGTCAAAGAGAAGAATGTCAAATTTAAAAGAAATAAAAAAACAATTCAAAACCTTCAAAAGCAATTTAAGTTTTAAAATACTCAACAAAACATTAATTAGAGTAACAAACAGTTTGCTGGAGGTACTCAGTGGGTTGAGCAGAATCTGTGGGTGGAAAAGAATGGTCAACTTTTTGGGTCAAAACCTTGCTTCAGGACTGAGGGTGGAGAGGGGAGAGTGTATAAAGAGAGGGGAATTGGTGAGGGAGAGCTGGATGTGATTGGTGGGTAATAGAAGAATGAAGAATAATAAACAGGTCAAGCTAGGTGGGGGGCAGTGGAGACAGGAGACAAAGGCAGGTGGATGATAGATGGAGCCAGGTGGTGGGTGGTTGGGGGAGGGTGGAGGGTGAATAAGGACAGTTGCTAGTGTGATAGGGTGAAGTTGGAGGTGAGTTTTTATCTCACCTGAAAGGGCTGTTTGGGTCCTTCTGCAATTTGTTCTTACATTTAGAGCAAGGTAAACTGTGCCACTCTCCCCACTCACTCCTGATGCAGGGTTTTGACCTGAAATGTTAATCATTCCTTTCCGTCCACAGAAACAGCTTTTTCAGCAGAGTGTTTGTTGCTCCCGATTCCAACATCTGCAGTATCATGTATCTCCAGATGATGTTAATTAATATATATGTTTTCTTTTAGAACGTTGAAGTTTTAGATTGACGCTCTGTTTTTACTTTACCTGGTCATGATAAACTTCGTACAGCTTAACAATGTTGGGATGAGCCCCCAAGTGCTTCAGTGCTGCAGTCTCTCTCTGTGTACAGAGTTCCATTCTAAACAAAACATGGCATGTTAGGATTCACACTTTACAACTGAATGGAAGACAAACTATAATGTACGTAAAAAAACATCACCAGAGAATGATGAATCAAAATCAGCTTACAAAAAAGGTGCTTGAGAAGAATGCATCATAACAAATTATGAAAACTATTTGCTAGCTCCAATCAAGTGAGCAAGCATTTGCCCATGCTTATTAATTCGCAACTTAAAAAATATAGCAACATTTGTGCTACTACATTCTTGGTACATTGTTCATGTATCAGCAGCATATCACCCTCGCACAAGCTCGATGCTCATTTCAAGAGGGAGATCAACATTGTAATTCACAACATCATTGTAAATGACAATGTGATCTCATTCTCCGAGACCGATGTCAGAAGATCCTTCATGAGGGTGAATCGTCGGCCCTGATGGTGTATCCATTCATAAAACACACATGAACCAAATGGCTGGACTTTTCATGGACATCTTCAGCCTCTCTCTACAACAACACCTGCTTTAAACAGACATCTAGAATACCAGTGCCCAAGAATAGCAAGGTGGCAAGCCTCAATGAATGCCAACTGGTGGCACTCTCGTGCGTTGTGATGAAGTGCTTTGAGAGGTTTGCTATGAAACATATCAACTCCTGCCCTAATAAGGTCCTGGACCACTACAATCTGCCTTTTGCCACAGCAGAACATCGTCACAGCAGAGTGGATGAAATGTTTAAGCAAGAACTGCAGATGCTGGTAAAATCAAAGGTAGACAGAAAATGGTGGAGAAACTCAGCGGGTGAGGCAGCATCTATGGAGAGAAGGAATTGGCGATGTTTCAGGTCTTGACCCAAAACATCGGCAATTCCTTCTCTCCATTGATGCTGCATCACTCGCTGAGTTTCTCCAGCATATTGTGTCTACCATCATCACAGCAGATCTCATCTCACTGGCTCTATATGCACTAGACCACTTGGACGACAAGAACATGTCAGGCTGTTGGTCATTGACTACAGCTCAGTGTTGAATCCTATCATCCCCTCTAAACTTATTGTCAAATTCAGGGAACAGGGTCTCTGCTCAATACCTATGGGATTGAATCTTTGACATTCAAATTGTCAGAACTCAAACAGTACAAATTGGAAACAACACTTTTTTCTCGCTGACCATCAGCACAGGAGCACCTGTGTGCTCAGTCCTATCTCCACTCTTTCTAAACCCATGGCTGTGTTGGCAGAAACAGTTCCAATGCCATCTTTAAATTTGTCAATAATGCCGCCATTGTTGGATGAATAAACGGTAATGATGCATCACAGTATAGGAAGGAGATTAATAATCAGATTGAGTTGTGCCAGAACAATAATCTTGCTCTTAACATTAACAAGACCAAGGAACTGATTGTTGATTTTAGGAAGGGAAAGCCAAGGACCCATGAACGATCGTGTCCTCATTGGCGGGATGGCTGCAGAGAGAGTCAACGGCTTCCAGTTCCTGTGTGTGCATCTCTGAAAATCTGTCTTGTGCCCAGCACATTGATGCAATCACAACGAAAGCTCATCAACGTCTCTATTTCCTCAGAGGTTTGAGGAGAATACGCCATCAAACTTCTATAGATGTACCTTAGAGAGCATACTGACTGGTTGCATAACAGCCTGGTTCGGTAACTTGAATGCCCAAAAACGAAGGAGACTGCAAAATATAGGAGACATTGCCCAGTCCATCACGGGTATTGACTTCCCCACCATCTACAGGAAGTGTCGCCTCAAGAAGGCAACTAATATCATCTAAGACACACACCACCCTGGCCACACGTTCATCTCACTGCCACCATCAGAAAGAAGCTACAGGAACCTGAGAATCGTGACCTCCAGGCCCACCAACAGCTTCTTCCCATCAACCATCAGGCTCTTGAATCACACTGCAGTATCCTAACCGCAATCCTACCTCAACATATAGATTGTACTACTTACTTCACCTTGCACCATTATGTCTGGATCCTTGCATATCTGTCAATTTATTGCATTATTGTTTCTTGAATATTTATTTGTTGTGATAGTGTGTTAATTTGCCTGCAAAGCTACAGCAAGTTAAAAATTCATTGTTCATATGACAATGTACATATGACAATTAAACACTTTTCACTCTAAATGTAACCTTTTGTCTTTTGTGTGATTTCCTACTCTTCTTTGCAAATAACTCATTACTTTATTCTTCCTTACTCCTCGTCCCATGCAACAGACTGCACAGTTCTGCCAGCTTCAGCTATGATTATTTATCTATGAACCTCTATATATTGAATTGAATTGAATCTTTTATTTGTCATTCAGACCTTTCGGTCTGAATGAAATGTCGTTGCCTGCAGCCATACATGTAATAATAAACAACACACAATAAACACAAATTAACATCCACCACAGTGAGTTCATCAAACACCTCCTCACTGTGATGGAGGCAAAAGTCTTAGAGTTACTGTCTCTTCCCTCCTCTTCTCCCTCTGCGCTGAGGCGATACCCCACCGGGCGATGGTAAGTCAGTCCCGCGGTTCAAGCTCCGCGGCCCGGGGGTGGTCGAAGCTGCCGCCCTCCAGTCCAGCGGACGCAGTTGTTGCCACGGGAGCTCCGGAAAACAGGCATTAACCTGTGACCCGCGAGCTCCCGACGATGTCGTCCACTGGCCAGCAGCCGAGCCCCGGATTCAGGTCGCCGCCGCCAGAACGCCGCCTCAGCCACCGGAGCACCGTCTCTGCCCCGCACCGGGCCGCCCACACGGGAGCATCTCAACCCCGCACCGAGCCGCCCCCACGGGAGCACCTTCCAGCCGGGAGCCGGGCCGCCCACACGGGAGCACCTTCCAGCCGGGTGCCGGGCCGCCCACACGGGAGCACCTTCCAGCCGGGAGCCGGGCCGCCCACACGGGAGCGTCTCAGCCCCGCACCGGGCCGCCCCCACGGGAGCGCCTTCCAGCCGGGAGCCGGGCTGCCCTCACCAGAGCGTCTCAGCCCCGCACCGGCCCGCCCACGGGAGCGCCTTCCAGCCGGGAGCCGGGCTGCCCTCACCAGAGCGTCTCAGCCCCGCGCCGTCCACCCTCACCGGAGCGCCGAGTGGTGCCGCTGCCCGAACGCCGCCGCAGCTCGAAGACGGCCAGCCTCGCGTTGGTAAGTCCTGGCTGGCTTTACCTCCGGATCCTCGAGGTCGGTCGCAGGTTGGAGGCCGCCAGCTCCGCCATTAGGCCTCAGCTCAGACGGGGGAAGAGAAGGGGGATACGACAAGAAAGTCGCATTCCCCCCGAAGCGAGAGACAGAAAGCCCTGTTTCACCCCCCCCCCCCCTCCCCCACACACACATAACACAACCTAATAACCAAAAGTTTAACTGAACAAGACAAAAAAAACAACACAAAAAAGTAAAAACAGACAGACTGCAGGCGAGCCGCAGCTGTTTCACAGCGCCGCCACTTCCGGAGAGTATAATATATCTTGCCTCATAAGATGAATGACCTATCCTGACAGACTGCTGAGGCTATTTGGTAGGTTGTCAAGAGAATAAAGTCAAGTATGTTTTATTGTCATATGTCCCAAACAGAATAACAACATTCTTGTTCTGGTTAAGTCTGGGTAATTTGTAGGGTTCAATTCTGGTATTGTCCTTTTTCTAAATGCTATTTTAAAATAATTATTCAGATTTAGCTTCATCTGTCAGTTTATATTGGTTGTTTCTTTTAAAATAAAACATTTTCAGAAAAGCTAAAATTATACAAGACAATTTAAAATCAATCCTTGTCTTAAAATTTGTCGTGAAAATAACTTTCTTCTTGATAAACATATTAATTATTACCTCCTGCTGATGATTTTCACACAATATTCCTGTCCAGTCCTCTTATGCCGGCATTTCCTACAAACAGAAAAGCTTCCTTCACCAAGTGGTTTTTCTTTCAGGTTCATTTCATAGTTTTGGTAAAACATGGAATCCTACACAAATAGAAATTAAAATCAATTTAGTACATGGTTAAAAGGTTTCAGAATGAAACTATGATCTCTTTATTCAGTTAAGAGCCTGATCCTAAAAATACGATGCTATTGTTTTTGCAAGTGAGTATTCCAAAGCACATCATTATTTTATGATTTTGTAACAATATATTTTAACTTATCTTCAAATCATAATATCACCAATGCAATGGGTTTCTATACAAAACAGAATATCCGAGAGTAATTATAAGCTCTCCAACCTTTGTCATGGCACCGCATGCAGCTGCACTGTCGCCTGGTCTTTCTGTGGTCATTTGCAGATTGTATGTGGTATTCATTATAGCATTTCGATTAAAGAGTATCGAAGGTGCCACAAATGAGTAACCCTGTGTACAGAAGGAGCAGTAACGTGAATAGTCATACGCGATTAAGCATGAATCCTAATAAACATGTAAAAATTCCCAACTTAGAGATGCTCGCCGACTTTCAGCCCCTTCAGAATATGAGTGTCATAGAGTCATAAAGTCTGCAGCGTGGAAACAGGCCTTCGACCCAACTTGCCCACACCGGCCAACATGTTCCAGCTACACTAGTCCCACCTGTCTGCGTTTGGCCCATATCCCTCCAAACCTATCCTATCCATGTACCTGTCTAACTGTTTCTTAAATGTAGCAATAATCCATGCCTCAACTACCTCCTATGGCAGCTCGTTCCCTACACTCACCACCCTTATGTGAAAATGTTACCCCTCTGATTCCTATTAATTCTTTTCCGCTTCAACTTAAACCTATGTCCGCTGGTCTTCGATTCCCCTACTCTGGGCAAGAGACTGTGCATCTACCCAAACTACTCCTGTCATGATTTTATACACCTCTATAAAATCACCCCTTATCCTCTGGTGCTCCAATTGTCCCTGCCTGCTCAACCTCTCCCTATAGCTCAGGCCCTCGAGTTCTGGTAACATCCTCGTAAATCTTCTCTGTACCCTTTCCAGCTTGACATAGATCTTTTCTATAGATATAGAAACATGGAAAATGGGTGCAGGAGAAGGCCATTCGGCCCTTCGAGCCAGTGCCACCATTGAATATGATCATAGCTGATCATCTAAAATTTGTACCCCGTTCCTGCTTTCTACCCATCTTCATTAGCCCCAAGAGCTATATCTAACTCTCTCTTGAAAACATCCAGTGAATTGGCCTCCACTGCCTTCTGAGGCAGAAAATTCAACAGATTCACAACTCTCTGGGTCAAAACGTTTTTGCTCATCTCAGTCCTAAATGGCCTACCCCTTGTTCTTAAACTGTGACCACTGCTTCTGGACACCACTAACATCGGGAACATTTTTCCTGCCATCTAGACTGTCCAATCCGTTGAATTGTATATGTTTCTATAAGATCCCCTCTCATCTTTCTAAATTCCAGTATATCAGTCAATCGATCCATTCTTTCTTAATATGTCACTCCCACCATCCCGGGAATTAACCTGGTGAACCTACGCTGCACTGCCTCAAGAGAAAGGATGTCCTTCATCAAATTAGGAGACAAAAACTGCACACAACACTCTAGGTGAGGTCTCACCAGGGCCCTGTACAACTGCAGAAGGACCTCTTTACACCTATACTCAAATCCTCTTGTTATGAAGGCCAACATGCCTTCTTCACTGCTTGCTATACCTACATGTTTGATTTCAGTGATTTGTGTACAAGGACACCCAGGTCTCGTTGCACTTTCCTTTTTCCTAATCTGACACCATTGAGATAATAATCTGCCTCCTCGTTCTTTCGCCAAAGTGGATAACCTCACATTTATCTACATTATACTGCATCTGGCATGTATCTGCCCACTCACTCAACCTGTCCAAGTCACCCTGCAAACTCTTATCATCCTCTTCGCAGTTCACACTGCCACCCAGCTTTGTGTCATCTGCAAATTTGCTAGTGTCACTTTTAATCTCATCATCTAAATCATTAATATATATTGTAAATAGTTGCGGCCCCAGCACCGAGCCTTGCGGCACTCCACTCGCCACTGCCTGCCATTCCGAAAAAGATCCGTTAATTCCTACTCTTTGCTTCCTGTCTGCCAACCAGTTCTCCATCCATGTCATTACCCTACCCCAATACCACGTACTAATTTTGCACACTGATCTCTTGTGTGGGACCTTGTCAAAGGCTTTTTGAAAGTCTGGATACACCACATCCACATCCACATCCACATCCTTATCCATTCTACTTGTTACATCCTCAAAAAATTCCAGAAGATTAATCAAGCATGATTTCTCCTTCATAAATCCATGCTGACTTTGACCGAATCTGTCACTGCTGTCCAAATGCACTGCTATTACATATTTAATAACTGACTCAAGCATCTTCCCCACTTCCGATGTCAAGCTAACTGGTCTATAATTCCATGTTTTTCCCCTCCCTCCTTTCTTAAAAAGTGGGGTTACATTAGCTACCCTCCAGTCTGCGGGAACTGATCTAAAGTGTATAGAACATTGGAAAATGATCACCAATGCATCCACAATTTCTAGGGCCATCTCCTTAAGTACTCTGGGATGCAAACCATCAGGCCCTGGGGATTTATCTGCCTTCAGTCCCAACAGTTTACCTCACACCATTTCATGACTAATGTGGATTTTCTTCGGTTCTGCCCTCCGACTAGATCCTCGGTCCCCTAGTATTTCTGGGAGATTGTTTGTGTCTTCCTTTGTGAAGACAGAACCAAAGTACTTGTTTAACTGGTCTGCCATTTCCTTGTTTCCCATTATAAATTCATCTGTTTCTGACTGTAAGGGACCTACATTTGTCTTCACTAATCTTTTCCTCTTTACATATCTATAGACGCTTTTACAGTCAGTTTTTATAGCTTTCTTTCATGTTCTATTTTCCCCTTCTTAATTAAACCCTTTGTCCTCTTCTGTTGAATTCTAAATTTCTCCCAACCTCTGGTTTGCTGCTTTCTCTGGTCAATTTATATGCCTCTTCCTTGGATTTAACACTATCCCTAATTTCCGTCGTTAACCACAGTTGAGCCACCTTCCCAGTTTTATTTTTATGCCAGACATGGATGAACAATTGTTGGAATTTATCCATGCGATTTTTCAACCGTTGCCATTGCATATCCACCATCAACCCTTTAAGTATCTTCCTCTTCTTCTTGTGTTTGAGGCAGTTCAATGTGCTGTTGTCGAGGGCCGTGAGGTCTACCCCTCCACCAAGGGGGCGGAGGACAGCGCAGTCGAAAATGACGTGCTGCGCTGTTTGCTGGTCTGCTCCACACACGCAGGCTGCTGATGAACGCAGCCCCCAGCGATGCACGTTGGCGTGGAACCGGCCGACCCCTGTACTGAGGGTATAATTTGCCAGTATATCCTAGCCAATTCCCGTCTCATACCATCAGTTACCTTTCTTTAAGTTCAGGACCCTTGTCTCTCTCCATCTTAATGCAGAATTCCACCATATTATGGTCACTGTTGCCCAAGGGGCTTTGCACAACAAGATTGCTAACTAATCCTTCCTCATTGCACAATACCTAGTCTAGGATAGCCTGCCCTCTAAGTTAGTTCCTCTACATATTGGCTTCGAAAACCATCCCGTATACACTCCTAGAAATCCTCCTCCTCAGTGTTGTTACTAATTTGGTTAGCCCAATCTATATGTAGATTAAAATCACCCATGATAACTGCTGTACCTTTGCTACATGCATCCCTAATTTCCTGTTTGATGCTGTTTGGTGGTCTGTACACAACTCCAACAATCATTTTCTTCCCTTGGTTATTTCACACTATAACATGGTGCCTAGAACTGAACACAATACTCTAAATGAAGCCTCACCAATGTCTTATACAACTGCAACATGACCACCCATGGTTTACTCATGCTTGGATTTTTTTTCTCCCTGTGATTTTTTTCCAGCAGAACCTGGAGTGTGTTATAAATTGTTTTGAAATGTCTTCCAACAGAGTTGTCTGCCATTGTTATTGCCCGTCAGACTGAACTAAATCATAAAAATATGTATAACATAAAAATGACAAGTGTTCCTCAAAAACGCTTACAAATACTTCCAGACCACCTTAAAGAATAACTAATGAAACAAAAACTCAATTTATTACCACTACAGTCAGTTATTTTAATTTGCTTTATCTTCAAGATCAGACTTTTTCCATCAGGCTAACAATTGTGAAATAAATAAGTCGTTGGATGAATTTTGCATAGAAAGTTAAACAAGAGAATTTGGACCCGAGTCAGAAAACTAAAAGATCGGAAGCAACATCATCTTGTACAAAACTCCCTCTATCCTCACCAACTTGATAACTTAATGTCGGCTAAGGTCAGTTCACAGCAACTTCAGGAGCTTCAGGTGATCAGATTCATAAACCACATTAAACAAAAACAAGGATATTTGCTTTATAGATCACTGAGAGGTATTACAAATTATGCTTTCAGATGAAGTTTAAACAATTAAATTAAGTTAGAGTAACTGTTTTCACAGCCAAGCATGCAAGTGTCGGAAAGGTTAATTGCTCTTTGGTAAATTCCCTAATGACAACCCTGCTTGTTGAAGGATTTCAGTTTTGGGGTAACATAATTGACACTTCCTAAACCTTAGTTATAAGTAATGGCAAAAATGATATTTATATCATCTGAACCATCGCAAGTTAACTTGAGAGAAATTATTCAACTTGATCTCTGCATTTTTTTAGATAATCTTTAAAAATTCGGAAATACTGGGGAGATTTCAGTCACGTTACCTCAAAAAAAGAATCACTTCAGAAATGTCTGTTTCTGATACATTTTGCTGTAACCCTGAGATATATATTTTTTGCTGATGGCTGTCTGAAGGAAACCATCATCAGTTTCATTTTTGATAATTTAGTCTGTACCCGTTACCCAGTGAAGTGGTAATTTCATTCTTGCAGCTCACCAGATCTGTAGATTTTCAATAAAACATCATATACTTGGAAATAATCACTCCGTGAAAAAACTCGATCTTCTAATGGGATGAAGTAATTAATAGCAATCATCCAAATAAAATTTATCTCACATTAAATTTGTCGTGACACTCGCTGACACAAAACAGAAAGAGAGCGATACAAGGAGAGCATACAAAGTAATGACAGAGGTTATGCCCCTCCGACCACGCGATAAGCTGCATTGTGACTAAAGATTTATCTTCAAAGGGATATTTGTACTTGGATCCAAATTCTCTTGTTTAAGTTTCTATGCAAACTTCATCCAACAACATTTAATTCACAATTGATGGCTTGATTGGTAAAAATCTGATCTTGAAGATGAAGCCTTCTTTAAAAGAGACCAATGTGATTAAAGATCCAAAAACTGTCAAGGAGGGTTTGCTTTAACTCAGAGTTAACAGACGTTATGCAGAACACATTGAACTTGCAAAGGGATATTTTATTGGTTAAGTAAATGGGCAAATTAAAATTGGCAAATAGATGCACGTTCATTTGACAAACAGAAAGCCAGAATATTTTTAAATGTAAATATCCAGCAATGTGGAAGTACGGAGGAAATGTAATCGTATTCATGAAATGCAGGACATTATCGGTAGGTATAGCAGTAATTTGGAAGAAAATAGGAAGTTGGCCTCATATGAAGGGAAGTATAAAAGCAGGAACGCCTTATTGCAGCCTTTGTAAGAACACAGATGGTACAATTTCAATTACCTAATTTTAAGAGGGATACAAACATACATATAAATGGACAAATTAAGTTGTAGGACTTGGGCACTCAAGTCTTTCAACTATCCAATAAGATCATGGGTGATCTGATTGTATATTTAACTCTGCATCCCTGTCTACCTCTGGTAATATTTTGCTCCTCGATTGTCAAGATTTCATGAAATTATTCTAAGAGTCTGCTTCGTCTGTCCTTCTGGGAAGAAGGTTCCAAATATTCATCAAATATTGAGAGAAAAAATGGTGTCTACTCTCGATCTTAATAGATCATCTCTTATTTTGTAAACAGCTCTGCCGTAAGAGGAAACATTTTCTCCACCTCCACCTTGACAAAAACACTTTGGATCTTCTGTGTTCAATCAAGTCCTCTATCACTTTTCTAAACAACAAATGCAAACCCAGCCTGTCCAGCACAGGGCAGATACCAAAAGAATGTTTTCCCTCTAGGGGCAAGCAGGAACTAGGAAGCATAGCTCCATAACAAGACATCACACATTTAAAATGGAAATGAGAATGGATCTTTTCCTCTCAGAGTGTTTGTGAATCTTTGGTGTTCTCTTTCCCATAGGAGATGGAGTCATTAAATATATTCAATGCTGAGACAGATATTTTTGGATAGTAGAGAAGGCAAGGGTTTGACAGGAAGTTGATTATACAGGATGGCATTGCAAGTTGCCAGATGGCTTACTCCTGACATTAACATGTTGTTAATATGTGGTGTATTTTCTGTCCAGTGAAGTATAGGTTGACTGTTACTTAAGGGGTTGTCCCACTGCGGCGACCTAATCTGCGAGTTTAGAAGAGTTTGCCCTCGACTCAAACTCGCAGCATGGTCGACACGTGGTCCTAGGAGGTCCTATGAGGTAACTGGAACTCTCCTTCATGCTCGAGGGAAGTTCCCGCATATTCGCGGCCTCAGTTTGGTCGAGGAAAATTTTTCAGCATGTTGAAAAATATTCCGCGAGTAAAAATTGGTCGGCATGGTTCTTTTGAACTCGTAGTGCAGTGGAGTGGGGTCACTATGTAGTTATAGGCAGTCGAGGGCAGCCGTAAGCAATCTCTTTCGCTGACCAGGCATTTTGATTGGCTCATTGGAGTTTTCAGAACCAAGTAAGACCGACCGATTCGGCACGGACTAGAAGGGTCGAGATGGCCTGTTTCCGTGCTGTAATTGTTATATGGACCGGTAATTTAAATGCCTGCTAAACTTTATTATAAGTTGTCTGGCTTCTTAAAAGTGTCTCCACTCCTTCTCCCCTCTTCTCCACACCTTCTCTCCCCTGCTCTCCCCCTCTCCCCCCCTCTCTCCCCTTCTCCCCTCCTATCTTCCCTTCTCTCCCCCCCCCCCCGCTGCAAAGGACTTACCGTACCGTGAATTTCAGACAGCGCTACCCCGTTTTCCCTGGCCCCCGCCTTTGCGATGTGTTTGTGTGTGTGTGTGTGTGTGTGTGTGTGTGTGTGTGTGTGTGTGTGAGGTTGGTCGATCCAGCTCGCGGTTTCATCACTGATGGTCGATCAAGCTCGAGGTTTTCCAGGCGAGTGCCCTCGAGCTTGAAGGTCGAAGACAGTTACTATAAAGTCGCATCAGTGGGACAGGCCCTTTATCCCACCTGATATAAGGCATCTCTTTCTTTCAAATTCCACCATGCGTTGTTATTGGTGCTCAAAATACAATGGTATTTAATTCCTTGTCAATCTATCGTAAGGAGGAATATTAGATGAATTCTACCTATGATTTTCTTATAGTAATATCCCTAATCAAACACATTTTGCGCATGCAAAATTTGAAAAAGTTATTGCATAGGGAGGTAAAATCTGTTGTTGATGTACCTTAAATAGATCAGTATGTTGAGGAACAGCAGCAGGAGAATAGGCTGGATCCATTCTTGTAAACTCCTCTGCAAAGTTGCTGACATCAAGTTCATTTTTAATGATAGGTTTGATTGGAGGTTCAATTGATTTGGTGGCTAGATCTGTCCAGTTTAATCCCTAAAGATAAATGTGAAAATATATATTAAAGGAAAATCCCAAAATGAGCTTTGTTGGGAACACTCGGGATAAATAGGTTTCAATAATGCAGTGATAGAATGGTACCTTTGTGTATTCAATGCCATATTTATCTGTACTCATGTTCCCATTTCCCAATTGGGCTCCAACTCCTCCTTTCTATCCACCAACCCTACTTGCTTAAACGATCCAAGGTTCCAATCTACCAGCTCGCTCTCCAGCCTAGAGCCATTGACCAAGCCATTGCCACTACTGAAATATGCAACTATCTTGAAAATTGTAGTGCAGTATTACTTCATTATTTGGGTCATTATGGTAGTGTATATAATTGCTTACTAATCTCTTTATAGGGAATTTGAAGGGAAGCATGCACCCTGCCAGATCTTCCAACGTCTTTCGGATGTCTTTCATTGCCTGACCCTTTCACACTGCCTCCTAGATGCTTCCCCAAATATGGATAGAAACGTCCCACCTTTCTATTAACCTGCCACCCAGAGCCAAAGAATTCACACTCTCTCAGGATTTCATTCAGTCAGCGGCATCTTGCTCTTCCGCAATCAAGGTCTGTCAAAAGAGACCATTCAATGACAGACTAGAAGATAAGACAAGGGGCAAGAAACCATCAAGGAATCTGCTTTGCCTGCAATTGCTGGTTCATGAATTGGATGACCATTAATACATTGAAAATATCACTGTTATCCCTTGTACAGTTTTTATGTTGCTCTACAGATAAGAACAGTTATCAAAATGGAAGGTAAATATGCTCACTATTTAAATTACCGCTTATGCTTCCACACTATGTTAGAGATCGTTTGTAAGCAATAGGTAGAATGTTCATGGTCATTTAGACAATTTTTTGTATAAACATCACAAACTTCATAAAACCCATTGTCATCTGCCAAAGCATTGCAAATAATTACTAATGGACCACACACATTTAACGGGACAGTAATATTTTAATCTAGACACGAATAACAAAAAAGTAGTTTTCTTTACCATAAAGGATATACATTTTAGAAAGGAGTTTTGCAATTAAGCCAATGTCTTGCTCAAAGCCTAGCCTTTCAAAATGTTAACAAAGGAATTCTATTTTATTCAATATTTTTCTACTTTCAGAAAATGCAACTAATGAACTTAATAGTAGGTAAAAACAAAAATAAATCCTAAGACAACTAACTATTAGAGCTTATAATGTCCATAATTAGCTAATTTCAAGGCATTCTACTTATTCCAATATTCGTGGGCACAGCTTTCTGATCTGTCATCTCCAATTACTGCCATAACTACATATATTTAGCTACATTTTGAGTAGGTGGGGAAGGTGGGAAGACACAAGCTGATTTCAGAAATTCCAACTAGATTTGGGACTGAAGCTGGGCCTTTTCTAAAGAGTTGGGAGTTTAGAATCTCCTGACGTTTGCTGGGCAACCACACGCATGACATTCCTGGATCTGCTGAGATTTTTCAGTGGATCTGGACTGTTGAATGTCAGGAAGCCTCCAATTGAATGATATTCTCAATGGGAATGGGGCGTCTGGATCAAACTGAGATTCAGGATGCGTTGGAGAAATGGCAGAGGTGGGTGAGGAGGTAGGGGAGAGAACTATACTAACTAGGCTGTTCTGAACAGGAGAGGGATTTACTTGGATTACATACTCAAGACAATCAGATTTACAGTATAACTCTTTGCAACAATTTCCTTTATAGCTGAAATTGTAATAATTGGAGTTTTATAATTGATGCACACCGCAGAGGTATGTACTGTGATGTATTGACCAATGGATTGTACTGCATATCTTCAGCTGGTTCAGCAAGGGGTTGCAGACTGATTGTAACTCAAAGGTAAAATAAAAAAAGGTGAATGGTAGTCTGGATAATTCCCTATTAAATCACTGAGCACCATATTGAAAGCTAATCAAAAATAAAATATTACAGCATGTAAACAAATATAGCTAAGTAGAAAGGAACAATTCAAGTCCACATTCAGTTACATTTTTAAGGTTCTGTTTCACCATTTCGTGCAATGTAGTAATTCAAGATGAAACAACGATTTGTGTTGAAATCTCCAAAGGAAGCATTTTAAAAAGAGATTAACATTAAGCAAATGAAATGACAGAATTGTGCTGCACTGTTCTTTAGATTATAGCACACCTGTTCCCTTGGCATTGCCTCAACAGAAATGCCTCTGCCTCAGTCACGTTGTTTAAGCCCCATAATTTAGACTACATACTCATTAGTTTGGAGTGATACAGCACCTGGAAAAACGCATGCAATTTTATCTTTGCAGCTCCTGTTGGACCTGAACCAAGCCTTCGTTTAGGGTCTTTCACCAGAAGTTTCTGTATTAAATTCTTGGCAGTGGGCCCAATCTCCGCAGAGAATGGTGGATCATTTTTTAAGATTCGCCTGAGAAAGAACACATTTGTTATTTATTTTCAAAATCAATATTGAGCGCAAACAGAGCATATGCAACTTTTACAAGTGAAAAATACAGCAAATTTTTAACTTGATTAAAATTAAGTCAATGAAATTTTCATATTACTAAAAACAATCCACTATTTTAAGGAAAACATAATTACTATTAATGAGAGCAGATAGTTTCTCCACATTTTCTTGCAAACCATATATAGTTATTTCATTTGAGAGCCATGGAGTTGAAGAGCATAAAAACTGGTCCTCCGACCCACTATGTTCATGCCAATCTTTGCACCCGTCCACACCCATCCCATCTGCTGATTATCCATAACCTTCAATGCCTTTTCTACCTAAAGTGCTCATCTCACTGTTTCTGAAATGCAGAAATTGCATCTGATTCCATCAACCACTTTCTGTATAAAATACTTTCACCTCAAATCCTCTTCCTTCCTCTAACCTTTAACCTATGCCCTTTTGATACCCTTACCACTGAAAAATGATTCTGACTACCCTATTGATTACTCTTATAATAGTGTAAATATCTATCAGATAACCCCTCAGTCTCCTTCACTCCAGCGAAAATCAACCCAGCCTATCTAATCTTTTCCGAAAGCTGATGTATTCCAATCCAGGGAACATCTTGATGAATCTCTTCTGCACTTTCTTCAACACAACCATATCATTTACATGGTTTGGCAAGCAGAACCGCACTTAGTTCCCCAAGTGTTGTCCAAGCAGTGTTTTGTAAAGTAGCCATATAATGACCCAACTTTTATACTTCATGACCTGACCTATAAAGGCAAGCACACAATATGTCTTCTTCATCACGCTATCTGCCTATGTTACCAAGGTCCCTGTTCATAACATTCTATTCACTGTATATGTCCAACCCTCTACTTCTTCAGAAGGCTTAGGAAGTTCGGCATGTCCCCACAGTTTCTTCCCACCTGTTATCAGGCAACTGAATCATCCTACCACAACCAGAGAGCAGTGCTGAACTTCTATCTACCTCTTTGATGACCCTCGGACTATCCTTGATGGCTTTACCTTTCATAACGTTATTCCTTGATCATATATCTATACACTGTAAATGGATCGATTGTAATCATGTATTGTCTTTCTGCTGACTGGTTAGCACGTAACAAATGTTTTTCACTGTACCTCAGTACACATAACAATAAACTAAACTCAATGGGAATTGAGGAGGAGGAGGAGGAGGCGCTGTCCTGAATGGCTGCCTGTCCTGCAGCTGTCCGTTTTTTTTCCCCTTCTTTTTTATTATTTTTAGTACGTTGAGTGTGTAGTCAGGGGGCCTAATCTTTTTATGTGTGGGGGGTGGTGGGGGGGAAGGGGGAAACTGCTTTTCGAGTCCCTACCTGGTCGGAGGGGTTGCCTTCCTCCGAGCAGCGACTTCGACCTGTCCTTGCGGCCTACCAGCGGGTCCTGGAGCGACGTTTCCCTGAGGGGACCTGGCCAGAACATCGGCTTTGGCGGCGGCGCAGCGCTGGAGCGCTATTGCGGAGCGGACGATGCCTTTCCTGGGTCGCCGCGCTGGAACTCCAGTATGCTGGGACCGCCGATAAGAACATTGTGGAGCCGCGGTTCTGTGGAGCGGCCAGCTGCGACGCTGAACGTTACATCCCGGAGCCTGGGATCTCTTGCTGAGATCGCCAGTGTGCGGAGCTCCGTCCGGCGCGGTCTGTTGGCTTGGAAGCCGCGGTCTCCGGTGGGAAGGCGGCCGTTCCTGGCACCCCAAGCCGCTGGGGGTTCTCCCGACGCCGGAGCACCATCACCCGGCGAGAACATCGGGCGCCGTGGCGGCGACTGTGGAGGCCTCAATAGGCCCGACTTTGGGTGGACAAGAGGATGGGGACTGGACTTTGTGCCTTCCCCCACAGTGGGAATCACTGTGGGGGGATGTTTTTGTGTTGAACTTCTTTTTGAATGCTATGTTGTATTTTTATTAGTGTGCTGCAAGGACATCAGAATTTCCCCTGAATAAGGGGATTAATAAAGTTTAATCTAATCTAATCTAATCTAAACTGATATAACAACCCTTATTTGACTTCCAAAAATGTATCAACTTGTCAGGATTAAATTCCATGTGCCACACTACTCCCAACTTTCCAACTGGTCAATATCCTGCTGAAGCCTTAGACATCTTCATTATTATCTACAACACCACTGACCTTCCTGTCATCCACAATTTACTAATCATATTTTCCACATGATAATAGCTTTGGAATTTATGAAGTAAAAATGCTTTACTTCCCTCCTAAATCCATATACCACCATTAGCTAGAATGCTGGGTGGGCAGAAGCATTTCTAATTGATGCCTTTAATCAGCTGCCAAAGGCAGCACTAGCCAATTACCATAATTTCCAGTGATTTCTTTCTAAATCTGTCACAGTGGGAAGATGCCAGGCTCCATTCACCACTTCAAGATAGGAAATTAAATTAGGACCTCAAGAATACAGAAGTGAAGTTGCAATATATCTTTGCAGCACATGCAATTTTATTAGAAAAATAAAAAAATGGATGCAATGTAAACTCAATATTTTTATGGACCTTAGTTATTGTGATATTATATATTTTTAAAGATCTTATAGAGAACTAATTGGTATAATAGATTTCAGAATGTATTTATATACAAGAATAAAGAAAAGATTTACTGTTATTTTGTGTTGTAACCACAATGAAAAAGGACACAAAATGTTGCAATAACTCAGCAGGCCAAGTACCATCTCTGGAGAACATGGATAGGTGACTTTTGGATCAAGACTGTAGGCCAGTTAGTCTGACTTCTGTGGTTGGTAACATTTTAGCGTCCATTATTAAGGATGAGGTTTCAGAGTGCTTGGAAGTACTTGATAAAATAGGCCGGTCAGCATGGTTTTATTATGGGGAGATCTTGCCTGACATATTTGTTGGTTTTTTGAGGAGGTAACAAGCAGGATAGACAAAGGAGAGTCAATGCGTGTTGTTTACTTGGATTTTCTGAAGGCCTTTGATAAGGTGCCACCCACAAGGCTACTAAACTAGATGGTATTAGAACCGCAGTAGCAGCATAGATAGGAGATTGGCTGACTGGCAGAAGGCAGAGTGGGAACAAAGGGGGCCTTTTTTGATTGGCTGCCAGTGACTAGTGGTGTTCCACATGGATTGATTTTGGGTCATCTACTTTTCATGTTATATGTTAACGATCTGAATAAGGGAATTTGTGACTTGTCGCCAAGTTCGTTTTGATGTCTGAAAAACCTCCGAAGATTTGTTGGAGGGCCAGGTAGTGTTATGGAAGCAGGGAGTCTACAGCAGGACTTGGACAGGTTGAGAGAGTGGGCAAAGAAGTGATATGATTGGATTAATGAATGAGGAGCATTTGAAGGCTCTGGGACTGTACTCGCTGGTGTTTAGAGAGATGAGAAGGGATCTTATTGAAACCGGATAATGAAAGGCCTGGATAGAGTAGACGTGGGAAAGGATGTTTCCAGCAATAGGAGAGTCTAGAATCCAAGGGCCAGCCACAGAATAAAAGGATATATCTTTGGAAGAAGGTTGAGGACAAATTTATTTAGCTAGAGGGTGGTGAATCTGTGGAATTCACTGCCACAGATGGCTGTGGAGGCCAAGACATTGGGTATTTTTAAAGTGGAGATTGTTAGGTTCCTAATTACTACAGGCATCAAAGGTTATGGGGAGAATGCAGAAGAATGGGATTGTCAGGGAAAAATAGATCAGCCATGATTGAATGGCAGAGTATACTCGATGGGCCGAATGGCCATATTCTGCTGCTATGTCTTATGGTCTAAAAGGGATTTTTGAATATAGACTCCTTCGCATCTGAAGAAGGGTCACCTATTTCTTCCTCTTTGTATGCAGTTGCATAAAAAGAAATAATTAGATGCTGGAAAATTGTGTAATCTCTGAATAGTGCTGAAGGTAAGTAGTTTCATTGTGCAAAGTTAATGTTCCCTGGTGTTTCCTTTACAACTGTTCCAAATTAAATTGCCAAATGTTTTCAATGAAAACTATTCTTTGTCCAGATGTGTGCAATCCAGTGGAGTCCACTGAGATATATACCACAGTGACAAAATGGTTTGAGCCAGATTATGCCTCTGTAGAGCAGAAATTGCAGCTGAAAGACTGTAACGTATTACATGTGTCATTATTGCAAACTCAAGCCCTGAGGCTTGATTTACATTATGTACGTATATACTAACTAGCCACAAGCCCACATTTTATTTAACGGTTGTTAGTAAAGGTGTGGATAATGGAACTAGATCTCTGCTGTGAATGTAAACAAGTTGGGCCCCTGAAGTGATTTATTTTACAGAGATTACAACCATCTCTACAAGAATTCTAAAAGAATTTAGTTTAAATAGTCTGACTTTAAGCAATGTAGATATATATACACATCATAATCAATTGCTCACCAGAACCTCCACGCTAAATAATAAATGATTTTTTTTTCAAAAATAGAGCACGAGAAGCCTGAATTCACTTCTAGTTTGAAATGCAAACTTAATGCGTGCTCCAACTTGATTATGTTTGATCTTTAAGACCACTGGTGTTTGATGATACAGCAAAACTTTGCCCGGTAACCATAAGACATTACTCCTGCCAGACCCAGTAGGTTTTACAGTCTATTTTATTTTATTCCCATTCCCACAAACACTTTACTCATTCACGTTTTTACACAGTGGTATAATAAATGTCCCAGTAAACCAGTTAAGTTTAAACTGAGCAGAAAATATGCAAGCACTCTGGACCCCAGCTCCACTTCAAACCGATGTTCTATGCATCTGAAGAAGGGTCTCGACATGAAATGTCACCTATTCTATTTCTCCAATGTTGCTGCCTTACCTGCTGAGTTACTCCAGCATTTTATGTCTATGTTCCTGACTTTTATTGTTCAAGAACTCAACCCTGCCCCCAACAGCACATTGGGCCCACAGTCCAGACCCGTGCACAGCTACTACCCAGACAAAGTTTGCACCCTGGGCCCCCAACTTACATTCTGGACTAATGTGTGAGCCAGGTGCCAAACCATCAGGATTTTCAAACAATTGGACGTGGAGGACTGGAATTTTACTGTAGTGCTGGCACTTGGATTACAGTATTAAAAATGCATTGTTAAGGGCCTGTCCCACCAGCATGCGATAGCATGCGTCTAGCGCGACCAAACGTGGTCGCTTGAGGCGTACGGCCTCGAGGGGCCAGTCCTACTTCGATCGGCGGAGGCGTATGTAGTTGTGCGGGGCTGGTCCCGACATCGCGCGGGGCTCCAAAAATCTTGCACTGTCCGAAAATCCCGCACGACAATGGCCTGTCGGCCCGCAGCCGCATTGAGGCCGTACGCAGCACCTCGATGGGCGTACACAATGTCTCGACGTTGTACGCAGCGTCTTGACGCCGTACGTAGCGTCTTGATGGCGTACGCCCAGCGCGTAGCGTAGCGTGATGACGTCAGTGCCCGGCATGCCGTTGCGCGATGACGTCACCGCCCGACGCCGTGCGACGTTCAAATTCAGTCGGCCCGCCTCCTACCCAGCTGATTGGTGAGTATGATGTCGGGACCAGCCCCGCACAACTCCATACGCCTCCGCGGTTGGAAGTGGGACCGGCCCCGCGAGGCCGTACGCCTCAAGCCACCACGTTTGGTCGCGCTAGACGCATGCAATCGCATGCTGGTGGGACAGGCCCTTTAATGTACCACAGGAGTGGCCATTCAAATGTATTTAGCACAGATTGGCTTTTTTTTTCAAATTAATTAAGCTTAAATGTGAACATTTGGAAAATTGGAACACACCATACATGCAGGGACTCAATGCAAGAACATATTCTGTGAATGATACTTTCATTCTTTATTCTAAATGCATTGAACATTAGAATTTTGTAGAAAATAAAATCTGGGGGCGCTGGTGAGCAGTGACATGTAGGAACGTGTTTTTCTGAGCTCCTGCCCAGGGTGAACTTTTTATACTAATAACTTTTTTTCTATTAACCTCAGACGACTTGGGTTTAAGATACGCGTTATTGAACTGCAGGGGCACCAAATTAGCGACTTTGCATTTGCATATTGACAGCGTTCGAGACGCCATGGGCAAAACAAAGTCTGGCAAAGACCAGGCCGCTAAAGCCTCAAGGTCCCAAGACGGTGAGTCTGCCGACTTGTCTGAAGTGATGGCTGCCATAACAAGCAGCGAAAGCAGGATTTTGGCACGAATACATTCAAACACCAAACACTTGAATGCTAAAATAGACGCTATAAGAGATGACATGGCGAAACAAGACACCCGTTTGAAAGAGCTGGAGGGCGGTCTGAATACATACTCCAACAAGACGATGAAACTTGAGGGGGAAACGGAGCAGCTAAAGCAGGAAGTTGCCATGCTACGCCTAAAACTAGATGACCTGGAGGGACGACATCACCGGATAAAAGAGGGATTCGAGACCGGGGGAGACCAGCGGCCTACGGATGCTATCGCTAAGAAGCTATGGGAGCTACTGATCCTTGACTTCGCTCCGACTCTAGACCGAGCATACCATAGCCAACAGCCTCCACCCAACGCAGGAGAATCTCCGAGGGTCATTGTGGTAAGTTTCCATTACTACCAAGAGATAAGTGAAGTTTTCCAAAAACTCGCTTGGCCCCTCTGACCCTAAATGACAAGCGAGTGAGCATTTTCCCAGATTATACCGCAGCGGTGGCTAAAAAGAGAGCGGCCTTCTCCGAAGCTAAGCGGCTACTCCGGACCTGCCAGGGCATAAAGTTTGGAATCCTGTACCCTGCGACTCTCCATATCTCGTTGTTGACTGGCCAAGATAAGCCGTTTGGAGACCCGGCGGAGGTGGTGGACTAAATCAGGAAGAATCTTAAGCCCCAAGACTGAGATATCGACAGACTCGTATTAGCGGCTGACTGGTGTTGCCGGCTAACCGGCACTGATGGCCAAGTGCTGGCAGCTAGTGCAGCGGACTGGCAAGGAGTCGAGTTATAGGGTAAAGTTACAGTTCGAGTTTGACCTTATTTCAGTATTCAACAGTCATATTCCCAAATTCACACGTAATGTTGCCTTTATTGTTTTTTATACAGATGTGTTTCAATAATGACTAATCCATCTGAAAAATATTTATTTTATATTCTATAAGGACATTTAGTTTTTGGAAATTATCCTGATGACACAGTTTCAGTGACCTATGAGGGGACTGCTATGATAAATGTTGTACAGAGGTTAATGCACATAGTTTTCAATCAGAGATAATGTAAAATCATTGTAACATAATCTGTATTAGATTATGGTTCACACTGTTTAGGGCTCATTGTTAGAGGTTTGTTATTTATATGGTTATTTGCGATGTTACACTGGTAATGGGGGATGTGATCTCTAGGGTACTGGTAGATCAGCAGGGGTTCTTAAGGCTCTGTTTTTTGTTTGTAGGCAGCGACTTTATTGGTTTTTTACTTTCTTACTACCCTGTAAAAAATGGATGACATCAAAAATAACGACTACATTCGTTTTTAGAGTTGGAATATAAAGGGAATTAATAATCCAGTAAAGCGGAGCAGGATCTTTGCACATTTAAAATCTCTGAAATCTGATATTATTTTCCTTCAGGAAACTCGCCTCCGATCAAGTGAACATGTGAAACTGAAAAAAGCATGGATAGGTCAAATATTTTGCTCCAAAAATGAGTTTAGATCACGAGGCACAGCTATTTGAATCAGGAAGGGGATTCCATTCATCTTATCATCGACCATCACCGACCCCAGGGGAAGGTATGTAGTTGTACCAGGCAATCTATATGGCACACAGGTGGCACTAGCCAATGTATATGGACCAAATTGGGACGACCCATCATTTTTCTCTCGCTTCACAACATCCCTCCCAAATCTCAATGACCACCAACTAATATTAGGGGAAAATTTTAATTGTGTATTACATCCTTATTTGGACAGATCCAACCCGAGACCTAATAGTAAAATTTCAAATTCTGGTGCTGTTACCAATTCATTTATAGAATCATATACTCTTTTTGACCCCTGGAGAAGAAATAACCCAAAAACAAAACAATATTCCTTTCTTTCCCCAGTACACCATTCTTACTCAAGAATTGATTTTTTTCTTGTAGATAGTAGGATCCTTTCCATGGTTAAGGGGAGTCAGTATAACAGTCTTGTTATTTCTGACCACAGCCCTGTTGCAACTAGATATAGGCTTCCTAGACTGCCCTAGACCTCGACGAACTTGGCGGTTTGATCCTCTGTTGCTATCTAGGGAGTCCTTCAAAAGATTTATTTCTCAACAAATAGACACCTTTATGGAAATTAATAATACTCCGGAAATGCACTTAGCGACTAAGACTCTTAAAGCCTACCTTCGAGGACAGATAATCTCATATACAGCATATGAGAGGAAGAAATATAACAACATCTGACAGAACTGTGCCATAGTATAGCGGAAATAGACTGTTTGTATGCCAATTCGCCAACACCTGAACTTTACAAGGAGAAATTATTACTTAAGATGGAATTTGACAATTTATCCACCAGACAAACAGAGCAACTAATCTTCAAATCAAAGCAATTTTTTTATGAACACGGAGAAAAGGCAGGAAAACTTTTAGCTCACTAGATCAGACAGTCCACAGCCGCCAGTACTATTCCTGAAATTTTAACATCGCCGGGGGTAAAGACTACTGATCCAGATGCCATCAATGACCAGTTTAAGCAGTTGTATTTTTCCCTCTATGCTTCAGAACCACCCAGTGATCTGCCATGTATCCCTGCCTTCTTAGACAGCATGTACATCCCAGAAAATAGAACAGAGGACCAAGCACAAATTGACAGGGAAATATCAACCGAAGAAATATTGCAAGCAATTAAATCGATGCAGAGCAACAAAGCTCCAGGACCAGACGGTTTCCCAATTGAAATATACAAAGAATTTGCAATCAATCTGGCTCCAACACTTAAATTGTTGTATCAGGAAAGTTTTAGCCAACAGAAATTACCTCAAACAATGTCGCAGGCAACCATATCAGACCTACTTAAAAAAGATAAAGACCCACTATTGTGTGGTTCATACCGCCCTGTAAGTTTGTTCAATTGTGATTATAAAATCCTCACAAACATTTTAGCCACCCGTCTTGAAACAGTAGTCTCCAAAGTTATTAACCCTGACCAAACTGGATTTATACCGGGCAGGCAGTCGTTCTATAACATGCGGCGCCTACTTAATGTATTGTATACACCTCACACCACAGAACAATCGGAAGTAATTATTTCTTTAGACGCCGAGAAGGCATTCGACCGTGTCGAATGGAAATATTTGTTTGCTGTTCTCAAAAGATTTGGCTTTGGTCCATCATTTTTATCATGGATTAAAATATTATATTTTGTGCCAACGGCAGCTGTGCGGACCAACAATATAATCTCTGACTACTTCCAGCTCTTTAGGGGCTGCAGACAGGGCTGCAGCCTTTCTCCCTACTTATTTGATTTGGCAATAGAACCACTTGCTATAGATCATAGGACAGAAGATGGTATCAGAGGTATCTTTCGAAGTGGTAAATCTCACAAAGTATCGCTGTATGCGGACGACCTGCTGGTATATATATCCAACCCAACTGACTCCATACCAAAGCTACTGCATATATTAGAGAATTTTGGCCCGCCTGTCAGGTTATAAGATAAATTACTCAAAGTGCTTGCTTTTCCCAATCAATCACACTGACGGCGACTGCTACTTCCCATTTAAACTTGAGAAAAATGTATTTACTTACCTGGGAATTAAAGTCACCCATACCATGGGAGGTTTACACAGCCATAACTTTAAATCATTATTGGAACGAACACAGGACTTCAAAAAATGGTCAACACTACCACTCTCATTAGTAGGTCGCATTAATATCGTTAAAATGACAGTTTTACCTAGATTTCTTTATCTTTTTCAAATGATCCCCATATTCATACCTAGGACAACTTTTCAGCAATTAGATAGACTAATCTCATCATTTATTTGGAACAATTCAAATCCCAGGATGAAGAAAATATACTTGGAAGTTCCTAAGAAGGCGGGTGGTCTAGGTTTGCCTAACTTTATCTATTACTACTGGGCTGAAAATATTGTAAAACATTTACATTGGACATATTCATGTGAGAGTAAACAGGGCACAGACTGGGCACAGATGGAACTCCTATCTGATCCATTAGCGATAGTCACCTGCTCACTACCTTATAATCGCAAAATACAAATGACAAACCCGGTGGTTAAAACCTCGCTTAAAATATGGCTACGGTTCAGGAAACATTTTGGACTAAAAGGTACCAGCAGGCTTTTCCCGGTGGCAAATAATCATTTTTTTACACCCTCCATGTTAGATACTGCATCTTCATATTGGCATAGGAATGGACTGGTATATTTTTGTGACTTGTTTACTGACGGAACGTTCACTTCCTTTGAAACGCTTGCTGAAGACCACAATATACCCAGATCTGATTTCTTCAGGTATCTTCAAATACGTAGCTTTGCTAAAACAGTGTTTCCCTCATTTCCTCATCTGTCCACTAAGAGCCAATTAGACACTATTCTGGAGTTGGACCCCTTTGACAAGAAATGTGTTTCAGCAATTTACACATTAATACAGGAATTAAAACAGATAACCTGGGACCAAACTAAAGCAGCATGGGAGAGGGACCTGGGTGTAGAGATTTCTGATGAGGTGTGGCGAGAGAGCTTAATTCGTATACACACCTCTTCGCTGTGTATACGCCATGGGTTGATCCAATTTAAAGTGCTTCACCGTCTTCATTATTCAAGAGACAAACTTGCCAGAATCTTTTCTACCACAGATCCTGGCTGCCCTAGATGTGGCCATAGTCCAGCCTCTGTAGGACACATGTTTTAGACATGTCCCTCTCTCAACAGCTACTGGGGAAACATATTTGAGGTATTCTCCCATATCTGCAGACAGACTATAAATCCTGACTTGCATACAGCTATCTTTGGAATACCGCCACTAAACTGTAAGCTTACAAATTTACAAGCATCATTGTTTGCTCGCAGGCTTATTCTTTTCAACTGGAAGTCAAAAAAAGCTCTATCTTTTTTGCATTGGTTAAAGGAGGTGCTCTCCTTTTTACCCTTGGAAAAGATCAGGTATAAACGGTGCAAGGCCCACAGAAACTTCCCGCTGACCTGGAACCCTTTTATAGGTTTTATTAAAGATTTTTTCTTTAACTGAAAATATTGTCTACACAGTCATAATCATCTATTTATATTTGTATGTTGCTGTTGTTAACATGTAACATTTAAACACAAAGACTCTGCCTTTTAAAAAAAAATTGTTATTATTATTTTATTTTTCCCCCTCTCTTTCGCTTTTTTGAGCCTTGGGGATGGGGAGGGGGGTATATAAGCTGTGTACTGTTCTGTCCTGTTTGTTGGTGTTCTGCGTAAATTTGTGTTTATAACTTGAAAACCAAAAATAAAGTTAAAAAAAGAATGAAATCCTGTTGGAGTTACCTTGATATTTCCGACTGAGAATTTTTTGCACCATCCACAGTGAATGGAGAAGCTCCAGTTAATAGTTCATACACTAAGACTCCAAGGCTCCACCAATCAACTGCCTGTTGAGAACCAATGACATAGATGTCGTCAATTGCAGCTCAGTGGTGACATTCTCACCACGGGTTCAAATCCCACTCCAGAAAAGTCCGTTTATAAAACCCAAATTCAACCTCCATTTCATTTTATATTTTACCCATATTTAAATGCAATAATTCAGATTAAAAATGTAAATAAACACAACATACATATCAAACTTAGTTATACTAATTATTAGTAATACATGTCGTATATAAATCTTATAAGGATTGTACAGAAAAAAACAACACATCATTGTTCCTTGAATACTGAGAAATGCCTTCATAAGATTATTGATGAAGTAATCTATCAATATATACTGTAGAGAGCAGCTTTCGGGAAATACATTATCCTGCTCAAGCAAGTCACTATTTGAGATTTGTTCAAAGTACAAATATATTTTATACCATTCATAAACACATTAATCATCTAAAATAAATATGACATTACACTACTTATTAAAGAACAATATTGAAATAGACAAGATTACTGAAAATGTGTTGTTTATATATAAAAGTGATTTTCACAATTTCTTGACACATAAACTCTAGAGAAACGCTCCCATTTTTACACAACTGATGTTCTACATTTAAATTATACTGATTTTTGGTGGTTTTAGAATGCAGTGCAGATAATTGTTCAAACTGGCCCAGAGTGATACATTTTACTTTATTCCCTGTTGACTACATTTTCCCCCTTATTTCTCATCTCAAATTTTTGTTCCCTTGTAAATTGCTAGAAACTTCAGAAGGTTAATCTGTAGTGAGGTTAACAAGGCATTTAGGTCCTTAATGGCAGGAGCAGTGCTTATTGGGGATTGTTTGGCATATAGGAATCTCTTAAGTGTTGGACATCGTTATTCTGTTTTCCGACAATGTGATACGTATGTTTATTAATGATGTATACCTGCATCTACCTGTATACAAAAAAGCACCGGACCGGACAAAAGAAAACAGGGGAGTGATTGTGAAAGATGCATTAATGTAGGTAGAGTTAAATCAGGAAGAAATCAGAAATAAATAAAAAGGTAGAGAAAGATTGAGTTTATGAAAAAGGAATAAGAAGGAATAATACAAAGCATTTCTTTCATTTTACCTATAGAAATTAAACTGAATTGTTCCTTTCCACTGTTTAGAGGTTCTTGTTTTAAAGAAATATAATTGCCCTTTAAAGATATTTACACTACACTTGTTTTAATGGACCCCTTTTCAGCTGTATAATGGATTTTGGTTATAGTGGACAGACCTGCCGACGCACTCACTGTCTCTCCAGCCCCGGCTTCTGATGCCACCCACAGCTCGCAAGATGCACCAGCTTTATCCACCGCACGGTCCAGATGACGTGGCAGTTGTTATGGCTCACGTTATAGCCCCAAGGAGACAGCGCTTTCTTCAGGTCGATGCTATCGACAAGACGCGCTCGGTCACAGTGGGGCTCCCTCCCCTCCGTTGCTGCTTCCTTTTGTTGACTGTCGCTTTGTCCAATCAGCCTCTTCCCCTTCACCCCCACCATTACCACCTCCTCCTCCTTCTCTCCCTGAGTCACTGACATACCCCAACTTGGAAGATGTCGACGACTGCAGGGGAGTGGAGAGTGAACAGGGGAGTGGGGAGTGAACAAAGTGACAGGTGAGAGGGTTAGAAGGCTAATAATGACTGAGTGCATCCTGTTGGTGGTGGCGGTCTCAAGAAAGCGCGTCCTGTCGGTGGTTACAACATGAGCCACGACAACAGCCGTGCCAACTGGTGAAGTTGGGGTCACTGATGCAGACCAGAGGCATCGGCGCTTAGTTTAAAGGTGAAATAAAACAAAGTACTGGAGTAACTGAGCAAACAGATCAGTATGAAGAATGGCCCAACATCACCTATCCGTGTTCTCCAGAGATGGTGCATGACCCGCTGAGTTACTCCAGCACTGTGTTCTTTTGTGATGTGCACTAACCATCATTTGATGTTTTTTTATTTCAAATACATACAATGATAATACCTTACTCAGTTATAATGAACAATTGGCAATAACAGGCAGCATTCCCCTCCCTATGGTCCATTTTTATGAGGATTTACTGTACTATATTCTGTCAATGATACAACTAAGAGATATTACTTTGAAAATTCAGAAACCAAATTAAATGTCACAGATGATTGACAGCTAGCTGCTATTTATTTTTGCCAATTTTCAATTCACAGGGTATTCCTTCCTTGTTGCAAGTTGTCAGACAGTTTAGACTTGGCCTGAATTTATTAGGAAGTGTCAAGGAAACTATTGCACGTAACCTTACAGAAACATTTGGTTTTCCATGCCTGCTCACGTGAACATGGAAGTTTGGAAGCTGCTTTTTAAATGCATTTAGAAGTTTGTAAACTAGTTCAGTTCAGTTTATTATTGCCATGTGCACCGAGATACTGTGGAAAACTTGTTGTTACCTGCTATCCAGCCAATGAAAAGACTATACATGATTACAATCAAGCCATCCACAGTGTATGTATGCAGGATACAGTGTGTGACATTTAGTGCAAGATAAAGTAGTGTGGTTAGTGTAAGAAATGCTGCTGTTAAAATAAATATTTAAAAGAGTGGAGACATTGTAATGTATGATCACAGATCATCTTCTGGGACCAGCACACAAAGAGTCTGGCTTTGACACCACTTGCAGCAAGGCTTTTGAGTATCTTAGCTTTGTTTGAAATTTGAGTTCTTTAAGACTTTTAACAGTGTATTTGTTTTTCAACTTCTAAAATGGTAATGCAGCTTTTAAATGTGAGTAGCTTTGATGGTACATCTTGGTCAGCATGAATGAGTTGGGCCAAAGAGCCTGTTTCCATGATATATGATTGTATGACTATCTCAATCTATAACAGAAAATTGAAGTTAGATCTGTTAAACACAGATCTATTATGCCATAACAATTTTAACAATGATTCGTCATTATGGAAACTTACTAAATAAAATGTAGCAGCAAATCTAATACTATATGAAGATAGCTAGCCATAATAAATAAGCAGATATAGTTTGAACTGAGTACTGTGATAACACAGCTATCCATACCCGTACTTCAATTCACTCCAAAATCATTTTATATCAAAAATATAAAACCTGTTCATTCGATAATGTAACAATAATGTTACTAGTCATTTACCTTATCATGGCCATTACGTCCTCCTTGAATAATCTCTGGTGCCATGTATTCAATAGTGCCACAAAATGAATATGTTTTTTCATCCTATGTAAAAAGAAATTTATACATTGACATTACAAATCAATTATAAAAACTACACGTTAATGTATTAAGGTAAGAACATTTTTGATCACTTTTGCAAACAATGGGCAGAAAATTTAATGTCCGTAAAAAGTCTGTTCATCCTCAAAGAACCAGCAAAATTTACCTCATCTGTGACAAATTCCTTGCTGAGTCCAAAGTCTGTTAAAACAATATGACCATCACCATCCAATAAAATGTTTTCAAGCTTGATATCTCGATATATGATGCCAAGCTGTCAACAAAAGAATTAATAAATTACTTTAGACAAATACATATATATGAAGAATGGGATTTTACTGGAAAGGGTGCAAAGATTCACCAGGATGTTGCTTGGGATAAACATTTCCTTGACATTGACCTTGACCTTGACATTTTAACTATGTGGAAAGTGTTGGATGTTTGTCGAGTTTGTCGGATGCTGGAATCTTGAGAAAAAAACAAAGTACTCGAGGAACTCAGCGGGACAGACAGCATCTGTATAGAAATTGACAGGCGATGCTTTGGTCGGGACCCTTCACACAAAAAATATTAACGGGTACAGGCTAGCTGGTTCCTTCAGCCTAGCAAGCCACTCAGTATGATGATGGTAGATCTGCTGAGGCCTCAACCCTTCGTCTCTGCCAGTTCCACAAGGCCTCAATTTCCTGATTTATAAAAAAAATGATCTACATTTTCTTTAAGTGAAAAACCTCCACTATCCTCCAGGGTAGAAAATTCAAGAGAGGATGGAATTGCTGGAGGTATTCAAAATTATGAGGGACAAAAAGAGTAACCATTCCCCTTTGGATAAGTGCTTATAACCAGGGGACATATGTTTAAGGCAAGAGGTGAGACATTTAGAATGGACTTGAGGAAGAATCTTTTCATCCGTAGAGAGTGGTTGAAACCTGGAACATACTGTTTGTGGGATTGGTGGAGATACGTACACTCATGGCACAGATGATCACGAGTAGCACTTGAAACTCCATGGCATTGAAAGCAAGGAGCCAAATGCTGGAAGATGGGATTAGTAAAGATAGGCATTTGGTGGAGATATTGTCACATGAATGGGCTGTGATGTATGACTTTAAGACTAATAAATTGATGAGCAGACTAATTATGTCCAACATGGATTTCTACAATATTCATTGGACACAATAATTTGCATTTCAGTTCTACACCATATGACTGAAATATTTATCACTTTTACCTTATGGAGGTGCTCCAGAGCTAATACAATCTCCCCAGTATAAATTTGAACCTCCTCTTCTGTAAAGTGCTCTCTTTGGTATAGATGTGTAAACAATTCGCCACCATTCACATAGTCTGCAGAAAGAATTCAAACAACATTGGCAATGAAAACTTCAATGAACCTTAATCATTCTATAATTTCACGGTCCCACTCAGAGGACATAACCAAATGAAATCAAACTGTGAACAACACAAGGAGCTAATACTAAAAGCAACCAAAACATGATTAAAGCCTTTAAAGAACATTTTAATGAAATAAAACAATGTTGGTGAAGTGTAAGGAAGGTATTTCAGGGCTTGAGTTCTCAGGCATTGAAGACAACGCTATTAACAAAAGAACAAGTAAAATTGGAGATACTAAGACAGAATCAGAAGGTGTCCTAGATGTGCCCTGCATATCTCCTTTCAACTTTCCCCCTTTCATCTTAAAGCTATGCCCTGGTATTTGAGATTTCCACCCTGGGAAAAAGATTCTGACTCTCCATCCCATCAATGCATATCATAATTTTATAAACTCTCAGCTATCAACTATCTCCCCTCAGCTGCCAACTTAAGAGAAAACAATCCAAGTTTGTCCAACCTTTCCTTATAGCTAATGCCCTCTAGACAGGATCCTGGTAAATCTCTTCTCCAATCTCTCCAATGCCACCATGTACTTTCTGTAATCAGGTGAGCAGAGCTGCACACAATACTCCAAATGCAGACTAACCAGAATTCTATAAAGCTGCAACTTGACTTCCTAAATCTTATACTCAGTGTCCCAACGAATTAAGGCAAGCGTACCATACGCCAATTATAAAAGATCTGGCACAAGCAGATGGATGCCTTTGGTGCTGTACATTTCACCTTTACTGACCACTGAAAATTATTTATGTTATACCCGATAATAATCTTAAGGGAGGGACCACTTCAGATTATCCTTATGATCTTACATCTCCTGTGGAGGAAAATCAACCAAATCAACATTGAAAGTTAGTTTGGTTTGGTCATGGTTCTGGGACAAGACACTTAATGCAGGATATTTGTTACAGTATATACTGAATTATTACAGTATCTGGACATATAAAAATGCACCTTTCAATGCTACGTCAAACAGAAATAAAAAATGTTCACAATACAAACAATTTTGAGTGTCCTTAAAAACAAAGACCGCAATTTTTAAAACGATACCTAGAATCAGGTGAAGCTTTGTGTCCGTCTGGAAGGCATAGTGCAATGTGACCAGAAAAGGAGACTGGCGGATATGTTCTAGCACCTGCCGTTCTGTCTTGATGTGTTCCGTGGTTTTAGCTTTTTGTACAATCGTAGCCTTCTTGAGTACCTTCATAGCATAGAGCTTGTTTGTGTCATGGCCACTGATTTTTCTGACCAGGAAAACTTTCCCATATGCTGCATTGATGAATTAACAAAAAATAAAGAATAGTTTATTGATATATTATCACAAAGCACTCTTAGTCATTAATAATAAATAACACTTATTCTATTATAGCAGGGTAATAGATATCACACAAGTCACAAAATGGCATGGCATATCTTCTCTTCAATGTGCTCCACACTCAATTAAATGATTTTAAAGTTGTTATTTAAGGGTAGTTAATCTGTGGTACATTGCCACAGAGGGCTGTGGAGGACAAATCAGTGAATATTTTCAGGGCAGAGATACACCAATTCTTGATTAGCACGGGTGTCAAGGGTTATGGGGAGAAGGCAGGAAAATGGAATTATGAGGCAGAGATCGACCATGATTGAATGGCTGAGTGGACTCGATGGGCCAAATGGCCTAATTCTACTACTATAATTTGTGAACTTGTGAAAAGAGTGCGTGCAAGCAATGAGTTTCCATTCTTATTTTATTTTTTAAAACATTCACTTTTCATATTTCGGTGTTGAGATTGTCAATACAGAGTATCCTGCAATAATAATAATAATAATAATAATAAATGTTATTTATGGCGCCTTTCAAGAGTCTCAAGGACACCTTACAAAAATTTAGCAGGTAGAGGAAAAACATGTAAGGGGAATGAAATAAATAGTAGAGACATGACTAGTACACAAAGTAAAGACAGAATTCAATTCAAAATAAAATAATACCAACAAACTTCGAGTGTCCCTCGTGACTACACCTGTGGGAAGTGTACCAAGCTTCAATGCCTGACTGACTGTGTTAAGGAAATAGAACTGGAATTGAGAAGAAAGGAAGAGGAGGAGCCAGAGGGCTGAGGGAGAGCTGAGAAGGGGAGGAGACAGTTGGGACTACCTGAAATTAGAGGTCAATGTTCATACCACTGGGGTACAAACTGCCCAAGCGAAATATGAGGTGCTGTTCCTCCAATTTACGGTGGTCATCACTCTGGCCATGGAGGAGGCCCAGGACAGAAAGGTCAGATTCGAAATGGGAGGGGGAGTTGAAGTGCTGAACCACCGGGAGATCAGGTTGGTTATTGCGAACCGAGCGGAGGTGTTGGGCGAAGCAATCGCCAAGCCTACGCTTGGTCTTACCGATGTAGATCAGCTGACACCTAGAGCAGCAGATGCAATAGATGAGGTTGGAGGAGGTGCAGGTGAACCTCTGCCGCACCTGGAACGACTGCTTGGGTCCTTAAATGGAGTCAAGGGGGGAGGTAAAGCGACAAGTGTAGCATTTCCTGCGGTTGCAAGGAAAAGTGCCCGGAGAGAGGGTTACTGCTGCATGGTATGGCCTTTCACCAGAAGCAGTCAGGTCAATGCCTCTCAGGCTCAGCTGGGAAGTGTGGAGTCAGGTGGTGTGATAGAGATAGTTGACTCAGTGGTTAAGGGGACAGAAAGGAGATTCTGTGACTGTGATGGTGTGTTGTCTCCTGGCTGCAGGTGTCAAAGATGCCTCTGAACAGCTGCAAAACATCCTCAAGGGAAAGGGTGAGCTGCCAGATACATTGGTACCAATGATAGGGAGATCGAAAATGGATTAAAAATTAAGATCACAAGGATAGTATCCTCTAATTTATTCTCAGTGCCACATACTAATAAAGGCAGAAGTAGAAGGATAAGCCGGCTGAATGCATGGCTGAGAAGCTGGCGCAGGAGATGGGGATTTAGGTTCTAGGATCAATGGGGTCTCTTCTGGGGCAGAAACGACCTGTATAAGAGGGCAGGTTGCACCTGAACAGGAGGGGGACCAATATCCTGGGAGGGAGATTTGCTGGTAGGGTTTAAACTAGATTGGCTGGAGGATGAATCCCAGAACAGAAAAGAGGCAGATGTGTAGTTGGAGGCAAATAATGTAGTCAGAGAGAGCAAGTTTAGTAAACAGTACTGCCAGAAGTATGGCAAAGAGAGAGGGAAAACTGCACTTTTTTAATGCAAGAGGTTTAACAGATATGATAGACAAACTCAAGGTGTGGATTAGCTCAGGGGATTGGAATATTATAGCCATAATAGAAACATGGTAGAGGAAACGGCAAGACTGTCAGCTCAATGCTCCAAGGTACTGATGCGATAGGCATGATAGTGGAACAGATATAAGAAGGGGGAGGTTGTCCCCCTGATCTGAGAGATGGTAACTTGGGGGTCGTCGAGTGAGGCCATACGGGTAGAATTTAGATGGACGATCGCTTTCATGGAATTGTATTATGGGTCACTGATGGTCAGCAAAAATTGGAGGAGGAGATGTTTGGGAAGATCGCAGATAGCCGTAAGAATAATAGGGTAGAATTAGCGGAGATTTTAGCTTCCTTTATGTTGACTGCGACACCCATAGTGCATAGGGCTTGTAAGGGGTGGAATTTGTTAGAAATTACCTAGAAAGCTTTCTTAATCAATATATTGAGGGGGCTACCGGTGAGGGAACTACTTCTTAACTTCCTCTTGGGAAACCATGTAAGCAAGTGACATAAGTGTTATTAGAAGAGCGCTTTGAGGCAAGTGACCATAGTTCTATTAGTTTTTTTAAGTTATGGAGGAAGATAGGATTGGCCCACAAGATGTCCTAAATTGGGCCAAAGTCAAATTTAGAGGCATTAGGCAGCAATTTGGTTAACTCGGTGGGACTGCCACAGGTAAAGGAATGTCTGGCAAGTGGGAGTTTTTAAAGATTAGATTAGATTAGATTAGATCCTTTATTTGTCATTCAGACCTTTCGGTCTGAACGAAATGTTGTTGCAAGAGTTCAGGGACAGCATGTTCCTGTTACAATGAAAGGCATTGCTGGCAAGTTTAGGAAAACGTAGATGATGAGAGATATTGAGGTTCTTCTCATGGAAAACCAGACATCAGGGTTATGAGTTGGGATCAAGTGAATCCTTCAACAAGTATAAGAAGTGTGGGAGTACACTTAAGAGGGAAATCAGCAGGGCAAATAGAAGGCATATGATAGATTTGGGGGGAAACGGAAAGGAAAATCTCAAGAGATGTTACAGGTATTTAAGAGTAAAAAGGTGGCGAGGGGAAAATAGGCCCCGTTAAAGATTGGTATGTCTGTGTGTGTGTAGAGCTACAGGAGGTGAATGAGAATTTTTAATGAATGTTTCTTGTCAGTTTTTGCTGTGGAGTTCATCACAAAAGCTTAAGAATTGAGGCATTGGATCAAATATTGGAGGAGCATTGGATCAAATATGAATTAGCAAAGAGGTACTGGTGGTTTCAAAGTGCAATAAGGTGAATAAATCCCCGGGCCTGACCAAGTGCATGTTCAGGCCCTGCGGGGAACTAGGGAGGAAATTGCAGAGGCCCTTGTTGAGATATTTAGCCACATGTGACGTTCTGGAAGATCAGAGGGTGGCTAATATTGTACCGCTATTTAAAGGCAGCAAGGAAAACCAAGGGATTTACTGTCTGATGAGCCTGACATCAGTGATGGCTAGATTACTCGAGGGGATTATTAGAGACAAGATCTACTAACATTTAAATAAAGAAGGACTGATTTATAGATAATTAGCACAGATTTGTACATGAGACATCATGTCACAAATCTTTCAGAGTTTTTTGAACAGGATTGATGAGAGTAGGCCTGTTGACATTGCCTTTGGTCAGAGAGTCGGCGACTAAACCATCTCCCCCACCTGGTTTGCCAGGTGAGGAGGGAGCTGTGGACCCCCAGCAGAACCAAAGGGCGTATGAGCTCCTAGCGAGCCAACGGCCATCCACACTTCAGTAGAAGTTGCGATCACTGTCGTACATAGCATTGTAAGGCACCGTGCACATTGATGTTTTCAACAATGATGATGATGACATTGCTTTTATGGACTTCAGCAAGGTCTTTGACATGGTCCCGCATGGTTGGCTAACCTGGAAAGTTAGATTACAATGGATCTTTGGAGACCTTGCTAATTGGATACATAATTGGCTTAATGGTAGAAAGCATTGGTGATAGTGGAAAAATATTTTTTGGACTGGATGCCTGTCCCTACTGCTGTGTCCATTTGTTGTTCTTCACCTGCATCAATGATTTGGATGAGAACTTGCAAAGCATGGTTAATAAATTTGCGAATTACACTAAAATCATAGTGTCGTATCATCGACATTGAAGACGATTGTCAGAAATTAGAGTAGGATCCAGATAAGTGGACTGAGCCATGGCAAATGGAGTTCAGTTCAGATAAGTGTGAGTAGCCGGATTTTATGACTTTCACAGTGAATAGTAGTGGCCTCAGGACTATTGTTGAACAGGGGGATCTAGGAATACAAGTGCATAGTTGCCTGAAAGTGGTGTCATCGGTAGACATGGTGGTGAAGAAGGCATTTGGCACACTGGCAATGAGTTAGGGCACTGAGTACAAGATTTGGGACATGATGTTGCAGTTGTACAATACATTGGTAAATTTGCACTTAGAGTATTGTGTACAGTTTTGGTTACCCTGGTCTAAGAATGTTGCTATTAAGCTGGAAAGAATGCAAAGATGATTTATGAGGATGTTACCAGGAGTCAGGTGCCTGTTATTGGAAGAGCTTGGGGAAACTAGAACTTTATTGCTTGGAGTGTAGGACACTAAGTGAGATCTTATAGAGGTGTATAAAATCATGAGGGGCACCTCTCCTTTAACTAGCTAGGTGCTCTGATTTTTTAAATCTAGTTTTGAACAAAATTAACATATTTTGTTAAAGACTGATAGTTCTACCCAAAACTTACCTCCTGTTCCCAGAACCTTCAGTAGCTCAAAATTTTCTAATCCAACTCTTTCTCTATGTCCAGTGAGGTTAGCTGCCAATTAAAAACACATGATGAGTAACAAATACAACCCATTTCCCCTCAAAATGTTTACACTCAACAGCATTTAAAACAGAAATTAGGAGAAGCATTCTGAAGGTCATGCAGTACCTGTGGGGAGAGGGAAAAAAAGTCATTTTATGCTTCATGAGAATGGGGAAAGAAGAACTCCATCAGAATTTGTGCAGATGTTGAGTAGAATAGACAAGATGAAAAGTCTAAAATATTGTGGGAACCAGGAAAGATTATATGAAAAAAGGGGAGATGATGCTATTAGGTCAAAAAGAGATTAAGAAGATTGAGGGTAAATGGGAACTGTCATGCCATCATCTACAATACTTCCCAAAGCAATGATGTGCAATTATTGAATTCAATGTTGGATCGGGATAGCTGTAAAGTGTCTAACAGAAATTCGATGGCTATTTTGCATAAGGGTGTCAAAATATGTAATTCGCAACCTCTGGATGCAAAGGATGTAAGGGTGGAACGAAGAGATAATTCCTCACCCACCACAACTTGAGATATATTTTTTTCATACTCCAAATATTGAAGCTCATTTTTATATATTCTATATTCAAAGACTTCTGAAATGTTTATAAAAGGAATTATGAATGCTACAATATTGAAAATGTCAAAGTAAAAGGCCTTAACCCACTGAAATATGAACAGGTGGGTGGACGAAATAAAACATAGGGAAGGAGGCGAGAGAGATTCGAACAGACAAGCAGCAAAGCAGGAAATATCTGACAGATGGCCGGAAAGGGTATGCCAGAGAAATAACATTACAAAATGAGATTCAGTACAGTAGGATCAACTTCATTTATACAGTGGTCAAGGGTTTCCACTATGTTGCAAGAGTTTCCGCTGCAATGCAATCCAGTGCATGTGCAACTTATGCCTGTTTTGAAGCAAGTTTATTTTCTTGAGATTTCATTCCAACTCATTTGCTTATCTACAAAACACCCAAACATATTGGGATATATTTCTGTAGCAATTAAAAAAAAACATTTAAAAACATCAGCTTGTCTTGTTCAATGGCAAATTTTGTGGTGATTTTACATTTTATTCATGGAATGGAGAAATAATTTGAAAAGCATTCATATATTGCCCAAGGTGGACAAAAATGCTGGAGAAACTCAGTGGGTGAGGCAGCATCTACGGAGCGAAGGAAATAGGCAACGTTTCGGGTCGAAACCATTCTTCAGGTTATATTTCTTATGCTTTGACTTTCAGACGGACTCCCGGTTTTGGGAAAGCATCCAAAGGTTAAGTTGAAGATAGGGCTTTTTGAGAGGTTTCTGAGAAGTGTAGAGGCAAAAGGCCATAAAATACAGTGATGTTCAAATGACATCCTGAGAGAGGTTGAGATTAACTGGGAAGATTTGAGACCACAGTTTAGAAATTGTTCTAACTTTTAATGGCATTGACACAAACTGCCACTATTTATGAAAATTCCATGAAAACCAAGATCTTTATTGCAAAGTACACAGGTTTCATGAGTAACATTGCTACGAGGGTAAATTTCAACAGGGTTCTCTTACAATATCTCCCTGGTGCCAGCAGTTGTGATCTCTGAGACCAGATCTTAAAAAGAGCATGCAAAATAAAAAACAACAGGGGTCGTCCCTACTTAATAAATGAATGCTTATACTTTGGTGAAATCCGCATGTTTATCGTCCTGTCCCCATGGCTTAAAGGTAAAGTACATCAAGTCTTTCTTCTTTTGCTTCCTTGTGTAGCTGTGAGCAGCAAACTATGAGATGGGGCACAACTCAGGCCTTAAGAAGGGTCTCAACGTGAAACGCCACCTGTTCCTTTTCTCCAGTGATGATGTCTGATCCGCTGAGTTACTCCAGTTGTGTCTTTCAACAGCAGATTACATTGTTACTGAAGCAGAAAGTTTTAGTGACCTTGATTTCAATGGGAAAACCAGGCGAGGTACAAGTGTAAAGGCTTTATTTTAAATTGCATGAGGTCACAGATCTCAGTAAGGATTAAGAACATAATTTGAGTGTTGTCTCTTTAAATAGCAAGATTAACAGATTTATAAAATCTAGTTGTTCATTTAGGAAATAAAAACTGCCATTTTCAGACCAGTGAGAGTAAAATATGTTAGAAATAAACTTCACATGTTGAACTGTTCCGGATGCCATTTGGGGGAGGTTTCCACTGCAAAACAAGCAGTAGGGCTAACAAAATGTTAGGAGTTGAACCTCTCACTGATCACTGAAATAAATGAGTGCAATATTGCTCTACATGAGGTTTGGGCCATCTTCAGCAGCACTATGCCATGTTTTATGTAGGAAGGAACGGCAGATGCTGGTTTATACCGAAGATAGACACAAAATGCTGGAGTAACTCAGCGGGACAGGCAGCATCTCTGGATGGAAGGTATGGATGACATTTCGGGTCGACACCCTTCTTCAGAAGAATTTGAAGAAGGAAAGCGACTCGAAACGTCACCCATTCCTTCTATCCAGAGGTGCTGCCCGTCCTACTGAGTTACTCCAGCATTTTGTGTCTATGCCATGTTTTAGTTGTGCAAAGGAAACTCTAGGCTAATGGCTTATTTTTTTACTGATACAGCAAGTTGTACCATCTGCAGCTTGAGGCTAAACATGCAGGGGAGCAACACGCACCATCTCCAGTGGTGAGATGGGGATCACTATGTGAGTCCAAGTTGACCTGTCAAGAAGCAAAGATTAAAGAAGATGAAAGCAGCAAAAAAACATAAACTTTGAGCAAGATAATAATCTACACCTGGTCCTATACACTTCACATTTAGAGTGTTCAGAACTAACACTGCCCCCCCGGTGCAGATATTTTCGATGATGCTTACGAGGAAACTGTACAGAAAAGAAGCATATACAACTTAGTGAAGAAGGCCTTGAGCCAAGAAAAAAATGTTGCATGACTAGCATCAAATCAACGGAATCCAATGGAATATGATTGCAGGGCTACGAAGCCTGGACTACTGATTCGGAGAGATAAGTCCAAATAGGCAGCTCAATAATTTAACTTTAGTTAATTTACTAAATTCTGAAATTTAAAAGATAGTACCGTTAATCGTGATCACAAAACTATAATTTTGTTGTTTAAGTCCCATCTGGTTGACCGTTGCTTTCAGTGAAGGAGCTTTGCCCCCCCCCCCCCCCCCTTACCTGCTATGACTCATATTTCATTTCAGAACCATCCTATGCATTTGACTAAACTGCCCGCTGTAATGGACTGCAAGTCACTCAGTGATGATCAACAAATGCTTACCAGTGACATCTGTATGCGATGAATGAACACAAACAACAATGTTCTCAATTCGATGCAAGATACTGATGAAAAGTCGTTAACACAAAATATTAATTCACTTTCCCCTGCCTGTCATCTTCTGAATATCTCGAGCATTTTTGGCTTTATTTCGCATTTCAAAATGTTTAGCAAGAATGACATATAACAAGATATTGTATCTCGGGAATTCTGTTTCATCATTCTTTAAATTATTCTTGTTCAGCTCAAGAACACAGAACCATTCATCAATAAAAATAGTAGCATTTGCTTGACAGATCATCATAAGTACATTTGTTATCTTATCTCTATGGTGAATTACATAAAATAATAAGGAGAAAACAGAAGGAAAAGCATGATGAAGCAATTTTTAAAATTTCATTCCTGTTAACTGAATATTATTAATTGGTTAAATAAATATCTAGTTGTTCTAATTAAGACAAGCAAATAAAACTACGCTCTCATTCTGCAACTTGTAATCTTTGACTAACAGGTCTGCTGGTATTATGGTGCTCTTTTGGTTTCCCAGCTCTGCAGGAAAGTAACACAGTCCTGTTATTTAAAGATTGCAGGTTACAGAATGAAAGTTCAGTCACTTTCCCTGGCTGATAGTACATTTGTTTTGCAGTGTGACCATGTCAGAGAACATTGAATCCTTTCTCAGAAATTGTACACTATTGAAACTAACGGCCATAGAACGAGATTAGCTCCTCCACATTCATTTGTTCTTTAGATCTTATCATTGTTACTCTCGCCAAGAGAAGCATCTTTCTGCAGAGCATCAAACATTTTCTATGCCAACCGGCAAAATAATGCCAATCTTTCCCTAACATAGTAACTTCTTCAACCCTCTTATCAATGGCAGAAAACATTCAAAAAGTCTCTGATCCAAGTTAATGAAAGAGAGTAAGACAGTATCACCTTCAATTGATAAAAAATACATCTATTGATGCTCCTGAACACATCATCAGTGATGTAACCTGGGGTCATTGGGTGTTTCGGGTCTTTCAACATCAGACACCCTCACCCAGGCGACCCAGCCGTGGTTGATCAGACCACGACTTGTGTTCAGGTGGCATTTGCTCCTCCCCATGGACCTCCTCTCCTGATCCAGAGCCATCTCGAGGCCTTCTCTGCTGCCTCTGTGGTGTTCTTGATGGCCCTTCTCCTTGCCACTCCGTTGATGCCCAGTGCACTCAAGGCTTTGTAGAGCGATTGCCCTGCAATACCTCTGCAGCCAACCTCGATGGGCATACACCTTGCCTTCCAGCCCTGCTTGCGGCAGTCTATGACCAGTTCTTCATATTTGACCATCTTCCTCTCGTGGGTCTCCTCCAGACGGTCCTCCCACGGCACTGTCAGTTCCAACAAGACAATGTTTTTGGTCGCCTCTGAGACCAGGAGGATATCTGGCCTCAGGGTGGTCGTGGCAATGTGCTGTGGGAACTTCAGCTGTTTCACCAGGTCTACGGAAAGCTGCCAGTCCTGCGCAGTCGCTAGGATTCCTGACGGATTCCTGACGGCTGCTGTGTTTCTTGGCAGCTGCACTGCGACTTTCACGAAGGTGATCATCTGGGTGGTGGGCCGTGCTCGCCTGCAGCTGCTATGGATTCATGCTGATGGATTCTGCAATGGGTTTAAGAACCTGGTCGTGACGCCATGTGTACCGGCCCTGCCCAAGAGCCTTTGGGCAACAGCTCAGGATGTGTTCCAACGTCCCCTTGCCTAAGCATTGCGGACAATCTGGAGATTCCGCTTTGCCCCAGATGAAGAGGTTCGATGGGCTGGGCAGGACATCATACACTGCCTGGAGCAGGAACTTGATGCGCTGTGGTTCAGCCTGCCAGAGCTCAGTCCATGAGACTTTTCGGTCCATGGCCTGCTCCCACCTTGTCCAGGCTCCCTGCTGCCTCAATCCAACTGCTCTAGTACACCTATCCTCCTCCACCACTGCCCTCACATCCTCCTGGACCAGCCTGCGCCTCTCCTTCCCCTTGGCCTTGTCAAACTGGGGAGATGGGAAGATTCCCAGGCCAGCTCTTCCCGAGTCACTGCTCCCACCAGGACTCTGTGGCGTATCCGGGACTCTGCTTGCAGCACGGCTTCGCCGGCTCTCCACTTCCTCCCAGTTTTCATCTCCACCCCTGCTTGAGCCACCTTGGGATCGCTGGAGTCCCTGTACAGCATCACCTCTCTGGCCCGAGTCACCTTGAACTCCTCCTCCAGGGAGTTGTTTGGTGAAGCCGAAGGGGTTGGCTATGAAGGATGCTCGCTTCCTGGCTCTTTCCTTAACTTTACTGAAGCCTGAAAGATTTTCATTGTGACTTGCTCACGCTGCTTAAACAAATAATCATCAATAACATAAAGAATTATCGGGCTCTAGCTTTTTTATCCTTCATCTTGGCAAAACAGTGTTGTTAAATCAAGCACAATGATAGGAACAATGCTAAAGAAAGCAAATAGCTAAAACGCTAACCTTCACTTGGCAAGAAATGAAGATAATGAAGAATACAAGTCACTGGAGCGGGATTTTGCAAAAGCAGGGTGTGTGTGGCATATGACAGACTGCGTCATTACATTTAAAAGTAAGATGACAGAACTAACAAAGAGAGAATCCATTGAAAATAAATTCCATCTCAATCCAAAAACCACTTCATACATGTCCACAAGAATGCCTGACTTTTAACTGGGAAAAAGTCTCAATATTTTGCTAGATCAATCGATTCCTTTGATTCTCCCAGCCAGCCATGGCTGATTTCCTGAGCATCAAAATATCTTCATGGCTGTATTTCCATTTCTTATTTTCTACATTGGAGTTTCAAAAACAGACTTTTTGGCTGTGCTTCGTCCAAGTGACATAAAGGATATTTTCCTGAAGGCATAAAGATCAGGATTAAGTTGCGCTGTCTCAAAGAATGAGACAATGGAAAACTTCTTAATAATAATAATAATGGATGGGATTTATATAGCGCCTTTCTAATACTCAAGGCGCTTTACATCGCATTATTCATTCACTCCTCAGTCACACTCGGTGGTGGTAAGCTACTTCTGTAGCCACAGCTGCCCTGGGGCAGACTGACGGAAGCGTGGCTGCCAATCTGCGCCTACGGCCCCTCCGACCACCACCAATCACTCACACACATTCACACACAGGCAAAGGTGGGTGAAGTGTCTTGCCCAAGGACACAACGACAGTATGCACCCCAAGCGGGATTCGAACCGGCTACCTTCCGGTTGCCTGGCGAACACTTAGCCCATTGTGCCATTTTCTTAGGCTGATCACTTGGACAAAATCACCAGAAACATCTCTTTTACTCTGGTGGTTTCCACCTGCTTGTTGAAAAGGAATGGTTGATATTCTGAGAGTTCTGAGATATTCTGAGAGTTTTCATACAAAGAACCAAACTATGATCTTCATGATATATTTGTTTTTAAACGTATGCAATAAATAAATGCTCAATAAGGGATATATAAAACGTTCTAACTTCTAAAGCCTCCCTTAAGAGAATGGCCCAGAATGATTGATCATTTAATATTTCAATTAAGATATCATAACAAATAATGATATGAACTAATGATTCCTGTGTTACACTAGCTGCTGCTCTTGGGGCACATCAGTGCTGTCCAGCATTGAGTTCTGTAGCAGTTCCAGATTGACTGAAATGCTCTCCTAACTTTGCATGAAGTCTTCTGAGAAGGTTGGAGATAAATTCCCAATGCCACCACTTACATTTTGTCACACATGCTTCCAAATGAAGCATGTAGACTTGCAATCTACCCTGTTCAATCCTTGAGGTACCTGTATAGGTTCTGGTGCACAGTGGTGACAGAGGGTCCTGCCTGTCCTCCTTGTGTCATGTGGGTTAGGTTACAAGGCTGGAATAGAAGGAAAGGTGAAAAAGCAATTCTCGTAGCTCCTAAAACTCTATAGTGATAAAGACAAAGAAGTAGGAGCATCCCGTCTAACAAAGATAAAAAGATAAAATGTAATGTTATGAAAGAAAGTGGGAGATTAAAGGATCAGTAGATGGTGATCTGCTTTCTTAGAAGCGGGTCACATCCTATATGATCGCAATGCTCACAAGCCAGAAGATCATTTTCTTCAGTTTAGTTTAGTTTAAGGATTGGAAGGGTTCCTTCCCTTCCAGCTTGAGAGAGGAGGACAACTTCTTAAAAGTGGGCATGCCATGAAGAGACTGCAATGGAGCAGTAAAATGGAGACACAATAAACTGAAGATGCTGGAGACTGGAGCAAAAAAAAGTGCTGGAGGAACTCAGCAGATCAGGCAGCATCTGAGGGGAAATGAACAATCGACGTCACAGATGGAGACTCTTCATCCTGAGCCAAAATGTCATCTGTCTATTTCCCTTCACACATGCTGCTTGAGTGCTGAGTTCCACCAGCAGTTTGATTTTTGTTCCGTCCCAGTTTGTTGGGACATATAGCAATTATGGGCGACCTTATCCTGGAAAACAATAAAGATACTTAGCATTAAAGTGCTAACAACATGGTTGTCACCTTGAATTGCTGTGCCTGTATGTCTTACCGTTGCCATGCTCTTCTTTGAATTTATTGTTGACCAGTGTGAGTTGAAACATAGAAATATAGAAACATAGAAAATAGGTGCAGGAGTAGGCCATTCAGCCCTTCGAGTCTGCACCGCCATTCAATATGATCATGGCTGAGCATCCAACTCAATATCCTGTACCTGCTTTCTCTCCATACCCCCTGATCCCTTTAGCCACAAGGGCCACATCTAACTCCCTCTTACATATAATAATAATAATAATAATAATAATAATAATAATAACTTTATTTATAAAGCACTTTAAACAACTACAGTTGCCACAAAGTGCTGTACATGAGAAATCATGAACAAAAAGCTATTACAAACAATTAAAAACCATTAAAAACCGTAAAACGAAGGACTATAAAAAACACACTAAAAATTAAAAGACATTAAAAGCAGCCAATGAACTGGCCTCAACTACATTCTGTGGCAGAGAATTCCAGAGATTCACCACTCTCTGTGTAAAAAATGTTTTTCTCGTCTCAGTCCTAAAAGATTTCCCCTTTATCCTTAAACTGTGACCCCTTGTTCTGGACTTCCCCTACATCGGGAATAATCTTCCTGCATCTAGCCTGTCCAACCCCTTAAGAATTTTGTACGTTTCTATAAGATCCCCCCTTTAAGACAGGGAGGAGTGCCATAGGAGATTTAAAAATGCTTGTCATTGTGGGAGACAAGTCTGAGGACATGAATTGAAGTCCAAGTGGAGCAGCTGTATTCAAATCAACAACAATGAGAAACAGTCAAAATGATGGCTTCGTAAGGTAATGGAATTTATTTTACACTGAACCTGCGTGTAACAGGTAGCAGTTTATGAACTTTTCTGTGTCGCAATTTGCTCCCACCTCCTCATCCTTTGTACTTTGGTGTCCCATTATCGGTTCCAGTACAAAGCATGTAGTTTCTCTGGTTCAACATCTACCAGGATATTCAGATGGAACTTGCGGAGGAGAAGGAATGATTCTTCTGCTATCCTTACTTCTGTTTTCAAAGACAGCAGGAATACTGTGATTGTTAGAACCCCAGTGCTAATCAGAATGGAATCAGAAATGGGTTTGTCTGGAGAAGGGTCCCGACCCGAAACGCCATCCAGCCATTTTCTCCAGAGATGCTGCCTGACCCGCTGAGTTACTCCAGCACTTTGTGTTCATCTTTGGTATAAGCCAGCATCTGCAGTTCTTTCTTTCTACCCTCAGAAATGGGTTTCCAGGTGTGTGGCATGGGGTACTATCTGACCCTCAGACTAACACTTTAATGGCAGTGCAAACTGCACGAACAGCACATAGACAAATGCTACTTCTAACCTACATGGACATGAAAGGATTCAGATTAACTGCACAGTGAAAGCTTAACCCTCATACCTAGGATCAATCCAACTTCTAGGCAAATAAATATTGCTTGAAGCTTCACATGGATTTAATATTGCATGATCACCAGGGGGCACCACACAATGGCAGCCTCGCCAACAGTGTCTGTCTTTTCGTCTTTTTTTTGTTATTTTGAGTGTGTTTTAAAAGTTTGTGTTAATGTTCTCTGGTGTGTTTTACGTGGGGGTGGGGGAGGGGGTCAGGGGAAACGTTTTTTCAATCTCTTACCTTGCCGGAGATGCGATTGTTTTCTGGATCGTACCTCCGGTCGCTCTGCGGCCTAACATCATGGAGCTGGCGGCCTTGCTCGGGACTGACTTTGAGACCCACCGCGGGGACGTGGACTTACCATCAGAGCCGATCCCTTGCCTGGGATCGACGCTCCAATCCGCGGCCTTCGGATTTCAACATCGAGGAGCTCGCAGTCTCGGGTTGAGACCGATGTCGGGAAGCTCCAAACAACGCAGAAGGTTTCGACCAGCCCCGACCCGGGGTCAGATCGTCCAGCGTGGGGGAGCTGAGATTCCCTCCCGATGCAGGAGCTTGATCGCCACAACGCGAGGGCTCAAATGCTACCGGCTACGGAAGCCAAGATCGCCCCGTCAACGGAAGCTTCGAGGCCCCTGACCGCAGGAGACCAAAGAAAGAAAGAGATTGAACTTATTTTTTGCCTTCCATCACAGTGAGGAATGTGGAGGAGTCACTGTGGTGGATGTTTATGTTAAAATGTATTTTGTGTGTTCGGTTGCTTTTTATTGGTATGACTGTATGGCAAATGAAATTCCTCATATGTTGCAAAACATACTTGGCTAATAAAGTATTATTATGATTATTATTATGATGATATTTTTGGTTTTCCAAAGAATATGTCTGATAAATCTTTCCACATAAACACCTAAATTAGTGATCAAACTGTTTGAGTCAATAAAAGCAACTGGGAATGTCATATGTTCTACTTTTACTGATTAAAACCACTCATCAACAAAATAGACAGCTTCACACATTGAGCCACTTTTTGGCCATTCAAAATAGATTATTGTCAGCGCAATTATTTTTCTGGTTAGTTAAACTGACAGAACAATTTCCAATTAATATACTTCATGAAAGAGGCAGTATTCCTGGCAAATTGAGCAGTGCTTCAGATATAAAATATGCTTTTGTAATCCTTGGAGTGTGTTGCAGAGATTGAAGGATACAAAATCAAGCAACGTTGATAATCTGCAAAGAGGAGACTGCTTTTGACAACCAAGACCAGTTCATATTACTGTTACTGTAGCATATTGTAAATCTTTCTTGTTCATGTTCCTTAATGTGGTTTTTATAAGTACAAACAAAGGAAATTGTTTCAATCAAAATAAAGATTAGAGAATGGAGCAACTGGGCTTGTATTCACTGGAAATTAGAAGAATGAGAGAGGATCTTATAGAAACATAAAATTATTAAGGGATTGGACAGGCTAGATGCAGGAAACATGTTCCCGATGTTGGGGGTGTCCAGAACCAGGGGCCACAGTTTAAGAATAAGGGGGAGGTTATTTAGAACGGAGATGAGGAAAATCGTTTTCACCCAGAGTTGTGAATTTGTGTAATTCTTTGCCTCAGAAGGCAGTGGAGGCCAATTTCTTGGATGCATTCAAAAGAGAGTTAGATATAGCTCTTAGAGCTAGCAGAATCAAGGGAAATGGGGAGAAGGCAGGAACGGGATACTGATTATGGATGACTAGAAATTATCACATTGAATGGCAGTGCTGGCTTGAAGGGCCGAATGGCCTACTCCTGCACCTATTGTCTATGTTTCTATGTATTATCAGAAAAAAGACACAAAGTGCTGGTGTAACACAGTGGGTCGGGCAGCATCTCTGCAGAACATGGGTAGGTGACGTTTTGGTTCAGGACCCTTCTTCGGGCTGATTGTAGTGGGAGGAAAATAATGTTGGAAAAGAGGAGGGGCAGGACATAGCCTGGCAGGGTGGATACAGGTGAGGGGTTTTTCCCTAGGCAGATGGTTGGACAAAGGCTCGATTGGAATGGGCTAGAGGTGTGACACAAAAAGATTGCAGAGTTGTGAATTGTGAACCTGGAGGAAGGAATGTAGGTGGAAGGGGAGGGGAGCACTATGTGCATCCAGGTGGGGGCACAAGGGAGGGAATGGGGATGGGCGGGGGGGGGGGGGGGGAGATAAAGAAAAGGGGGAGGGTGAGAAAGGGGGAGAGGTTGTAGTTGGATTCAATGTTCATAGTTGGGTTGTAAGCTACCCAAGCAGAATATGAGGTGCTGTTCCTCTAGTTTGCCTACACCCTCTCTCTCTGGCATTAGAGGAGGTCCAGACAGAAAAGTCAGCATGGGAATGGGAATAGGAGTTAAAATGGTCAGTAAGCGGAATATCCAGAAGTTCTTGGCGACTGATCACAAGTGGCCAGCGGAACAGTCGCCAAGTCTATGCTTGGTCTTGCCGATATACAGGAGGCCACACCAGATGCAGGAGTTGAAGTTATAGTTGTATTATCAAAATCTGTTCAGATGCATAAATATTACAGACCTTGTCTGCACATCTGGCCGCCCGCAGCGGCGACTGCGGAGGGTTGTGGTCCCGACCACGGGGGGAAATGGAGGAAGACTGACTAAACTTTGTGCCTTCCACCACAGTGATGAATGCTGTGGTGGATGTTTGTGTTAAATTTTTATTGTGTATTGTGTGTTCTTTTTTTAATTGTACCGCTGCTGGCAAGTTCATTTCACTGCACTTTATTGTGCACGTGATGAATAAATCTGACTTGATTTGAGTATTACAATGTATCTGGGATTTTTAAATATTATTGTTGCAAACAATATACATTCAGGAATCACATTTGTTTAGAAAAGACAGATTAAAATGTGTTATATTTGTTAAACATATTGAATTATAGCATTGTTTCCATGCTGTATCTCTCCATGACCCTATGACTCAATTATATCATTTATTTTGTTAATAATGTCAAACTGCAAAGGCTGCAGTATTTTTTTAAATATAATGTTTCCCTTGATTTGAGCTCATCATAATATGATGGCCACTAACCTAAGTGTTTTAATGTTACATATTTTAATATTGTGTGCTTTAACTATTTGTGCTTATCACAATACCCATGTAAACTAAGAAAAACAGATAGTTAACGATGCCAGTTTTGGAGCATTTGCCATTATTTGACCGTGAATATGATTCAATAGGTGTACAATTTAATTCATTTAAAAGTACTTCAGTTCTATCAAATATTTAATTGTCATCCCTGACGGAAAAATAATTGAAAGACCAAACCTATCCTGAAAAAATAGATGAGGAATAAGAAATATTTGAAATGATCAGGTGGTCCATCAAGGGAAGATAGGTTATCAATTAAAGAGCTGACATTTCCAGACATTTCCAAAGGTTTTACACACCAAGATTTATCCAGTTTTACTCTTTTAATTTAGCTTTAGTTTTTTTGGGGAACTGAAAAAGTACATATTTATAGTTGTGTAAGTATATACTGGTGAATTCAAAGAACATACTCCTTTGAAATTCTAAAAATAAACTTTAATATAATGAATACACAATATCAACTAAATTAAATGTTAAACATTACCCAGATGCAGTCAATAGATCAAAACATCAGATTATGTGAACTACAAAACGGTCAGGTTAAAACATCAAAATAAATAAACACGGTCAGTCTATTAAAGAATGTTGCTATCAATACATCTAAAACTCGAGTCTGAAGTCTGAAGAAGGGTCCCGATCCGAAATGTCACCTATCTATAATAGACACAAAATGCTGGAGTAACTCAGCGGGACAGGCAACATCTCGAGATAGAAGAAATGGGTGGGGTTTCGGGTCGAGACCCTTCTTCAGACTTGCAACCAACATCTGCAGTTCCTTCATACAACATGTCACCTATCTGTGTTCTCCTGCCATTACTCCAGCACTGATTCTTATTTTTGTTAACCAGTATCCGCAGTTCCTTGTTTCTACAAAACTTGACTGTTTTGTTGGGGATCGGAAAGCACAAATGGTTTCGACAAGTACTCGCATGCTTTAAAAATGTTGTTGGAATCCTTTCCTTCCAGCTTGTTGTTGTGTTGGTCTCAAATGCGCCACATTACACCTGCTACCAAAAGCCTGATTCCCCTTTTCTCTCTCTCGCCGGTGTTCTCCCAGCTTACAACGCCATCCAAGTTATGAAAACAATGAATTATTGGATGCACCGATCCAGACAAGTCTTGCCTATAGATACACCGACTGACAAGTCAATACAGAAACACCAGGTTCAAAGTGTGCATTTAAAAGGCAGACAAAAACAAACATTTACTGGAGTCCGCACATTGGCTTATTAATGTTAAAGCAGACGGCTTTCTCCAAAATTAAATAAAATGTTGAACTGCACTGTGTAGAGACACGGGGTTTTTAAATGTTTTGATAAGTAAACAAGACATTTATAATTTAAAACTCTTACCGTTTGTCAATTCGTGTTTTACAGTACAACTCCCCTCCTCGGCGTCATCTCCCATACTGAGTGCAAATCTGCTCCGAATTTAATGCTAAAACGCAAGTTTTTTTTGAAGAGACAGAAGGTGTGAGGCTTTGCGCTGGATCGCCGACAGCCGCCGTCTCCGGGAAAGTCTCCCTCTTTCCGAAAACTGGTGTCGCCGCGACATCTCCCCACGCTGCATCACGGGAGTTGTAGTTTGAGACGGGCTGCTCTCTGTCTATTGAAGCCCGGAAAGCTGCAAATAAAACGACAATCCCCAGGGGGTCTTGTATAGGTCATGCAAGCAGAGATGAATAGGAGAGTAACCCGCCTCCTATCCGGCTGACAGATCCTTTCCCAACCGGGAGACTCCATCGCATCCCTGGAGGGGGTACAGAAGTTTTCTCAAATTCCTATTGCAAGCTAATTGGACCGTGAGTAATTGTAACTAATATTACACATGATACATATATACTGGTGTACCTTCATGAATGCTCTGATGTTATTAGAATTCTTTACAAGAAATGTCATGTGGCATATCTAAAACAAGTAGATCAGCCATGATCACATTGAATGGCTCGAAGGGCCGAATCGACTACTGCACTTATTGCCTTTTTTTTTTTTAAACTAGATAGAACTAAAGAGATAGATGAAGTAAGAAATAAAAGAAAAAGAAGAAAAACAAAAACAAAAACAAAAAAAAAGAAAAAAAGGAAAAAGATAGTTAAAGAAGAATGGAAAAATTTATTAAAATAAAAAAGACTTCATTCGAGATATATTCGTACATTTCAGAGTATAGTATTTCATCCATTCTTTAGCCCGCGTGCTAGTCAGGTTCCTGTGCTGAACCATTCTGACCCTTTAAATAATCAATAAAAGGAGACCATGTTCCAACGAATAATTCCTGTTTGTCCAACAGGGAAAATCTGATTCTTTCCACGTTTAAGGTCTCCGGATTTTAACCATTTAAACCTAAAAACTATATCACCCAAATTCCACCAAATACATCAACTTTGCAACCAGAGGGGAGATACTCAGACCACATCACTTTCATGCTCACCCCCCTCATACAAACCAGTACTTAAGCGGACAGAAGCAATACATAGACAGATCAGAGTATGGCCAGCAGGATCTACTACAGCACGACAAGACTGTTTTCAAACCACAGATTGAGACATATTCAGGGAAGCAGCCACATATGGCACCCACACTAACATTGGAGAATATGCCGACCCTGTGACCAGCTACATCAATAAATGCACAGAGGACGTCACCAATCGAGCCAGCCAGAAGCCATGCATGACGGCGGAGCTGTTAGAATGATGAATACCTCCAGCAGGTTCAAAATGCTGCCGCTCGCCTTTTGACCGGAACTCGAAAGAGGGAGCACATTACGCCAATTTTGGCCTCCCTTCACTGGCTCCCAGTGCATTTTCGAGTTCATTTTAAAATTATTTTATTTGTTTTCAAATCGTTGAATGGGCTCGCCCCGCCTTACCTCTCTGAGCTGCTCCACCTATATGCTCCTGCCTGGTGCCTCAGGTCAGCTGATCAGCTGCTCCTTGAGGTACCAAGGTCTAAGCGGAAGCTCAGAGGGGATAGAGCCTTTTCTGTTGCTGCTCCGGCACTCTGGAACACCTTGCCGTTGCACATCAGACAGGCCCCCTCACTGTCCATCTTCAAATCCTCCCTAAAAACTCATTTTTATTCTCTGGCTTTCGACACTGGCTGAGACATTGCTCCTGTTCTTAGTGCTTTTAATGTCTTTTAATTTTTACTGTTTTTAGTGCTTCGTTTTACGGTTTTTAATGGTTTGTAATAACTTTTTGTCCATGAGTTCTCATGTACAGCACTTTGTGGCAACTGCGGTTGTTTAAAGCGCTTTATAAATAAAGTTTATTATTATTATTATTATACCCTGCTGCCCCCAACGCACACACATGTGCTGATCTGGCACCGCACCTCAGCCCCGTGAGGAACGACATTTCGTTCAAATAATAATCATTGTTATTATTATTGAAGTGGAGAATTGGAGTAAGTTCAAAAAGTTCTCCATGTTGTTTATGATAAAGTGAATACTCCTAGTCTTTATCCAGCGTAGAACATTATAACATTTATGTAATTTAATTTAACTCAATTTAGTAGCAGGCAAGGCTGTGAGACCAACCCTGCCGCGGAGGCTCAGAAGGAAAGGGCGACGTCAGACAGGGCAATATTGGTAGGTAACTCTCTAGTTAGGGGTGCAGATAGGTGATTTTACTTCGGAGTCACGTGAGTGACTACGTGAAGAACCCGCTTACGACGCATGCGTGTCATTACGCTACACGCATTCGAACTCGTCATTGCTGGAGGAAGGATGTTCCTCCCAAACGGCAGGGGTTGAACCTGCAACAGTAAGGTGAGGGAACGTCGTTTCTTTTACTTACCTTTTTTCTTTCTACAGAAGGCTGATGAGATCTGGCTGGGGAGAGTCTGCAGAACTGCAGGCAGCCAGCAACGGCCGGGGCACTGCTTTCTCCCTTAAAACGGGAGCCGGAGCCGACTTCAGCTCCAGGAGCACGCCGACAGCGGTGGAGCATGTCTGGAGCAGTCATTTCCGACGACTCGGACTACAGCCCCACGGACCTATACATGGGTCCGAGGCGCTGGAAGGAGCGAGAAAGCTGGCGGGGGAGAACCTGCAAAATTGCGGGCAGCCGGCAGCAACAGCAGCAGCAGCAAACGGCACGCTGATCTCCCGTAATGGGAACAGCTGTGCCCGATTTCGCTCCCGACTTCGCTCCCGCGCCGGCCCCGGCCGGTCGGGAGAGGAGCAGCCGCGAGCGACCAGTGCCCGTGTGCATGGGGGTCGGTTTGAGCGGCTGGAGGAGATGGCAAGCAGCCGCGAGCGACCAGTGCCCGTGAGCACCGGGGTCGGTTGGAGCGGCTGCAGCATGACCAGCAGCCGTGACGGCCGGTGCCCGTGAGCACCGAGGTCGGTTGTAGCGGCTGCAGCATGCAGGATAAAGCAGCCGGGAGCGGCCAGTGCCCGAGAGCATTGGAGCCGGTTGGACCGGCTGCAGGAGAAATTAAGCAGCCGCGAGCGACCAGTGCCCGTGAGCACCGGGGTCGGTTGGAGCGGCTGCAGCATGCAGGATAAAGCAGCCGGGAGCGGCCAGTGCCCGAGAGCATTGGAGCCGGTTGGACCGGCTGCAGGAGCAGTACCCCTTGTGGGGCTGCAGAGTGGAAATACTCCAAAGTGGCAAAGCCACAGTGGGCAACTAATAAGCCCCACAGCAGTACTCCTTGTGGGGCGGCACAGAGTTTCTCACTCATCAGAGGGGAACACCGAGACTCAATCCTGGGCTGACTGCAGAAGCAGCTTCAGGAGCAGCAGTGACGGCCATTGCCCGTGAGCATTGGAGCCAGATGGAGTGGCTGCAGGAACTGCAGCAGGAGCAGTCTCAGGAGTAACGGCTTCAGAAGCAGCCGCAATGGCCAGTGATCTTGTGCATTGGAGCCGGTTGGGTGCCCGAGAGCATCGGGACCAGCTGGAGCAGCTGTTGGAGCATGTAAGTGGCAGCTCCATGAGATGGAGGCTAGTCACAGAAAGGCAGCTAGTAAGTCCTACAACGGTACCTCTTGTAGGGCTGCACAGTGTTCTCCCTTCTCAGAGGGGAGTATAGGGGGTCAAGTTTGGGCTCCACTTGAACAGGGGAGCAGAACATACCCCTAGTACACTTAGGGTGCGGAAAACCTATGGGAAAACACTTACCATCAGGGAACTGCAAAACTTGAATGTTCCCAGTATCAACCTAAACATGGTAGGGCACGGAATTGAAACGAAAGAATGTTCTAAGTCCTAACAGATGAAAACCTGGAACCTCCCAACCTCCAATATTAAAATTTGGAGGCATCTTATCTTAACAGGGAAAGATCTTCACATCGAGGGAACTGGGACACATTAAGGAACGTCTTAAAAACTACTTCCTGAGAAATGTGCTACCTTCATCAGACACCGGCACCTCAACGACCACGGAGGATGCCAAAATAGTAACTAACCTACTAATAGGAACCAGGGAGATTGGTAGTGGATAACAGATCTATCTGTATGCATAGAATTATTCTACCGACACTTAAAATTCAGAGGTACAGGGGCATACCTTAGAATTCTTCATTCCATTATCCTCCAGTTCAGCATGTACCGAACTGAATGTTCATGCTTACAGGGAAAGAAACAACTAAAGCGCATACTGAACTACAGTGCCCATATATTATAGGACTTATGGAGGACATCCACACGAATCACAGGGATTTGTGTCCTAAATATCCTTCTCATAATTTAGAGGTGGTTGCCACTTCATCTTAGATTGACTAATTTGAATACTTCGTACTTTATATTCATTACAAATGGGAACCTTTGGTGCAACTAAGGGATTGATCCTAGGGTACTACATGGCAAGCATGGTATTAAAATACGCTTGCTATATAGGACTCATTGAAGGTGCCCACAGATGTATTTAACACAACAGATCGTCTGCGGTCCACTGTTAACACTTTCTTACGGCAAAGTCAGTTCAGCCTTTTGGGATGTTGATTTTTATGATGATGTCATATAACATGGCAGTACTTTGCCGTAAGAAAGGGTACAGCCTTTATGGAGGCTTCCAGGGAACTAAACCAGTCATCAGACTGGTAGTAGAATAATTGGCATTAGGGGCTGTGTGACAGCCACATGATATCGGACCTTTACATAATCATAGTACAGAGCGCTACACGTGTCACTCAAGAAATTATGTGGGGGTCATTCTGACAGACTTATGAAACAACCAAACACAGTTACCCGTCTATGGAACCACATACTGATGGGCCTTGGATTGGGATGCTACTAATTCCATCTCCAGCTGTGGGGGAGATGGAATGCTCAGGAGGCATCACTACTAACGTTGGGCATATATACCTGGGGAAGTGAGAGCTAGTCATGGCTTTAAGTCAAATTGTTTTGGGTTATAACACCAGTATGTTAATCTACAAATTGACAACACCACCAGAGTAGCATATGTCAACCATATGGGTAGAAACATATCGACACCACTTGACTATCTGGCCAACACTATTTGTGAATTGAATTGAATTGAATCCTTCTTGTCAATCAGACCTTTCGGTCTGAACGAGATGTTGTTGCCTGCAGCCATACATGTAATACTAGCAGCACACAATGGACACGGGCTGGCATCCGCCGCGGTGAGTTCACCGGGTACCTCCACACTGTGATGCAGGCAATAGTCTTAGAGTCACTGTCTCTATTAATCTGGATTAATAGCGTATCCAGATAGAGATTGGATATCAGCATCCAACTACCAGGGAAACTGAATTTAGTGGCAGACAACAGGTCACGCTAAGTCCAAAAACTCTGTATGGATGTTGGATAAAATATGTATTGCTGGAACAGCTGGTATGGAACACCAGATAACGACCTATTCACATCCATGCTCTTACCAGTTATCAAATTATGTTCTTGGGAGCCAGAACCTGGGGCAGTGGTTCAGATGTATCTTCGCTGATTGGGGGATCATTTATGCATCCCTCCCTTTGCCTCATCAGTCGGTTATTTAGGAAGAAACTATAGACTTCACGTCTCGAATCTTGATATACCTGATTGCCCTACGCAACCGGGGTACTGGTGATATCAACATGGGTCAGAACCATACATCACCACCCATCATAGACCTAACTTACTGGGTCTTCCCGCAACAAGGGGAGTTACCCGTCACTATTATATATTAACCTATTTATTTAGAGTTGAAAGCACCTCTTCTACACCTGGGACCGACGGACCGAATGCGGAATTATTTCAGCGGGTCACAGACTGTCCACCTAAACATCAGTACTTGGTATCATCTAGTAATGGGAAGTACTGTCACAACAATAATCATCACCCACAGATCTATGAACATCCCGTCTGTTCTGGAATTCCTGGCAAGCCTCCATTACGATGAGAGGCTCAGTCATAGTGCCATCAACTGCGCCAGAGATGCTCTGTCAATATACCTGTCGAAGGTACAGAGCGGCATTCTGTTGGGACAAACCCTGGTAAACAAACTCATGAGGGGCATTTTTAAAATTAATCCCCAAGAACCAGGTACTCCCAAATATGGGATGTGAGCATTGTACTGACCATGTTAAGAAACTGGTCTCCAGCTACAGCTCTGTTCCTACGGAAACTGACTATGAAAACAGTCATGCTGATGGTCCTGGTCACGCCACAAGGGTCCAGTCACCACAGAAAACAAGGTTGGACAACATGATTATTTCATCTGGAAATTAAGGTTTACATCAGTGTAATAGTCATACAGAACAGACAGGGGTCAGCAGGCCTAAAAAACAGAATTCAGGGCCTACCCTACAGATGGTCGTCTCTGTATTATAACACACTTACTATCATACTTGAAGTATACTAAGATCATCAGAGGGGAGGAATGTCACTTTAATCAGCTACTAACAGCCATTTAAAACAGTGACAGTCCAGACCATCTCTGGATGGCTAAAACAAGTCCTAAATAGGCTGGAGTGGGAACTAGCATTTCAAATCTCACTCCACCAGGGCTGCAGCTACATTAGCAGCTATGAAGTTGGACGTACCAATGGACCAAATCCTCAAGACAGCAGGATGGCCAACGGAGGAATTTTCCAACAACTTTATAACAAACCAGTCATTGAACCTGAAACATTTACAGAAACGAATTTAAGTTCTGTAATATAATAGACCCATAAATAGGGGCAATAATTGGTGTTCATAATTTTACTGTTGGATTTCAATATCGTATTGATGTCTAATGTTGTTAACTCTACTCTCCCCAAAAATCAAGGCAGATGTGATGCATGGACTCGTTCCACGGCATGAAATCACAGAGCTTTAAAATCTTCACGTAGTCACTCACGTGACTCCGAAGTAAAATAGTAAGATTAAACGAGAACTTACCAGTTTGAAGTTTGATCCTTATTTTATGAGGAGGAACGTTGAGGACTACGTGCCCTCCGCTCCCACCCTTGATCATAGTCTGAACTGGTATCTGTTGTCTAATCTTACTATGTTTAGTCATTATAGTTATCTGTGATTCCACACCGCTGCTTTGAAGAATGACACGCATGCGTCGTAAGCGGGTTCTTCACGTAGTCCTCAACGTTCCTCCTCATAAAATAAGGATCAAACTTCAAACTGGTAAGTTCTCGTTTAATCTTACTATTATGTGGCAGCAGTTGAGACTCTAGGATGGTGTGCTGCCTCCCTGGTGCCGGGGTGCAGGATATCTCGGTGCAGCTGCATGACATCCTCAATGGGGAGGGGGAGCAGCCGGAAGTCATCGTGCATGTTGGCACAAATGATATTGGTAAGGGAAGGAGGTTCAGCAACGAGTATAGGGAGTTAGGTAAAAAGCCGACAATTAGGACCTCCAGGGTAGCGATCTGTGGATTGCTTCCAGTGCCACGTGCCAGTGAGAGTAAGAACGGGAAGATAAGGGAGATGAATGTGTGGCTGAGGAGTTGGTGCAGGAGGCAGGGATTCAGATTTCTAGACTATTGGAATCACTTCTGGGCAGGGATGACCTGTACAAGGGAGATGAGTTGGACCTTAACTGAAGGGGTACCTATATCCTGGCAGGCATGTTTGCTAATGCTACACTGGTGGGTTTAAACTACATTAGCGGGGGGGGGGGGGGGGGGGGGGGTCTGTAGGGTGATGAGAGAAAGTATAGAGGACAGTACAGACAGGAGAAAGGTAGAGAGTGAGGAAGGAATAATGTTGGTTTAAATTGCACTTATTTTAATCCAAGGGCTCTGACAAGTAAGGCAGGTGACCTTCGCGTGTGAATAGGTATGTGCAACTGGGACATTGTAGCCATTATGTAAACCTGGTTAAGAGATTGACAGGACTGGCAGCAGGGTACAGATGCTTCAGAAGAGACAGGGGTGAGGGTAAAAGAGGAGGCGGTTTTAAGGAGGATATCATGGCAGTGGTCAGAGGTGACATTATGGAAGGTGAGGCTAGATAGGAGATAGCTCTGGCAGAAAACATCAAAGATAATTCCAAGAGATTTTACATTAAGAGAAAAAAGGTAACTAGAGAGTGTGACCCTTCAGGAATCAAATCGGTCAACTATGTGTGGAGCCATATGAGATGGGCAAGGTCCTCAATGAGTATTTCTCCTGTTTTTACTGTGGAGGAGGACTGTTTTACAGGAGGACTGAGAAACTTGGGGCAGTCAGTGGAAGTGTCTTGATGAGAGCAGAGCTGTAGATGTCGTATATATGGTCTTCAGCAAAGCATTCAACAAAGTTCCACATGCTCTGGAAGATTGGCTCACATGGGATTCAAGGAGAGATAGTTGAATGGATAGAAAATTGGCTTAATGGAAGGAAGAATAGGGTAATAGTGAAAGGTTGCTTGTGCAGGAAGTAACTGCAGATACAGGTTTAAACCAAAGATAGACGCAAAAAGGTGGAGTAACTCAGCACGTCACACAGCATCTCTGGAGAAACTCAGCGGGTTCAACAGCATCTCTGGAGAAAAAGAATAGGTGACGTTTTGGTCGAGACCCTTCTTCAGCTTGAACAAGGGTCTCAATCTGAAACGTCACCTATTCCTTTTCCCCAGAGATGCTGTTTGACCCGCTGAGTTACACCAGTTTTTTGTGTCTATCTATGGAAGGTTGCTTCTTGGACTGGAGGCCTGTGTCCTATGGTGTGCCTCAGGGTTTGGTGCTGGGCCCATTACAGTTTGTCATCTATATCAATGATTTGGATGAGAACATATATGGCAAGATTAGCAAATTAGCAGATGATACCAAAGTGGGTGGTATTTTAGATAGTGAAGATGGATGTAATAAATTACATCAATGATGGTCGATGCAGATCTCTTTTCATAGAAAATCTAACTATTTAAAAACACAAATAATGGAAAAATAAGGTATTTCAACTACCTTTTTTATGATGCAGACAGGTTACATCTTTTTTACTTCTTTTTTGCACCCTCGCTGTTTACCTTTAAAATGCATTTTAAAACATACCTTTTAAATTAAGCTCATTAATCTACTCTGAAGGTCATTCACCAATTATGGGCACTAAATAAATGCAAATATTTGTTGTATTTGAGGTCATAAGAAAACATGTGCTATATTCTTTGGCATCCATTCCCAACTGGTAGGATTTCCTATAATTATTGTCAATACCTCGATTGAAACTAACCTTACAGGTACAACAGGCAGTGAAGCTTTTAAAAAAAATTTTAATCAAAAAATGTATTCAAGTGTTATAATATAATATAATGTAAAATAATATTTACAGTACAATAAAACAAATCCGATCCCTCCACCATAATACATGACAAACAAATATACAAAATAAAATACTATACAGCTATGTTACAATCCTTGTCCAGGAGAGTGGTCTTGGAAATCCTCCAGGGTGCCCGTGGACAGCGCATAGTCCCTCTCTAACACCACCCGGGCGCGGATGTAACCCCGGGCAGAGGGGGTGAAGAAAGCTAATGGCATGTTGGCCTTCATAACGAGAGGAGTTGAGTATAGGAGCAAAGAGGTCCTTCTGCAATTGTACAGGGCCTTGGTGAGACCACACCTGGAGTATTGTGTGCAGTTTTGGTCTCCTAATTTGAGGAAGGACATTCTTGCTATTGAGGGAGTGCAGCGTATGTTCATGAGGTTAATTCCCAGGATGGCGGGGCTGTCATATGATGAAAGAATGGAGCAACTGGACTTGTATTCACTGGAATTTAGAAGGATGAGAGGTGATCTTATAGAAACATAAAATTATTAAGGGATTGGACACGCTAGATGCAGGAAACATGTTCCTGATGTTGGGAGAGTGTAGAACCAGGGGCCACAGTTTACGAATAAGGGATACGCCATTTAGAACTGAGATGAGGAAAAACTTTTTCACATAGAGAGTTGTGAATTTGTGGAATTCTCTGCCTCAGAAGGCAGTGGAGGCCGATTCTCTGGACGCATTTGAAAAAGAGTTAGAGCTCTTAGGGCTAGCGGAATCAAGGGGATATGGGGAGAAGGCAGGAATGGGGTACTGATTGTGGATGATCAGCCATGATCACATTGAATGGCGGTGCTGGCTCGAAGATCGAAATGGCCTACTCCTGCACCTATTGTCTATGTATTTATGTATCTATGAATTGGCTATTTTGATTTATTCATATTTTACAGAAATTGAATACAGCTGTCTTAAATCTTTTAAGGGGATAGTTAAAAGTCAGCCGCATTGGCGATGAAACACATATAGATCACAAAATGAGAACAGGATCCCTCCCGAAAAAGATTGATATGGTAGTTGAACTTTCCTAGAACATGTTATTTCTTACTCATACTAACTTTTTGATCTCATCACTTTATATGAATTTGGATTCAATTTCACAAAAATGGCAGTGGGATTAGCCAGGTTTCTAGATTGGTCCAGTCACAAAATTATCACACCTCAACTTGCTCACCCTTTTGCTTCCTTCTCATGCAAGAAAGCCAATAAAGACATCCAGGTATTCAGCATAAAGGAAAAATAACATTGGTAGGAAATGGAATGTTTTGAGTAGGAAAGAACTTGAATAGCAATTTGAGCAAAACTGCAATCTGTATAATTAATAGACGCGAGGTGGTCGTATGCAACAGCTGAATGTACATTCGGCATAATAGCGAGGTATTACAGTGTCAGTGGGGTCGCTGTGAGTCAATTGCCCTGCCAGTAGCGTGTTCGTTATGTCAACCTTTTTTTGGTGTATCTAAATGTTAGTTTAGGTGTCTCTTGTGTGGGGGGTGGTTGGGGAAATGGGGAAATGGCTTTTGGTTGCCTCCTCGACGGGGTGGATTGGACGGCCTTTCCTGGAGTCGGGCACGGAGTTTCAGCAGCGGGCGCAGCATGGAATTTTCCATCGTGGAGCAGGCGAACCCTTGCCGGGGGTTGCCAGAGAGGAGTGCTCCTATCGCTGGCCTGGCGACTTTGGCATTATGGGGCTGTGGTCTGTGGAGCTTCTAGCCGGGGGCGTGGCGTGGACTTACCATCCGGAGTCTGGGATCCCTTCCTGGGCTCCGACCGCCGGCCTATAACATCCTGAAACCGCGATCTCCGGTAGGAAAGTGCCGCTTCGGGCACTCCAAGCCGTGGAGTGTGTTTCACCGTCTCGACGTCGGAGGTTTGATCATCCCGACGAGAGGGCCTGTACATCGGGTCGTCCGTAGCGGCGACTATGGAGGGTTTATGGCCCCGACCACAGATGAACAAAGGAGGACTGACTGAACTTTGTTGCCTTCCACCACAGTGAAGAATGCTGTGGTGGATGTTTGTGTTAAATTCTATTGTGTATTCTTTTTAAGTCTATCGCTGCTGGCAAATTCATTTCACTGCACCTTCGGGTGTATGTGACGAATAAAATTGACTTTCACTTTGTTCCTTTGTAGTTAGCATTAAGAAACGTGATACAGACAAGGTCTATATTTATTGTCGTCATTTTTGCTTTCTAGACTGTTTTCTTGAATTCTGGGCAGTGAAGATGCAGCCATGGAATTCATGCTCCATGATCTTGATTACATGCTCATTACCCTTGTTCTTCAACATGGTGGACAAATTTAGTCAAATAAGCCATTGCAGATTATTTTTGTGCACCAGGCAAATAATGAGTTAGATCGAAACAAGGCACTGCAAATGCTGGTCAATACCAAAGATAGGCACAATTGCTGGTGTAATTCAGCAGGTCAGGCAGCATCTCTGGAGAAAATGGATGGGTGACGTTTCAGGTCAGGACCCTACTTCAGTGAGTTAATATTCAAGGTATTGAATTCTGCATTTTCCCACTGCTCCCTCTCATCCCAAATGGATATGCAAGAATTACAATTTGGTTAGACATTGGTAGAAGAGCAAAAGGTGGGATAGCAAAAACTATCATGATAAAAAAACAAACCTTTGATTTCACGCTTGCAGCCATCAGGTTGAGAACCAAGATTGAAATTAATTCAAGGAATTGCTTAGTCTATTAATAGCCAGTTTCAAAGTTAGCACAGGTTTTTGCTTCCCATGAGCAGCTTGCACAGTAATTCAACTATTGAGGTTTTAAATCAACATTTTCTTGGGACAGGAATTTGATGTGTATTCACAGTGAAACACTTTTAGAAGCTGTCAGAAAGCCCTTGTGCAATTAAGGAAGTATATCACTGACTATACATACCTTTGCAAAAAAATTATACTTTTCCTGTAAAGCACTGTTAACACTGAGTCATAGAACTTCATAATAAGTACTTTAATAAGAATAAATACAGAGACCAACAAGAGGTACTGTAAGCTCAAAGTCATAGCTCAAACTGAAAGTATGATTGGTTACATTCCACAGGATGGCATGGTGGAAACCCGATATGGATTAGGGATCGGGTCCTAAATAGCAAAACCAGATATGGATCAAATAAGCAATAGTGATTGATTTACATCCTCCCTCTTAGGCTTTTGCCCATGGGTATACAAAGCATGCAAAGACATATAAGGATATAAAGTTAACTATTAAGGTAAACAACAATGCGATTGAAATGAAGATCGTCACTGGTGCGAAATGTAATGATTTGTCTCACGAGGAATTTATCCACGTTCGGAATTCAGAGCAATTAAAAACTTGCTCCTTTACTCTCGTGGCCTATTTAGGGGATGAATCATACAGGCTGGAGTTTTATGTCGTGGGCATCAAGATCGTGCCTCTTTTGGGCTGTGCGATGCGGGACCGGGTCAAAGCCGAACTGGACAGAATGGAAACATTGGGATTTATCACACCTGTATCAGAACCCACAGATTGGGTGTCCTCGATGGTGGCTGCTACAAAGTAGAATAAACAGGAGATTCGCAGTGTATTAATCCGAGGGACCTAAACAATGCACTCAAAAGGCCCCAGCACCCCATGCGTACCGTGGAGGAAGTAACTGCCCACTTGGGTAAGGCAGCAGTATTCTGTGTTAGATGCCAAGAGTTCCTTCTGGCAAATCCCCCTGGATCATGCTTCATTCCTGCTTACCACCTTTAACACTGCTTTTGGTCGCTACTGATTCTTGTGGATGCCGTTCGGTAGCAGTTCGGCCAGAGAAGTGTTTCAGCGTTCTATGGAGCAACTCTTTGATAGATTCCCTGGTGCAATCATCGTAGCCGACATTATTGTTACCGGCAAAGACATGGAACAGAATGATGCTAATTTAACGAAAGTGCTTGAGCGTGCCAGGTAAAATGAACTTGAAACTTAATCCCCACAAGTGTGTTTTGTGTTAACCAGGTGAGCTACGTGGGCATGTTTTCACAAGTGGCGGTCTCAAGGCAGACCCTTCCAGGACTGCAGCTATCAGCAAGATGTCAGAGCCAACAGATGTCACCAGTCTCCAGAGATTTCTCGGGAAGTTCACCCCTAATTTCAGCAAGCTCTCGGCTTCCCTAAGGCAGCTTACTCACAAAGACACTGCGTGGACGTGGCACGAACAACATGCTTTTGACACTCAAACAACAGATGTCGTGCGCCCTAACCTGGTTTATTTCAATGTCAATCAGCCTGTACTTTGACCTGCGACGCATCCCAGTACAGCCTCAGCGTTGCGTGCCTGCAGGATGGCAAGCCTGTTGCCTACGCTTCTTGAACGATGACGGCAACAGAGACGAGGTATGCTCAGATCATGAAGGAATTACTGGCGGTGGTCTTTGCATGTGTCAAATTCAACGATTACATCTTTGGTAAGGCTGTAACCATAGAGACTGACCACCAGCCTTTGGTCACCATTTTAAACAAGCCTATACATGCTGCTCCAGCGAGGCGGCGAAGAATGATGCTGCAGCTCCAGAAGTACGACATCACTCTCATTTACAAACGGAGTAAGCATATGTATCTGGCTGACACTTTATCTCGCGCTCCCAGGAGGAAGAATACCCAGCACGCAATTGAAATGAACAATTTTGACGTTATGTCGGCTTTATTCTTACTTCCTGTCTGGAAACTCAGGTGGCTCGCACGGCAGAGGATGCCACGCTGCAGATACTCACCTCAGTCATCAATCACGGATGGCCCAGCAAGCAGCATTTGTTTCCGCCTCCTGTTCAGCCTTACTTTCCTGTCTGAGATGAACTTACCATTGAAAACGGAGTCATCATGAAGGGCCACAAGGCAGTGATCCCGGCTTCACTCCAACAGGAGTACTTGGACGCCACACACAGAGGACACCCTGGTTCCGAAGCAACCGTACAACACATGAAGAGCATGTTTTTCTGGCCTGCTATTTCGGATTACATACGCCAGAGGGTGCAGTCTTGCACTGTGTGCAACAGCATGACGCCGCATCAACAGAAAGAACCTCTTTTACAGCACCCGGTTCCTGACCTGTCGTGGTCCACTGTGGCCACCGACATTTTTGACTGGCGCGGCAATCAATACTTGGTCCTGGTAGACTCCTACTTCGGGTGATTCGAGACCAACTTGCTCCGCACAACCTCTTCTGCGGCTGTCAAGAAACTTGCAAGACACTTCTCAGGCCATGGGGCTCCTCGCTCCCTCCTGTCCGATAATGGTGGACAATTCACGAGCCAGCGTTTTAAGGACTTTGCGAAAGAATGGGACTTTAAGTACATCACTAGTAGTCCGGAGTATCCCGTCGAATGGACTGGTTGAGCGGGCTGTCTGCAGTGCTAAGGCGGTCATGGAGAAGTCCAGTAGAGCCGTGTCTAACGTATTTTTAGATCTTCTCAATCTCCACAATATTCCATGCGATCCCACTTCTGACACCATGTGTAAAGTACTGTTAACATTGAGTCATAAAACTTCATAATAAGTACTTTAATAAGAATACATGAGACCATAACAACAGGTACTGTAGTCTCAAAGTCGTAGCTCAAACTGAAAGTATGATTGCTTACATTCCACAGGATGGCATGGTGGAAACCCGACATATTAGGGATCGGGTCCGAAATAGCAAAACCAGACATGGATCAAATCAGCAATAGTGATTGATCTTTTCAGTACTGTGTGAACATCGCATTAGTATGTCAACAGATTTAACCATGCTGGCTAATGTGACAGTTCTTGTTATATCACAGCATTTGTTGGATTGCAGCAAGAACTCAGATATGCCTCATCATCCCGTTTACTGCAATTATGATAAAGAATTTCAATGAATAAAAGGAGTACCCAGGGTGTCACTGCACTCTGTGGTCCAGCAGATTATCAAGATCAATGAAGGTACACAAAATTGCTGGAGGAACTCAGCGGGTGCAGCAGCATCTATGGAGCGAAGGAAATAGGCGACGTTTCGGGCCGAAACCCTTCTTCAGAAGGGTCTGAAGAAGGGTTTCGGCCCGAAACGTCGCCTATTTCCTTCGCTCCATAGATGCTGCTGCACCCGCTGAGTTCCTCCAGCAATTTTGTGTACCTTCGATATTCCAGCATCTGCAGTTCCCTTTTGAACATCAAGATCAATTAGGTCACATAGGTTTTTCTGGAGTGAAGATTGTTATCTTTTCTCCTTTGCACCTCTTGCTTTGTCACTTACCCCACCCATCTGCCGATCATTGTGCCCATTCCCATCACCAGTCACTTTCAGCTTTCTTCCTCCTAGTAAAATCAGTGTAAAGAAGTGTCCTGACCCAAAGTGTTCTGTTCAATCCCTCCACATATGTCGTCAGATGTGCTGAGTTTCTTTCCTGCAGTTTTTTTTCTGATTCAGTTTCTTTTGTTTCCGCTGAGAACTATCCAGTTGAGCTATCCAGTTCCTTATTTCCAAAAACCTATTTTCTTTCAAAGTAATACGACATGGCCTGTGCTCTTATGATGGCAAGCATGTGGCAGACTACAATTCTCCAGTACTGAGTTGCCTATTATTTGTGTGGATATTTATGGGATAAGCCAGTTATTAGCCATATTGTCAGTCATGCATCTGGTTTGAATTGATGGCTCCATTGCCACAAACAGGTACTGCAGACGTAGCTGATCCGCTGCGAATGATCACACACCAGCTGATGTTGCAATATGACAGGAATTATATATTGTGCCTTCCAGGATTTGTAGATACTGTCAATTATATTACATACCGATGGGAAGTCTGCAATCCTGAACAAGCCCTCCTGCAAGAGGTATCCCTCTGAAGAAGGTAAGTATTACCAACTTCTTTTTGGGCAGGCTACCAATATATGAAAATTCCTGGCTATTATCACCTTGAGTTATGGAAAATATGGTTTAAGTTACAGTTGGAGTCGCAGCTGCTGGCAAATTTAAATGAAGACACCGAGTTAAGTACAGACTACCTCACCACTTTCAAGTGCAAGAAATGCTTCCTGTTCTATTATCTTTAGTTCGCCCATTCATTCTCATTTTCATTGAACAATCTCATGGTAATGCTGAATTTCAAGTGGAATGCTTATTAATATATTAAGTTTTGGTAGCAATTGATTTATGCAGAAACTTTGATGTTGATTGAAAGTCCTTCATCATCTGCCACATCATATCCTGTAAACGTGAGAAACTTTAAAAACTGGAAAGCATCAATGTTTGAACAATCATACCAATTACTTGTAGAAATGAACAGGAAAATAATTTAAAAGCAGTTGACAACCTCTTTTAAAAATCCCTAATGAAGATATTTTCCCTGATGCAGAATGTTATTTAGCTGTGTGACATCCAGTGATGCTCGATGAATCATTGAGCTTCAAAATGGCAATGTTCATGCCAAATTAGTGTGATGTCACAATATGCATACTTTCAGTAATTATGTACCGCATGCATGTTAACACCCTTATCAATTTGGCAAAGAACATGACTCATGCGAAAAATATGCATGCAAAAATTAAATGATACTTTGGAACAGCAACAGTATCTAATCTCTCAAAAGATGTAAACCACAACACTGAATTTTGCACCTGAATAAATTAATGAATGAATGACAGAGTAAATCATTGATACCACATATAGATGGTTGACAAAAATCCTGGAGAAACTCAGCGGGTGAGGCAGCATCTACGGAGCAAAGGAATTCCTATGGAGAGCCTATTCCTTCGCTCCATAGATGCTGCCTCACCCGCTGAGTTTCGCCAGCATTTTTGTCTACCTTTGATTTCTCCAGCATCTGCAGTTCTTTCTTAAACATAAAGGTGGTTACTGGTTTCTCTCAATGGCTGGTAATGGGTTTCTGGATGTTTTTATTTGTATAAAACTTCAAAATGTCACAGAAATTGTAACATTGATAAAGATAATTAGCTGGTTAAAACACAAAGGTACATGGAAACCTACAAATTGCTGACCCACTTTTGAGACAAAATTCTGCACATCACCTTGATTAGCAAGTTCCTTTATATTGAACATGGTACTGCAGATGTATAATAAATTAAAAATATTTCAGATAATCCACCTACAACGAAATTTACCAGTGATTCGATTGGATAATCACTTTGAACTGCCTGACTGTTTACACAAAGTCATAACTACGGACCTCAAAATAATCATCCTGGTAGCTCTGTTTAAGAAGCAACTGCAGATGCTGGAAAAGTCGAAGGTAGACAAAAATGCTGGGATAAACTCAGCGGGTGAGGCAGCATTATGGAGCGAAGGAATAGATGACTTTCGGGTCAAGACCCTTCTTCAGACTGATGTGGGGGTGGGGGGCGGGAAGAAGAAAGGAAGAGGCGGAGACAGTGGGCTGAGGGAGTGCTGGGAAGGGGAAAGACGGAGAAAGCAAGGAGAAGTCAATGTTCATGCCACTGGGGTGTAAACTGCCCAAGCAAAATATGAGTTTCTGCTCCTCCAATTTACGGTGGGACTCACTCTGGCCATGGAGGAGATTGTAGTGCTGAGCCACCGGGAGATCAGGTTGGTTATTGCGAACTGAGCGGAGGTGTTGGGCGAAGCGATCGCCAAGCCTACGCTTGGTCTCACCGATGTAGAGCAGTTAACACCTAGAGCAGCGGATGCAGTAGATGAGTTTGGTGGAGTTGCAGGTGAACCTCTGCCTCACCTGGAAAGACTGCTAAGGTCCTTGGATGGGACCTGGTAGTTCTTGAACTATGACACAAAATGCTGGAGTAATTTGTGACAGGCAGCATCTCTGGATAGATGGAATGGGTGATGTTTGGGGTCGAGATCATTCTTCACATTGAGAGTCAGCGGAGTGGGAGACAGATATAAGGAAGGGTAAGGTGCGAAAACGAGGCATCAATAGAGATGCAGCTTATGAAAATGTAGAATAGATAATTGTCAGCTAGGAGAAGGTGACAACAAAGCAGAGATAAAATGTAATCGGGGCAATCAGACTGGTCGGAGAACTGGGAAGGGGGAGGGATAGAGAAGGAAAGCAAGTGTTACTTGAAGTTAGAGAAGTCAATAAGCTGCCCAAGTGAAATACGAGGTGCTGTTCCTCCAATTTTGCTGGGCCTCACTGATAATGTAGGAGGCCCAGGACAGAAAGGTTGGTGTGGGAATGGGAGAGGGAGTAATGGGCCTGTCCCACTTAGGCGACTGCAGGAGACTATGACGTCGCCACATGTTCACGGGTGGTTGCCGGGTAGTCACCTTCATGGTCATGAGGAGTTCCACATTCTGGGAACTAGTCGCGGCCTCATTATGCTCGCTGCGTATTTTTCAACATGTTGCAAAATTAGCGGTGACCAGAACGAAGCCGCCATGGAGAGTAGCGAGAATTCTCGTGCCGTAGGTGGGTCGCCAGGAGGTCCTATTGGGTTGCCAGGAGGTCGAAGGTTGTCGTAGGTTCTCATAGGTTGTAGCCGGTGTTGACCGGTGAATTTCATTGGCTCATTGGGGGGAAAAAACGTAAGCAGCAGTTTTCAGAACCAAGGATAACTAATGTCCGCCGAGCTTCACAGCCGTGTATCTCTGGCTTCTTAAAAGTTGTCTCCACTCCTTCTTCGCCCTCTTTTAAAGCACTTACGTGACCCTTCCCGTACTGTGCTTTCACCGTCCTAATTACAGAGCCAAACCTTCCTGTTCCTCACGGTGTGTCTGTATCACATTGGCTTTGCACCGTGTGAATTTCACTCAGACAGCGCTCCCCCTGCTTGCCCTGTCCCCTGCCTGCATAATGGGCTGGTGTAGGAAGCGATGTGTGTTTGTGTGTTCCACTCTTGACAGTCGCCATTCCAGTCGCCTGAAAAATCGCCCGTGAGACAGACCCATTAAAATGCTAAGCAACTGGCAGATCAGGTAGGTTTAGGAGGACTGAGCAGAGATGTCTAGCAAAACGATCGCCAAGCCTGGCTTGGTCTTGCCAATATATACAGCGCCCTCCATAATGTTTGCCTCTGTACTCCACAATTTGCGATTTGTAATAGAAAAAGATCACATGTGGTTAAAGTGCACATTGTCAGATGTTAATAAAGGCCATTTTTATACATTTTGGTTTCACCATGTAGAAATTACAGCAGTGTTTATACAGTCCCCCCTCCCCCCCCCCCCCCCCCCCCATTTCAGGGCACCATGTTTGGAGGAGTATTTATAGGAGTCCACACCTGGAACAGCGGGTACAGTTGATGAGGTTGGAGGAGGTGCAAGTGAACCTCTGCCTCACCTGAAAAGACTGTTGGAGTCCTTGGACGGAGTCGAGGGAGGAGGTATAGGGACAGGTTGCAGGGGAAAATACCTGGGGAGGGGGTGTTTTGGGAGGGAATGGACGAGTTAACCAGAGAGTTGCAGAGGGAACGGTCTCTGCGGAATGGAGTGGAGATGGGAAGATGTGGCAAATAGTGAGATTCCATTGGGAGGTGGAGAAAATGTCTGTATGCAAAGGCTGATGGGGTGAAAGGTGAGCACTAGGGGGACTCTGTCCCAGTTGCAACTGGTGAGAGGGGGAGTAAGAGCAGAGCTGCGGGATATCGAGGAGCTATCTCGATATCCCGCAGCTCCGATCTTCGTGTCTCCTTTCTGCCTGGGCCTCCTCCATTGTTAGTGAGGCCCAGTGCAAATTGGATGAACAGCACCTCATATTTCGCTTGGGCAGCTAACACCCCAGCGGTATATTGACTTCTCTCAACTTCAAGTAACCTTCTCCAACCAGTCTGACTGTCCCCGATTACATTTAATCTCTGTTTGCTTTGTGGTCATGTTAATGATTGCGTTGTCACTAACAATGATCTATTCTACATTTTCCTTGATCTGCATCTTTTGATATCTCGTTTTCACATCTTATCCTTCCATATTTCTGTGTCGCCTTCTCCCGATTTTCAATCTGAAGAAGAATCTTGACCCGAAATGTCACACATTCCTTCTATCCAGAGATGCTGCCTGTCCCGCTGAGTTATTCCAGCATTTTGTGTCTTTCTTTGGTGTAAACCTGCATCTGCAGTTCCTTCCTATACAGCTCTTGAACTTTGTTGTCTATTCTTTCAGGTTTTCACGATTTACAATAATTAGGAAAGGCCAGTTACTTTTAAATTGTTTTACAGAGAAAGGAGATACGAAGCAGATCCACCTGATACTCATCATTTTATTAGCAAAAACAGAGTTTAGATTTAAGTTGATGTCACAGTGAGGTCTTGTAGGATTCCATACAGAGAACAGTTGCTTTCTTGTTTGATTTGACCCTACATGGAATGTCAATCCAGTGCAGTACCATCTCTAAACATTTAGATGTCTAAATTAGGCAGAATAGAAATATGTTAATTGATTAATAAAATGTATCATCTGCTCTTGGACCTATGCTCTTGTATTAGTGTTTTATTATTTGTGTGAATCATCCCAGGTACATTGTAAGGCAAATAGCAATATTTGCTTTGGTACTTGCCAATTCTTACATGAAAACTGTATCACTGAGCTTGTTGGATGCCAGTCAGTCACAATAGAAAAGTTTGTAGTTATTTTTCTGATGCAATTTCTCACCTAAGAGTTTAAATATCAAATATCACTCCAGGATCTGACCACAATGAAACTTGATATGTTACAGAGGATCTTTTATATGTGTAAAATGGTTGTTAAATTCACCCAAATAAATCAATGAATCTTAAATGTAATTGTATGTGTTGCACTTTGAAATACAACATAATAAGGCACTATACAAGTTAATCATGCACTCAAGCCTCGATGATGTGCTGGTAATTTAAAACGATGGAAAGATTTATTAGTATCTTGAATAGTTGCAATACCAAAACATTAATTCTTATATGTGTATGATGGACATAATGTGATTTGAAACTACACACTTTCAATCACTCCTATTACTTGATAACACAGTTTTAAAAGAGTTAGGAAAGTATTTTTAATTTTTTGTTCTACAAAACTGTACACAAATAAACCCAATTTATGAATGCTTTAGATGCTTTTTCAGATTAAAATTTAATCTGGACATCAAAACTGCAATGGCACTCTCCCAGTACCTTTAATCTATTACATAAGCATGCTACAAGATAATTTTTTTAAACTGACATTGTTATCTATAAATGGATTCTTTAAATGGAATTTTAAGCAAGTAGTGTAAACAAAATGATGACATACATAAATACTGTTAAATTCAAATCATCTGCTAGATAGACATTTCAACATACTCTCACAGTGTACATTTTGTACAAAAGTAACTTGTTAAAAATACTAAACACTAAACATTTGAAAAAAGTAATATCAGTGCGTGGAGGTCTGTCAACTGATTTCAGGATGCAAAAAAGAATCTCCTGACTGTTAATTCAATGAAGTACAATGGTCAAAATATATGAACAGATTACTTTTTCATTAAAATCTAATTAAAATAACAAATATTAAATCGCTACAACCTTTGCAAACATTTTCTTGTTGCAGCTCACAATTCAGCCAGCATGTAAATATTCAATTTATACATGGTTATTTTTCTGGCAATGTGCTCAAAATGTTGTGGAATAACATTTTCCAAAGCTTTAGAAATGATAAAAAAAAGTTATGAAAAATAAAAAAAGGCCAGCCACTTTCCTATAAACAAAATTGCAATGTACCAGGTGCTATTAGCAGAAATTCGGCACGATGCAAATGCATTCATTTCCCATATGATCTTATTGTTAACTTAAAAGGACTACTGTTACAAAGGACAACATTTGCACATTCATATCAATAAGAATGTAAACATACAGCATTTCAATTCAGTCAGAGGCCTATTACATTGTAGGGTTTGCATTACATGACACAAATAAATGTCATGGAACTATAAACTATTATGGGGCCATCATATTGATGATGGTATGTGATAACTGAAAATAGTCAGTGCAAAATATCATAAAACTAATTTACTTGCATATCTGATTTATGCAGGTTCAGTATGGCCTTACGATATAATGGCAGCCTTGTAAATTCTTAAACTGACACAGAATGTTTTAAAGCTTTAATGTTAAATTAAAACTGAAACAAAATGCTGTGACGTAGTTAAACGCTAGATGAAGACTTTGAAATATTGTTCATGAAACTTTGACCCCATTCAATTTCTTATGTTTTAATGATTTCCAGTGAAAAATCTATGAAATGTCACAAAAAAATCAACTTTTACTGAAATACTTTTGTTACAAAATCAGAGTCCAATTATGCTCCCTGAGTCAATAGTAAATATCTTATTACAGGTCAATCAAAGGGAGGTCCTTGAGTAAGATTCATCATGTAATGCTTTAGTAACATTTCTTTATGCAGAGTCTTGGTGCTTCAGAATTATAGCTTTCAAAATGAGAGTTTGAAGGACACTTTTCTTTCTGTTTTGCAGGTCAGAGGAAAGAAGATGAAAAAATTTATAAAGACTTTAGATAATGGATAACACAAGAAATTATGTTAAATGTATATATGTGATTGATCATGCGTGAAAAAGGTTACCAGCAGATGGAAAAATGATTAGCAAAGGGTAAATACTCTGTGATAATGCTTAAACATTTCTTGCTACATGCTATTGCCTGACGTTTATTAGATGGGTGACATTACAGGATAAACTTTATCTTTGGGCAGAAATCAAAGCGGGAGTGTTGAAGAGGCCAACAAACTGTCCAACTTCTAACTTCTGGGCCTCGTTCTTATCATCTGATACTGTCTTCCATCTTATTGCACACGGCAGACCTAAGTCAAAAGTAGTGCAAGGGGTTAGGGACAGGATAGTGGGAGAACTGGCTAGTTCATGAATGGCTGAAGGAAACCTGTAAAAGGAAGCCCAATATATTCTTGTGGGGCAAAAACTATTGTGGCTCTACAAGTGATCTTAAAGATTAATACCAAAAGTAAAAGTCACTTACCCGAGCCTCAAATGATCAGGAAACTTGCAGTAACCAATGTCTGCTGTTGGGTTGGAGCGTGCAGGATTTTACTGATGCCCAACATTAAAATGAATTTGCTATTTAACTTGCATTCTAGCTCCTCAGGATAGAATTTCCATGATATAATACAAGTAAGTAAAATGATGGAAAAGGGGAGCAAACATATAGGGGAAACGGCAGGAACCCAATAGATCTGCACAGCTCTTATCAGTGGGAAGGGAATGACAGGTGAGAATAAAGTCATAAATCTCTTGGCATTTCTTGCAAATGATGTTATTTATAAAGGGCAATTGCATTTATAAACACTATTTGATTAAAAATGATACTTGATGTTATATATTAAAAAAATATGTTTTGCATGCCTTGCAAGATCAACACTGATAAGGAAAATTAAATCTACACAATAGCAACACAATCATTATGCAAAATAATTGTTCATAGATTGACATGAACACAGAGCTTTGAAAGATGCCAAGCATGAAATAGATTTAGGGACACGGACTTCCCAACAGTTAAAATCAAGTGTAATTCAGAAGAAAATATTTTCCTTTATAATACTTTAAAATGATTTATTGAACATTTTCATTATAGAGAATTTCAAAAATAAACATAACTTAAAAGTGTTAAAGATATATCATGAAAGATTGGATTTAATTAGCTGTTATCATAAGCAGTAAGGTTTTGCATAGATGAAATATAAACGTTGCTTAAATATTTTTTTGTATTAAGTAATACCTGTAGTTCCCTGCCCAGGCATGCAGAATGAAAAATGAATTAATATTGCTTCGCTCAATAAGAGTTTATAAAAAGCCAATTTAATAGAATAAACATGCATAGTTTTAGATCTATTAAGCCAGCCACAGCAGAATGCATCTGCAATAAAGAGCACTACAGTGATGTTAGCTTGTAAACTGGTAATCCTCCCATTCACACTCTGGGCAGGAAACTCACCACTACATCCCACATCACCAGATGATGGGCATTTACACCTAGGAGCTCTGTTGCTCCCCAGTTTTGCCTTGTGCACTTCTGAGTTCTTGCACAGATCCCATATCTGCAGAAAATAATCAAAGCAATTCACATTGATCAGTTACCCGTCTAATATCTTACAATATGTGATTTTTTAAATGTAAACAGTATTTTTTACAGTAAATGAAGTATGAAGCAGTTTGCTAAAACCAGTGGCAAACATACATTAGCTCTCAAACAGACCAGAAGTGAAACTCATTCCGCTGTCCAATGTCAAGTCTGGATCCCGATTCAAAATCAAGCTGGATTTAAATGATAATTTTATCAGTCCAAAGTAAAATGGCTATGGTTCTGGTATATAAATTCACTATAAAACATTGCCTGGTGGTAAAGTCATTCCAAAATTAACAGACTGTACATTAAAGGAGTCAGAAATTCTTAATGATGTTAATATTTTTAAACACATTTCCAAGAAAACATGTTTAAACTGGACATCAAATTGTCCATTGAAAAAAAGACTTTATTCAAATGCCATTGTCTGAAATCACAAATGAATAATATTTTGTTATTTACCAAACACAAAGGACACATTAAGTTAAAATTCCAATTTAAATAATGTGAAACAATACAAGCAGCAACCAAAGGGATATAAACTATATTGTTTAAAATTGGTTGAAACAGATCATTACTATGGCTAAATTTGGAAATTAAAATGCAATTTTGTTTTGAAGTGCAAACTAATGGAGTCCAACTACTTTTCTCAAGCTCAGTTCCTCAAAAACACCAGCTATATCTTGTAATTATAAACCAACATAGTATTTGTAACACACTCAAGATCTTTAATTATCTTGCACATAAAACTGTCTGTCCTCAGTAATGGTATAAAAGCACCATGTACTATTTCCCAAAACATTACCAAACATGCTCAATAATTCATTCGAACCTTAGCCACTGGTTTGGAGGTCTACATTCAAATTACAATCTCTGATAGAGATTTGAGGGGAAAAAATCATGATGCAACATTTAATACTTTGTGACAGGCCCCCAAACAGTAGCCGGGATACAAGGAGCAAGTTGAATCAAGTGTTAAAATTGGCATGTCATAAAGGTAATGCTACAGTTGTTATGGGAAATTTCAACATGCAGGGAGACTGGGAAAATCAGGTTGGTACTAGACTCCAAGAAAGGGAGTTTGTGGAGTGCCTCCGTGATGGATTCTTAGAGCAGCTTGTACTGGAGCCTATCAGGGAGAAGGCAATTCTGGATTTAGTGTTGTGTAATGAACCAGATTTGATAAGGGAACTTGAGGTTAAGGAGCCATTCGGAGGTAGTAACTATAATATGGTAAGTTTTAATCTACAATTTGAGAGGGAGAAGGGTAAATCGGAGGTGTCCGTGTTACAGTTGAACGAAGGGGACTATGGAGCCATGAGGGCCAAAGTTGACTGGAAAGATACCCTAGCAGGGATGACAGTGGAACAACAATGGCAGGTATTTCTGGGAATAATACAGAAGGTGCAGGATCAGTTCATTCCAAAGAGGAAGAAAGATTCCAAGGGGAGTAAGGGGCGACTGTGGCTGACAAGAGAAGTCAGGGACAGTATAAAAATAAAAGAGAGGAAGTACAACATAGCAAAGATGAGCGGGATGCAAGCGGATTGGGTAATGTTTAAAGAGCAACAGAAGAAAACGGCCATACGCAGAGAAAAGATGAGGTACGAAGGTAAGCTAGCCAAGAATATAAGGAGGATAGTAAAAGCCTCTTTAGGTATGTGAAGAGGAAAAAATTAGTTAAGATCAAAGTTGGACCCTTGAACTGAAAAAGGTGAATTTATTATGGAGAACAAGGATATGGCAGATGAGTTGAACAGGTACTTTGGATCCGTTTTCACTAAGGAGGACACAAATAATCTTCCTGATATACCAGTGGCCAGAGGATCTGGGGTGACAGAGGAACTGAAGGAAATCCACATTAGGCAGGAAAAGGTGTTGGATAGATTGATGGGACTGAAGGCTGATAAATCCCCAGGGCCTGATGGTCTGCAACCCAGGGTACTTAAGGAAGTGGCTCTAGAAATTGTGGACGCATTGGTGTTCATATTCCAATGTTCTATAGATTCAGGATCAGTTCCTGTAAATAGGAAGGTAACTAATGTTATCCCAGTTTTTAAGAAAGGCGGGAGACAGAAAACGGAATTATAGACCAGTTAGCCTGGCATTGGTGGTGGGGAAGATGCTGGAGTCAATCATAAAAGATGAAATAGCGGCACATTTGGATAGCAGTAACAGGATCGGTCCGAGTGTGTTCTGTGTTTTGTAGTAAATGCCTATTATGCCTATAGTTTGTAGTAAATGCCTATTATGTTCTGTGTGCTGAAGCAAAGCAAGAATTTCATTGTCCTATCAGGGACACATGACAATAAACTTGAACTTGAACTTGAGTCAGCATGGATTTACGAAGGAAAAATCATGCTTGACTAATCTTCTGGAATTGTTTGAGGATGTAACTAGGAAAATGGACAAGGGAGAGCCAGTGGATGTAGTGTCCCTGGACTTTCAGAAAGCATTTGATAAGGTCCCACAAAGGTGATTAGTGGGCAAAATTAGGGCACATGGTATTGGGGGTAGAGTGCTGACATGGATAGAAAATTGGTTGGCAGACAGGAAACAAAGAGTAATGATTTAGATGAATAAATTCAAAGTAACATTAGTAAATTTGCAGATGACACAAGGCTGGGTGGCAGTGTGAACTGTGAGGATGCTATGAGAATGCAGAGTGACTTGGACAGGTTGGTGAGTGGGCAGATGCATGGCAGATGCAGTTTAATGTGGATAATTGTGAGGTTATCCACTTTGGTAGCAAAAATAGGAAGGCAGATTATTATCTAAATGGGATCAAGTTGGGAAAAGGGGAAGTACAATGGGATCCGGGGGTCCTTGTTCATCAGTCAATGAAAGTAAGCATGCAGGTACAGCAGGCAGTGAAGAAAGCGAATGGTATGTTGGCCTGCATAACAAGAGGAGTTGAGTATAGGAGCAAAGATGGCTTTCTGCAGTTGTACAGGGCCCTAGTGAGACCACACCTGGAGTATTGTGTGCAGTTTTGGTCCCCTAATTTGAGGAAGGACATTCTTGCTATTGAGGGAGTGCAGCGTAGGTTCACAAGGTTAATTCCCGGGATGGCGGGACTGCCATATGCTAAGAGAATGGAGCGGCTAGGCTTGTATACTCTGGAATTTAGAAGGATGAGAGGGTATCTTATTGAAACATATGATTATTAAGGGTTTGAACACGCTAGAGGCAGGAAACATGTTCCCGATGTTGGGGGAGTCAAGAACCAGGGGGCCACAGTTTTAAAATAAGGGGCAAGGCATTTAGAACGGAGATGAGGAAACACTTTTACACACAGAGTTTTGTGAGTCTGTGGAATTCTCTGCCTCAAATGGCGGTGGAGGCCGGTTTTCTGGATACTTTCAAGAGAGAGCTTGATAGGGCTCTTAAAGATAGCAGAGTCAGGGGATATGGGGAGAAGGCAGGATTGGGTACTGAATGTGGATGATCAGCCATGATCATGTTGAATGGCGGTGCTGGCTCGAAGGGCTGAATGGCCTACTCCTGCACCTATTGTCTAGTGTCATGCAAAGATACTAGAGCAGCCTTCTATGATCTTTGGTTGCATGTGCAGTGTAAATGCCAGATAAACCAACCCATCCTGCAAAAATATTGCACTTGCAGTTGACATTGAGTGAAAAAGACAAAACGCATAACAACGAAGCAGAATGCAGTCATGAGTCAGGAACATACGCAAAAATGAAGTAACAAGTTTAAATATTAATAGCTAATCTTCATTAATTATAATTACAAACTCATGCAAAAACAATGAAAATATTTACACATGTGTAACTACTGGTTGGGCCGACTCATTTTGATGCAGGTTAGTCAGTTACCAAATTGCATACAGAGAAAAATGCACAGCACAGATGAATCAGCCACGGGGGTTGGGATGGGGAAGCGATACGGGGGAACATGCATGACATTACACCTTCATTCACATATACCAGCAAGCTAAATATTTTATTAAATCAACATTACAAATGCATAGGTTATACACAGCCTTCATTGTAAATCTCTTTTTTGCACTAGTACACCTTTAGTATCAAGTTTACTGAAACTAAAAAGAGAAAAAGAATTGATCTTTTATATCCAGTACAGATCAACACTAGGAAGCCCTCAAATAGGTGCAATAGGACCGATGATGATCATGATGGCTTTTCAGGCTTTTAGTAATTACAACGTAGAACATTATTAATGATGAAATTAAATTTATTATTGTCCATTGTTTTTAAATAATATACACATATCACTGCTGATTTTAATGCATCAGTTAAGAGATTGGCAGGAGTTTGTCATTGACTCGCATTTCCCCACATTTAATTGTTTAAGGTCATATTGAATTTTAACTTACTTTGCACAGTATATATTTTTCAGTAAGCCTAGTAATCATCAGTTAATGCCAGATGTTTTATATCCTATGTTATTATCTTAAACACTACTTCATTTACATTATAACATTTATTTTAAATAGCTTGCCTATTGCACTTCCTCATACCTCCCCTTTGAAATGACCCAATAGGTGAACACCAGGTCATCATCATCTAGATTGTTCCCAATCTCATTACCGCTGGCCATTTTCCTTCCACAGCCTCCTACCTTATCGTTCCCCAGCCCTGCACTGCCCGCTTCTATCTCCTTCCCAAACAGGACTGCCCTGGCAGAACCATTGTTTCTGCCTGCTCCTGCCCTTCAAAACCCATCTCCAAATAGCTTGATTCCAATGCTATCTCCCCCCTCCCCACCCCACCCCCCTGCCCAGTCCTTTCCAACTTACATCCAAGTCACATCACATGCCCTTAAACTGTTCAATAACTTTTAGTTTACAGGCCCACATTGCCTACTCTTTACCGTGGATATCCAGTCCTTTTACACCTCCATCCCCCACTAGGAAGGTCTCAAAACACTCCGGTTCTTTCTTGAACAGAGACACGATCAATTTCCCTCTACTAATACCCCACCTGGCGGAATTTGTCCTTACCATCAATAACTTCTCCTCAGACTCCTCTCACTATCTCCAAGTTAAAGGTTTAACCATGGGGAATCACATAGGCCCCATCTATGCCTGCCTTTTTGTTGGTTACATGAAGCAGTCCCTGTTCCATATGTACACTGGCACCATCCCCCAACTCTTTCTTAGCGATAACTGCATTGGGGCAGCCTCCTGCACCCATGCAGAACTTGTTGATTTTATTAACTTTACCACCAACTTCCACCTGGCCCTCAAATTCACTTGGACTATGTCTGACACCTTTCTTCCTCTGTCTCTATTACATGGTTTAGACTAGCAACTGATGTCTACTACAAATCTACCGACTGCCTCTAATCTGGATTACAATTCCTCCCACCCTGTTTTTTGCAAATATACTATCTCTAACCCTCAATTTCTCTCTCTCTCTCTAACGCATCTGCTCCAAAGATGAGGCCTTCCAATCCAGGATATCTGAGATATCCTCATTTTTGTTATTAAATGTGGTTTTCCCCCTGCTATCATAGATGAATTCACCTGCATCTCCTCTGTGTCCAGGAGTTCTGTTCTCGCACCCACTCCAAACAGACAGAACAAGGATAGTTCCCCTGGTCCTCACCTTTAAACCATTCTAGCCTCCGCATCCAACACTTACCTACATAACGCTCCCCCACTCCTTTCTTCCACATATAAACCCCTTCCCCCCCCCCCCCCCCGGACTCGCACCCATTTCTTTCCTCCCCTTCCACCTACATTCCTTCCTCTAGCTTCGCTATTCACAACTCCATGATTCTTTTGGCTCACATCTGTCTTTTCATCTTTGTACAACCATCTGCTTATCAAAAAACCTTCCTCCACTGTATCAACTTATTACCTCCCCCTTCTCTCTTCCAGCTTTCTACCCCCCCATATTCAGTCTGAATAAGGATCCCACCCCAGAACGTCACCTTTCCATGTACTCGAGATGCTGCCTGACCCACCAAGTTACTCCAGAACTTTTTAAAAAAAAAACTATATTCAGAAATGAAAATCAAACAGCAAAGTAAACCAAGGTAAATTGGCTAATAATTGGTTGTGATCCATTACAATGAGATTATTTTTGGAGTTTATTTTTACTTTTAGAATGTGAGTTTGCCAAACCTAATGATGGTGAGCTAGGTTTAATCTTTCTGGATATCCAAATCAGCATCAAGAACAAAGTAATGAAACATGAAAGTGAAATGCAGATTACTCTATTTCCTTCTCCTAATCAGGCCTTCTGGCCTTGTAATTAAGAGGTAAATTGTGGGATTACACAAGTATACTAGCAATTTTACACTCGCATCTCATTTCGGCAGACCCTTTATCAAAAAGCTTTTCATGTCATTATTTTGGATAAAAGTTATTCCAACCAAATTACATCACGTTTTCTGACTATCCCAAAGCAGAAATCTGAAAGTTCAGATGCAGAACAAATTAATAGTCTTCTGTTACTAGGTTCTTTCATAACATGAAATTATCTGGTTTATAGTCACTTAGTATAAAGATAAGAGAAATATCTTGATCTTTGAAATTCTTTATTTCAGATGTCAATGAATGTTCACTTGTTCAGTATAATCAATAGATACTTTTTAAATAATAAGAGGATGTGGGGATTGAGCAAGTGGGCAAATGGATGAGATGTTTCAGGCTTGAAGAGTTGAATACCCTACTGCTTCTCATTGTGTATTCTTATATGCCTAATAACATCCAAATTACATGTACAACAAAAAAACTATGCCTGCAAAATGCTGGATTTGTAAAATTGAGACATCATGCAAGAGAATATCAATTATTGAAAAAATTAGCAAGAGTGAAACATTTCTTTACATTAAAGCCAACATTGCTGTCAGTTATTTTTAAATTCAAGAAGTTTTCATTTCAAGAAAGTCAACACTAATATTTGAAAGTGTTGATAGAATATTAAAGTTTAAAACCTAAATACTTTTATTCATGGAATGTGCATATTACTGGCATTTAACATTTTTCAAGGTTAAACTGCGACTTAGTCTGTCAAATCTTGCATTTTCTTTCCTAGAAAGAATTTGGTGTAAATCCATATGAAGAAATATTAAAGTTTCATTGCTGGCCATTTTATTTTTTATTTAATTCTCTTCTTTTTTTACCTATGGGTTTTTATGATTCTCCAACCAAACCACTCTCTCCTCTCCACCTCCAGTTGTTACATTCTTGTAAACAAAAATCAGGTTTCTCTCCGTGCTGCCCAATGGCAGCAGAGTTTAAATTAATAATACATCACAATGAGATTCATGAATGCCTATCATGTGGTATGCAACATGTGTGTATTTTGATTTATGAAACCATCAAATATATATTCACATAACTATATTTTTGTAAGACAAATCTGAAAAATTGTTATGCAAAATATGTGGTGCAGAGAAACTTCTGAGGACCGTAGAACAGTAACTTTAAAACATTTTCTCTATTCACAAAATGTCTTCTTTATCAAAATGCATTTAACTTTGAACTCTCAATCTTTTATACTTCTAAATTAAAAATATGCTTAACACCAGTTGTGAACATTACTATATGTTGATCTTGTGTTCATGAATTTCCTTCAAAAAAAGTGATACTTTTAAAGTAGATTCTAATTGAAAAGGAACAAAACCAAACTGTTCAAAATTTATATTAAATTGCTAATAGAAGTGCTACGGTTTCAACACACTATTAAACGATATTGTACATAATTTAAGGTTTAATTTATCAACTTTAGAGAAGATAAATACATCGATGACAAATGGACTAATTAGATTTCTGTATTTCTGCTCCTACTAATCTTACATGGTAGATGACGTTGTTTTACCCGATAGCTCACTGCTTATGTTTAAAATTTTATTACTCCCTACTATTTAAAAAATTTCCAACTGTTTGACAGTCTCTTAATGATGTCAGTTAAATACATCCATATTCATACCATACAGTTTGTTTATCTTCTGACATTACAGAAGGGGAAACAGAAATATTCATACCTTCTTCACCAGAGGGGGATGGATCACTGATAAGAAGGGAACTTAATCCACTACTCTCCTGATTCTCTAATTTAAACAATTCATCAGTGGATTTTGAAAGGATAACACTTTTATTTTCCTCTTGAGGTTGTACTATTTTAATTGGTGACACCAAAGCAATATCAGTTGGGCGTGCTTTAGGTTTCTGAGGCATCATACCGGTTGGATAGGTGGATGAAGAAAGCTGAACATTAGTAAAAGAAGCTCTTCCACCAATTGGATCAGATTCTGGAATTATGGATCCAGATACAATATCTAGCCCAGGGGGTGAGGCGGAATTTGAAGTGATTTGGTCTATCACACTATTTGAAGCAGAAAAAATCTTATTGGTATTGACTGGATTTAAGTCAAAAATTAGTGACTGACCATCGCCATAAGGCTGGATTAATTGTGATTTCTGCAAATTAGACACTGATTGAATATGGTAAGCAACATGGTGAGCAAAATGAGTTTGGTGGTAATGATTTACTTGGTACTCACTGGGTAATGTCTGAGTGCTTGTTACCACTTTCCCTGGAGAAGGATCTATCGACACAGGTGCTCTACTGTCTCTCGACATAAATTCATGGATGCTTGTTCTTCGACTTGAACCTTCTGCTGTGGAAATAACATGACTTGCACGGGGTAGAGTTGAAGTGGTGCAAGCTATATGTGAAGATTGATGTGTCTCAGATGGTAGTTTGCACATTGACACCGTCTTTCCTTGGCTTAAAAATGTGTCTTCTGAACTGCCTTTAATGCACATATGGTCTGAATTTCGAGGACTTGGCTTTACATACTGCCCAGGCCTTTTCAAGTTGCTGCTGAAAGAGTCATTCTCTCTTCCTCTAGGTAATCCAGTAGTTGTACTATTATTGATAAGATTGTGATTCAGTTTCTCAGTTCCAATTAGTTCTGGCAGATCTGTGGTGTTTGTGAAAACACTATCTAAAAAATTCTCATGTCCTTCGGATTGTACCTGCACCAAATAATAAAATAACTGAATGTTATTAAACACATTTACAAATTTTCTATTACTATAACCAGCACATTCATGATTTACTTTTCCATATATGTAATTGAATGTGGGAACACAAGTTTTCTTCATCATTTATCATGGCACAGATTGCCATCCCCGTACATAAGCACTATTCTGCACGTTAGGGACAATTTACAAAGGAAACCAATTAACCTACAAACATGTTAACTGCAGATGCTGGGTTAAATCTGAAGAAGGGTCTCGAACCGAAACGTAACCCATTCTTTCTCTCCAGAGATGCTGCCTATCCAGTTGAGTTACTCCAGCATTTTGTGTCAACCTACAAACATGTAAGTCTTTGGAATGTGGGAAAACCCACGCGATCATGGGGAGAACGTACAAACTCCGTACTGTGTGTACTCTGCGACGGTCCGTTATAACAAGGGTTTATTGTAAATGGATTATAGCAGAGGGAATGGTGTCAGTTATTGCCGATGACTGCAGATGAAGGTTAATAGACACAATTACACAATGTACTGGAGTAATTCAGCGGGTCAGGGTCTCTGGAGAACATGGATAGGTGACATCAGGACCCTTCCTCAGATTGATTCAGTCAGCAGAGTTACCCCAGTACTTTGTGTGGTCTCACTTTAAAACTAGGCACGGTTACCGTGGGGCTCCCTCCCCTCTCACCTGTGACGTTTCCAAGGTGGAGTATGTCGGCGACTCCAGGGGAGGAGGAGGTGACGGTGAGCAAAGCAGGAGGAGGAGGTGGCGGTGGTGGAGGGGGACAGGCAGAGGGAGACTGGGCAGTGATTGGAGAACCAGGTGGCGGTGGTCAAGCGGGAAGTGGATAAAGCCACCGCCAACAATAAGAAACAGCAGCAGGTGAGAGGGGCTCGCTGGTACACCTTGCAAGTCGGGAAGCCGGGGCTCTAAATGGCTGGGGAGACTGTAGGAGCCGATGATGGGTCGGCAGGTCATTCCATTCACACTCAGTTTTATATTTTGTTTTTTTGTTTCTGGCACCCTTTAGAGAAACTACAGGGGTGTTATTAGCTTATCCAGTAGTGCACTGTCGTTTCATTCTCACATGACCTCTGTTGTTCATACAGAAAAACGGATAATCCAGAAAGGCACTAGAACCGAGGGTATGAGAAAATCGATGCTCAACCTGTATCTACATGGTACAAGTCATGAACGTGATGGAATATTCTGAATTTGCCTGGATGAAGGCAACCACAATAACAGTCAAGGAAAATAGCCTCCAGAACCCTATTATCATCTCATCAACAACCTAAATATTAATTCCCTTCATCACACAGGGACTGCAGTGTGTACCATTTTCAAAATGTTTTGCAGTTATTTTCCCAAGCTACTCCAGCAGTACAGCTTAACCACCAAGGCAGCCAAGGGGAGCGGGTGCAATGAAACATGGCCACCTAGATTTCCCTTCATGTTACACATCTTGATTTGAAAATATATTAACATTTTTTCATTGTTGCTGTGGTTCATCGCCACCTGCTTAAGGATGGATAACAAATGCCAGTTTTACCAGAGCTACCAAACGCTGGAAAAATAAAAACATACCGTGTGCTACAGAGAAAAACTGAACACTTGATATTGAGTGCATGATTGTAAGAGAGTGTAAATGAGAATTAAAGAGTGAGCAAGAAAAAGCAGAAATCTCTCAGGCATTCAGTGGAAAGTAAGAGATAATGACCCCAAATCTGCAGTCAGCATTGAGATGCTCAACATACAGATTTTGAGAGAAAGGTTACCATTTATTTTTCTGGCAGAAACATGGACTGTAACTAGCTTGACCCTCAGTAATGGGTCCAAGCCAGAGTGGTGAGGAGAACGGGTGATGAAGCAGCAGATCAACATCACCCAAAGAGAGAAAAAAAAATCACTTCAGAAAACTTTGACAGGGCTTCATCATTGACCTAGTTAACTGCCAGGTGTGTATTTGAAACAGTTAAAACTAAGAACAAAATTCAAAACTACAACAATCATTTCAACTAATTAAAGAATTAATAGTTGAAATAGTTGAACTTTTACTCTAGTGGGAATTCCCATGGAATCCAATGATTTTGAAGGAGAAAACCATGTACACGGTAGTCTTGAGACACAAAGGTAGACAAAAGTTCTGGAGAAACTCAGCGGGTGAAGTCTGAAGAAGGATTTTGGCCCGAAACGTTGCCTATTTCCTACGCTCCATAGATGCTGCTGCACCCGCTGAGTTTCTCCAGCACTGTTGTCTACCTTTGATTTTCCAGGATCTGCAGTTCCTTCTTGAACAGTCTAGAGACACAAACTATTGTAGACTACAATCTAATGCAAAATATAGAATTGTTGGAAGAACTCGAAGGGTGAAGCAGATTCCGTGGAGGCAAAGGTACGGTTGACATTTTGGGTTGAGATACTGCATCAGGACAGAGTGAAAAAGGAAGATAGACAGTACATAGGGGAGAGAATGAAGGATGAGGAAGAGGCTGGTAGGTGACAGGCAGTATCAGATTGGGGAAGGGGGAAAGAGGTGATGGTAGAGGAAAAGGTGGTGACAGAGACTGGTAAATGATAGGTGGAACTAGATAAGGGAGGGATGATGGTGAATGTACGAGTGGATATCGATTGTCTCTTGAGATGAAGACAGATATCCAGACAATAAAAGAGAAATGTCTGAAATAGTTCAAATTAATTTGAAGGAGTTCATGGGTTTGGAACAAAAAGAGATCATGCGAGTGTCCATGATTCCCCCCTTATCACCTACCTGTCTGTCTCTATCTTTCTCCCTCTCCTCCCCCAACAACCCTTTTTTCATGTCTTATGATTCCAAATCACCTTCCAGGCTCTCAACACAACCCCTCCTCGATTTGGCTTATCTGTCCATCATCACCACTTTTCCCCCAAATCTGGTTACACCTCACTTCAATAAGCTGGCTATCTTCCCTCTACACTCTCAGTCCAGATGCAGTCTCAATCCAAAATGTCGACATCTCTTTACCTTCACAGACACTACTTGACTCGCTGAGTTCTTTGGGCGGGTTTATCTTTTGCAACTTGGTGCTGATCGTTTAACCGCACTGGACCATAATCAAAGAACCACCAGCCAATAGATATCAATAAATTCAGGAATTTTGCACTCATCCGAGCATAAGCAAACTCTCAAACATTTTAGCATATTTGCAGACTAATGCCAACAGTTACAGTGGCTTGCAAAAGTATTCATACCCCTTGAACTTTTCCACATTTTGTCACGTTACAACCACAAACGTAAATGTATTTTATTGGGATTTTATGTGATAGACCAACACAAAGTGGCGCATAATTGTGAAGTGGAAGAAAAATGATACATGGTTTTCAAATTTTTTTACAAATAAAAAACTGAAAAGTGTGGCGTGCAAAAGTATTCAGCCCCCTTTACTCTGATACCCCTAAATAAAATCCAGTGCAACCAATTGCCTTCAGAAGTCACCTAATTAGTAAATAGAGTCCACTTGTGTGTAATCTAATCTCAGTATAAATACAGCTGTTCTGTGAAGGCCTCAGAGGTTTGTTAGAGAACATTAGTGAACAAACAGCATCATGAAGACCAAGGAACACACCAGACAGGTCAGGGATAAAGTTGTGGAGAAGTTTAAAGCAGGGTTAGGTTATAAAAAAATATATCCCAAGCTTTGAACATCTCACGGAGCACTGTTCAATCCATCATCCGAAAATGGAAAGAGTATGGCACAACTGCAAACCTACCAAGACATGGCCATCCACCTAAACTGACAGGCCGGGCAAGGAGAGCATTGATCAGAGAAGCAGCCAAGGTAACTCTGGAGGAGCTGCAGAGATCCACAGCTCAGGTGGGAGAGTCTGTCCACAGGACAACTATTAGTTGTGCACTCCACAAATCGGGCCTTTATGGAAGAGTGGCAAGAAGAAAGCCATTGTTGAAAAAAAGCCATAAGAAGTCCCGTTTGCAGTTTGCCACAAGCCATGTGGGGGACACAGCAAACATGTGGAGGAAGGTGCTCTGGTCAGATGAGACCAAAATTGAAGTTTATGGCCTAAATGCAAAACGCTATGTGTGGCGGAAAACTAACACTGCACATCACCCTGAACACACCATCCCCACTGTGAAACATGGTGGTGGTAGCATCATGCTGTGGGGATGCTTTTCTTCAGCAGGGACAGGGAGGCTGGTCAGAGTTGATGGGAAGATGGATGGAGCCAAATACAGGGCAATCTTAGAAGAAAACCTGTTAGAGTCTGCAAAAGACTTGAGACTGGGGCGGAGGTTCACCTTCCAGCAGGACAACGACCCTAAACATACAGCCAGAGCTACAATGGAATGGTTTAGATCAAAGCATATTCATGTGTTAGAATGGCCCAGTCAAAGTCCAGACCTAAATCCAATTGAGAATCTCTGGCAAGACTTGAAAATTGCTGTTCACAGATGCTCTCCATCCAATCTGACTGAGCTTGAGCTATTTTGCAAAGAATGGGCAAAAATTTCAGTCTCTAGATGTGCAAGGCTGGTAGAGACATACCCCAAAAGACTTGCAGCTGTAATTGCAGCGAAAGGTGGTTCTACAAAGTATTGACTCAGGGGGGCTGAATACTTTTGCACGCCACACTTTTCAGTTTTTTATTTGTAAAAAAATTTGAAAACCATGTATCATTTTCCTTCCACTTCACAATTATGCACCACTTTGTGTTGGTCTATCACATAAAATCCCAATAAAATACATTTACGTTTGTGGTTGTAACGTGACAAAATGTGGAAAAGTTCAAGGGGTATGAAAACTTTTGCAAGCCACTGTATATGCAGCACTGGTGGTGTTTACCCACTGAATCTAATTATATCAAATGACTGAATCCAGGTTATAAAATGCATTTATCTGGTAATAAATGAAACAACTGATCAAAGAAACAAAATAACATTTGGACTAAAGACATTTTCTGTGCACTAACCTGTGATGATTGGTTTATGTTACTTTCTTCCAGAAACTGCTGTAAGGTAACTACTTCACTCCCAGGTGATGTGGTTTTATTCCTTTGCAGAGAACGTTTTTGGGTGTCAGCAATACTAACTTCTTTCTTTTGGAAGGAAACATCTTTTTTCAAATTTTGCGGTAGATGACTAGATGAACGGCTGCTATTTGATAATATGTGACTGTCATCAGTTGAACGACATTTTCCAGTGCTAAGACTTTGAAACCTACCATGTCTGCCATTAGCTGCACCTGCTTAGAGGCAAAAGATATAAGCACATAAAATCTCGCATTATCCAACATGACAACCATATGAATCATACGGAACCCACTGGCATTTTAGTGCAATACAAAATAACTTTGATCAAACCATTGGCAGATTAGACCATTTTACTTGTACCTTATATAGCTGCGCAAATAAATATGAATCCAGAATATTTCAAGTACATCCCAAGTTACTGTACGGTTTTGTTCCTGAGAACTATTCATAACATAAACAGTTTGTAAGTTGAAAATGTAGCTATGAAAGAGGTCCCACATAGCAAAAGATGCCGGCAGCCCCACAACAGCCGGCAAATCATCCTACCAATCTGACAAATGCTCAAACATATCTACAGGCTATACACAAGTCGGACGGTTGCAAGCAAGAGAGGACTTGTACAATGGTAGGTACAGTTTTCCAATAACTTCAAGCCATGTCTGCTGCAGAATACTGTTGCAAAAAGAAATAATAGTGCATGTTAAAACTCTCCACTCCAGCACACTAGGGGTTTGACTAAAGAAATTCCAGTCCATAGAAATTGCCCCTGATCATCTTCACCTGAGCAGGACAATTATTCCTTTTAAGTACAGGCACTACCTGGATCACACAAGGGTTCTGAGGACTGCCCGTAACATAGTTCCCAAATGTCAGAAATGCTACCAGTCGCAGTAATAAGATCATAGGATCATACAGCACAGAATCAGGACCTCCGGCCCACCTTATCCATGCTAACCTGGTTTTATAGCTGAGTAATTCCCATCTGCCAGTGTTTGGCCCAAATTCCTCTCAACCTTTTGTGTTACCTGTCTAATTGTCTTTTAAACATTGCCATTTTACACACAACAAATTCATCTGGCATCTCATTGTGCATAATGCACTACCCTTTATGTGAAGGAATTGTCCCTTGGTCACTTAAATCTTTCCCCTCTAACCTAAATATATGCCCTGAAGTTCAGGGCCCCTTTACTCTGGGAAAAAAAAATCTGACCATTCATCTTCATTTTTGTATACCTCTATAAGATTACCCCATAGTTTCCTATGTTCCAGGGAAAAAAGTCCCCGACTATTCAGCCTCTTTATAACTCAAGCCCTTGAGTCCTGGTAATATCCTGGTAAATGTATTCTGCATCCTTTCCAGCTTAATGGCACCCTTCCTATAGCAAGACGATTGGAATTGTGCATAATACTCTAGATGAGATCTCACCAACATCTGGTACAGCTGTAGCATGATGTCCTACTTCCTATAGGCAATACCCTTACTTATATAGGCAAGCATGCACGCCTTCTTGACCATCCTGTCTACCCGTGGTGTCACTTTCAAGGTACTGTGTACATGTACCCCTTGGTCTCTCATCTCGATTTTGATGTAATCTTACATAATCTGTCCACTACGCCATCAATTTTGGTGTCACCCACAAATTTACTAAACATGTTAACTACATTGTCAACCAAATCGTTAATAGAAATGACAAACAGTGGATCCAGCACAAATCCCTGTTGTACATCATTGGTCACAGGCCTCCAATCTAAAAAACAACCCTCCACTATTATCTTTTGTCTCCTTCCACCAAGCCAATTTTGAATCCAGTGGCTAGATCCTGGATCCCATGTTATCTAACCTTCTGAACTAGTCTACCATGTTGGACCTGGTCAAGGCATTGCTAAATTCACAAAGCCAACATGCACTCCCCTGCCCTCGTTAATCATTGTTTTGATCTCTTCAAAAACTATCAGATTTATGAAATTCATATTTACAATCTGTGCTGACTATCCCTAATCAGCCCTTGTCTGTCCAAATGCTGGTAGATCCTGTCCCTCAGAATTTCCTCCAGTAACTTCCCACCACTGATGTCAGGATCACCAGCCTGTAGTGCCACGGCTTGTCCTTGCAGCCTTTCTTAAATAAAGATTATTTAATAGCCATTCAAATGAGCATTGAATTTGAATTGCCATTAAATTCTCCATTAGGCATTCTCCAGACTTCCAGCTTAGTTTAGTTTATTATTGTCACATGTACTGAAGTGCAGTGAAAAACTAGTTGTTGCATGCTATCCCGTTAACAAAAAGACGATACATGATTACAATCAAGCCATCCACACTATACAGATATTGGAATTGGGTATAACATTTCATGCAAGATAAAGTTCAATAAAGTCCGATTAAAGATAGTTCAAAGATCTCCAATGAGGTAGATGGGAGCTTAGGATCACACTCTAGCTATTGAGAGTACCTCCCTCATAACTAAAGATGATGCAAATATTACTTCCAGGGCCCCAGGAATTTATTTCCTAGCTTTCCACAATGTCTTTAGACACACTTGGTCAGTGACCTATCCACCTTAATATTTTTTTAAACTGCTAGAATCCCCTCTTAGGTAATTCAGCTATGATCCAACACATCACTACTCATTTCTTGGCAACTTTATTTATATAGCTCATTTCATACACGAGGCAGACTCAAAGTGCTTCACATAAAAACATGTTATACAATAAAATGAGACAATAAAATGAAATAAAATAGAAGAATTAAAATAAAATAAAAGCAAAGTTAAAAATGCATTATAAAAAGTGCAAAAGTTAAAAGTGAAATGTAGTTAAGATTTAGCTGAAAGCTAAAGTAAACATAAAAGTTTTCAGTCTTGTTTTAAAAGTGGTCAAAGTTGAGGCAAGTCTTAAATCTTCAGGAAGTTTATTCCAGCTATTTGTTGCATAACTAAATTTAGCATAACTAAATCCTGCTTTCCCATGTTTTGTATTTACTCTGGGAATCACTAACAGATTGGTCTCAGAAGATCTTAGCGGTCTAGAAGGCTTATATAGTGGAAGCATGTCAGTGATATACTTTGGCCCTAAACCATGTAGTGATTTATAGGTGAGCAGCAGGATTTTGAAATCAATTCTCTGACATACAGGGAGCCAATGTAAGGATTTAAGAATTGGTGTAATGTGTTCAAATTTTTTGGTCTTTGTTAGAACTCTAGCAACAGCGTTCTGAACAAGCTGTAGCTGCCTGACAGTTTTTTTCGGAAGACCTGCAAGGAGACCGTTACAATAATCTAGCTTACTAGTAATAAAGGCATGTACAAGTTTTTCTAAGTCTTGAGCTGACATGAGTCCTCTTAATCTTGCTACGTTTTTGAGGTGATAGTAGGCCGATTTTGTTACTGATTTGATGTGACTGTCGAAATGTAAATCTGAATCCATAATAACCCCGAGATTTCTGGCTTTATTTGAAGTCTTCTCTCAGTTCATTTACATCTATGATCTTCTCCACAAATAATACAGACGAGAAATACTCATTTAACATCTAGCCTATCTCCTGTGGCTCAACACAGACAATCATGTTCCTTAAGGGTGCCTTTTCTCTCCCGAGTTATCCTTTTGTTATTAATATACCTGTCGAATCTCAGAGGATTTTCCTTTATCTTGCCTTTCAGAGCAGTCATGTCCTCTTATTGCCCTTCTAATTTCCTTCTAAACTGCATTCGCACATTTATAAATATTTCTCGTGATTCACATGACCCCAAATGCCCATGTCCACAATGAGCCTCCTTTTTTTCTGACTAGAACCTCAATATGTCTCGTCAACCAGGTAGCCTTGCCCTTCACCATAACAGAAGCATGCTTTCCCTGAACACCCCCAATCTCACCTTTAAAAGCCTCCCACTTGCCAGTCGCCCCATTACCTGTAAACAGCATCTCCCAGTAAATTTCTGCGAGTTTCTGTTCAATACCGTCAAAAATTACCTTTAGGACTTTAACTTGTGGATCAATCCCACCATTTTCACATAACTCATTTTAAATTAATAGAGTATAGTACTGGTCCCCTATTGATACTTCAGTCATCTGCCATGCTTCGCTCCCTAATAGGAGGTCCAATGTTACACCCTCTCTAGTAAGATGCTCTGTGTTTCAGAAAACTTTCCCAGACACATAAAATATGCCACTCCATTCAATCATTTGGTATTACAGGGTTCCCAGCCAATATAAGTGAAGTTAAAATCACAGACTATTACAACTCTATTATCCTTACAGCTATCTGTGATCTCATTACATATTTGCCTATTTAATGTTTGTTGTCTACAGAGGCCTTATAATAACCCAATCAAAGCTGTCATCGCCTTCTTATTTCTAAGTTCCATTCATATAACCTCATTAGACGATACCCCCAAGAACATCCTCTCTGAATACTACTATGAAGTCCTTGCCAATCAAAACTTAACTCTATAATGTCAGCAGCATCTGTAAGCTGGAACGTTGAGCTACCAATCCTGCCTCTCTCCCAGCTCTATTTCTGATAAGGCTATAATATCCCAGTCTCATGTACCAATCCACTGCTCGGGTTCATCAGCCTTACACACCAGGCTTCATATTTAAACTAAACGTTGTTTAGTTTATCAGCCTTTTTGTTCCCTGACCTGTCCCTGTCTATCCTTTCTTCTCAACTTAGTCACATAAATCTGTATCAGGCTCCATTTGCTCAGCTGCTACACTATTGCTTTGGATCCCATCCCTCTATCTGACCAGTTTAAACCCGATTGAGTAGCACTAACAAATCTACCCATAAATCTATCCCTTCAGTTCAGGTGCAACTAGTCCCTCTTGTATAGGTCCCACCATCTGTGGAAGAGAGCCCAATAATCCATATACCTGAAGCCCGCCACCTCTGCATCAGTTCCTTAACCACGATTTAACAGTACCATCTTCCTGTGGCATGCAGAATAATTCTGAGAATAAGCGAGTTCGGTATTTCAAATGCCCATGCCCAGGTCATGGGTCATTCGGGATAAACATTCTCGCCAGCTGAGCTACTGTGTGTGTACGGACCTGCGTTTCATATGTATTTTCCAGTTTTGCTTCTTCGATGTAAGAAAATACTGCTTTCAAAACTATTAACTAGGTGTATTTATGGTTCATTTGTACAAAACTACCATGATTTTGGTGGTTTTATTGCTTTATGCTTCGGTGAATGAGCGAGATCGTGACGATGAATAACAACCATTTTTTATTGGTTTTGTTTTGGGGGGGGGGGGAGAGAATGAAATGAAATGTATGATTTCTGATACTATCAATAGATAATATGAAAACTATTTGTGGGGTTTTCACCTCATACTATACTAGTCCACAGCAACGGGCTGTATGCACGTTTGTTGACTTCTAAATGAGTTCTGCATGTACATGTGTAAGTAAAGTTGTGTCACGAGTCTCCTGACTAATCATGTCTCTTCTGATTCCCATTACATTGGATAATTTTAATCAATATTTGACATTCCAATTTTCTGTTATAATCTTGTGTTTGTATAAGTTAGTTCAATATACTTGCACCATTTTCTTTTGCATTGTAACTTGGTATGTAATGGACATGCTTACCGAACCCTATTTGAATTAACGTATTATTGACTTTGTTATTTGGTGCAGGTTTTTGGAACAAGTTGTTTCTCCCCAATGGGTAAGAAAGCAGCCAGTAAAGACCAAAAGTAATCCCAAAAGTAGTGGCACTTAAGATAAGAGAATGCTGCCAATTCCATGCAATGCTGTTTCCATTTCCCCATGTAATCTAGCCTGACCAAGTTTATGCTTTTGCAGAATGCCTTAATATTCTCTTTGTCAGTGTTTTTTTTTTCCTGTTCAGTAGCAGCCTTTAGATTTGTGGTATTGTATTAGGTGTAGTTGATTGCTTCCAGAGCTCGAGGGAAGTTGACTATGGTGTAGAACCTGTATTTTTGGTAGATGCCTGAGAAATTGGGAAAACAAATGGTAAGCTGATATCACAATTAGCCCAAAGGTAAGTGCAGTTATTTTAAAGAAAAGCTTAGTTTATGCCAATCATCCTGAAACATGTCATTATCGTGGAAACTGAGCCTATTGTCACCTATCCTTCGGGAGGTGAGGTTGGGCATACTGCACAACCCCTTTCTAAACTGGCCCTTATCCAAGTCAAATCTCAGTGGAGATCACTGCAGACATTGGCTAGGAACACTTAAGGGCCTGTCCCACTTGCCGATTTTTTTCGACGACTGCCGGCATCATATCAGTGTCGCCAAAAGATTTTGAACATTTCAAAATCCAGCGGCGACAAAAAAAATGTTGCGACACTTGAAAAAACACCGCTCGTCAATACATCATCATGCCGCATCACAGCGCAAATTTTTCAGTGACCTGATGCCAGTCAATGATGCCGGCAGTCGCCAAAAAAATCACCAAGTGGGACAGGCCATTAAAATGAAGCTGATGGACTGGTAGGAGGATATTCCACCTTTTGCTTTCTTTCCTGGTTTTGTTTTTCCCCAAAGTGAAAACTATTGCTTTCAGCTGCTGTGGATTGCTGCCTCAGATTCAATATATTTTTACACATAAATTATGAATAAAGATAAGAAAATGTTTCAAACACAAGTAATATTTTCTTATTCCAGTAGCAAACACATTAAGGATTAAATGAAAATAATAAATTCTTTAACTTTCTGAATATCTCATAATTGCAGATTAATGAACTGAACTAGAACTAGAACTGGAACTAAAGTAAGTCTGAAGAAGGGTTTTGGTCCAAAACGTTGCCTATTTCCTTCGCTCCATAGATGCTGCTGCACCCGCTGAGTTTCTCCAGCTTTTTTGAGTACCTAAAGTAAGTAGTGTGTGAACAGCAGAACAAGAAAGAAACCTATTGAGTTGACAGAATTCTAGATTAATTCCTTCGTAGAATAGTTAACAATTTATACAGTTTATACAGTGCTGCATTCGATTTTTTTAAAACCCGAATGACCTTTGACAAATCCCATGATTCCTTGCGTTATCGAGATACCAAACTCACTTATACAAGCCTGAAAGTCCTGCTTTTCAACTTATTTCACTACTCCCTAATGCTCTTTGCAGGACTTAATCTGCCTTCTTCTTACTTAACCCGTGATATCAATATGGACCATGACCTTTGGCTGCTCACCCGCCCCTTTCAGATATCTTGTGCATGTTCTGATACATCCTTTATAGTGGTATAGTGACATCCTTGATAGAAGTGTAAGCTGAGATCACAAAAGTTGCACAGATAGGTTAATTAGCTACAGTTTAGTATTGATCTTAGTCAATTTTAGATCTTAGTTAAAATCAGTTAATTTGTACAGATCTATAGTACAGAAACAAAACATGTCGGACCCGAGTTTCAACTTGTAACTGCAGTTATATTTTGCCAAGTTATATATTTTTTTAATTCAGCAGCAGAAAACATAATATCAACACTTACATATTAAATCAGACAGAATATACACATACCCTTTTAACTTTTAGAATACATGAAAATGTTTTGTATCATGCAATTAAATGTTCCTCTCAATGCTTACGCTATTTCAGCATGTGGCCTAAATGTAAGTCAAAAATAAAAATGGTTTAAAAAAATCAGCCATGGCATACCTTTTGCATCGTGGGCTGAAGCATTATTATTGTTATTGCTACTTGATGTCCTGCTACTATCAAGGCTGGCTGGTCTGGAAGCTAAATGGAAATTGGGAAATAAAAATGAGCAGAGGCCACTTTACCTTTGACCAGAGAAACAGCTGAAGCATGGATGCATGCAGTGTGCCAAAGGCTGAGCATGCCCAAGGTCAGAAAAGAGTTGTGTCTTACAGATCAGAAAGCCAAGAATTTTCGAGGCAGTCCAATTGGACATTTTGGAACACAGCACTACAGGAAAAGCAGATAAACAGAAACATAAGGGAATAGCAGGACAGAAATAAAACAGTAGTCCTTTCAGGGCAAAAACAATAGTTAGTGGAAAGTCACGTTATTTCATGCTGAATACATATATAGAACATGCAAGAAAATGGGTGTGATAGAATGACTTACAACAAATGTGACAAGGCACTCTGCACACTGTAGAGCTGCCAAGAACAGGAGCTGGATTGTATCCATTATAATTACTTTGTAACCCTTCTAGCCCCCAAAAAAGAAACAAGTACATATGTTAGTAATTTTAATTTGAAAACATTTCATCATAGCAACTGTCTGTTAAGTATTGAATGTATTTTTCAGTTAAGCCTCTCATAATATTTAAAGTATTTACCAATTAAGTATATGAAACAAATATATCACTATCGACAAATATATTTTTGTAGATTAGCCATTTCCTCCTTCATCCGTTCTCATTCCTTTCAACTCAGTAGGTTAGATACAAATGGTTACTCATGTCAAAATAATGAAATCACTATGAATGAATGTTTCCCCTTCAAGAGCTGACAATATTGCAGTAAGTTCCTTCCCTTGAAGTTTTCATGCCTTACGTTACTGATGAAGACTTAAAGGGAATGCTGGTTAAGAATCAAATTTATGCTGTTGTGTCATAGCTATATAAAGGATCAATAGACAAAAGACAATAGACAATAGGTGCAGGAGCAGGCCATTTGGCCCTTCGAGCCAGCACCGCCATTCAATGTGATCATGGCTGATCATCCACAATCAGTACCCCGTTCCTGCCTTCTCCCCATATCCCCTGACTCCGCTATTTTTAAGAGCCCTATCTAGCTCTCTCTTGAAAGCATCCAGAGAACCTGCCTCCACCGCCCTCTGAGGCAGAGAATTCCACAGACTCACCACTCTCTGTGAGAAAAAGTGTTTCCTCGTCTCCGTTCTAAATGGCTTACTCCTTATTCTTAAACTGTGGCCCCTGATTCTGGACTCCCCCAACATCGGGAGCATGTTTCCTGCCTCTAGTGTGTCCAAGTCTTCAACAATCTTATATGTTTCAATGAGATCACCTCTCATCCTTCTAAACTCCAGAGTGTACAAGCCCTGCTGCTCCATTCTCTCAGCATACGACAGTCCCGCCATCCCGGGAATTAACGCTGCACTCCCTCAATAGCAAGAATGTCCTTCCTCAAATTAGGGGACCAAAACTGCACGCAATACTCCAGGTGTGGTCTCAATAGGGTTCTGTACAGAAGGACCTCTTTGCTCCTATATTCGATTCCTCTTGTTATAAAGGCCAACATGTCATTCGCTTTCTTCACTGCCTGCTGTACCTGCATGCTGAATTTCATAGACTGATGTACAAGGACCCCCCATATCCCATTGTACTTCCCCTTTTCCCAACTTGACGCCATTTAGATCAGTATGTAAGAAAAGTAAGATTGGCATTATCTATGTATATCATAAGATTCACAGATCTAAATCCATTAACTAATTTTCTCATGGTGTATTCCCCTCTTTCAATTTCCTTTAGTTTTGTAATTATTTAATGAGAAACAAGTATGTTTATTATATGGAGAGAAGCAACAGGGAAAGTGAAACTTAACTGGAAGACATGATAATTCAAAAGCTCATTTACAGTAGGGTGAGTGATCAGGGTAAATAGAAGTTGTATAAGAATTGGGCTGAATGCTCTGATTGTCTCATTGTTTCCCGATTTATATTATTTTCACAGCTGATGGTAACAATGAAGGGACAGCTGAAGTTGGCTGGAGAATACCCAGGCCTGGAAATGCAATCGTATTGTGCATGTTTAACTATTATGACTGTTTCTAACATAAATCTGATTTCGAAATTTGATTAGGGCTTATTAGGTGCTTTCCAATGCACCTACTGCTTGCCCTATACACAAGTGCATGAAACTCACAGAATGCACATAAGTAGAATCAATGTAATGGCAATTTCCCGAAGAAATTGATTGAGAATCTGAGTACACACTCAGGCAATGATTGCTTTTAGTTTGCATGCTACGGCAGCCTAATTAGCAATCCTGCTAGTATCCAGCATGACCAAGAACAAGAGGTTTTGAGAGCAAGGCCGACCAAAGGGAAAAAAAGGCGGCTGAAGGGGGACGGAGGTGCTCTGACATTCTAAAAAACACATTCCTACCTCCAAATATCTTAACAGTGCTCTGGAAGTTATTTTTCGAAGCAGAGGTTTTGCCACCTTCTTCAGGCGATGCAATTCTGCCTTGAATGTAAAAAAAACTTTAACTTAATTAAAAGAATAAACCTATAGGCACAAAATGCAATTTGAGATTAAAACTGCCAATCACAAAATGGTGTAAAAAAACAATAAGAGCCAAAAACTGGACTAAGGACAGGAAGTGTATTTTTGCATTCGTGTTTGGATGTAGCTCTATCTGTTAGCTCAAGGTTCAAAAGTAATTTATTGCTATATATAAAATTTGACAGATCTTGGTATTCAAAAGACAAAAGGTGCTAATGTTTGAAATAGGTTAGGATGAGGGAGAAAATAAGTGGCGTATCAGTTATTTTATGATCAATATTTCCTTGATTTCATATTCTGCAACGGCTAGCATCTGTTTCAAATGAGTGGAATCTCAATGGACATTGATTAGTTTCATTCAGCAGAAAGATGAATAGAATACATGAAGGTTGACAAATGATTAACAAAGCAATGAAGCAGGCAGGAACAATGATGGTATTATAAAAACAATAAAAAGGCACAGAGCTGCAGAACTTACATGAAAACATTTTCAGTATATTTATTTCAAATGCAAGCTAGACATATACTTATCACTATGCCGTTAATTTTGGCAAATCATAAATAATATTTACCTTTGCTTCTTGATCCAGTGCAGGAATTGATAAGATTTGGTTCATCGGATAATAAATCTTCATTGGAGGCAACACCTGGGAATTAGATTATTTTTTTAGTTCCTTGACAAATATGCTTAGAAAACCATCCCATATACACTCCAGGAAATCCTCCTCCTCAGTGTTTTTACCAATTTGGTTAGCCCAATCTATATGTAGATTTAAGTTGGGATGTTATGTTATCGCTGTTCTGTTGGTGACGCCACATTTGGAGTATTTTTTCAGTTTTGGTCACTTTGCTATAGGAAAGATGTTATTAAGCTAGAAAGAGTGCATAGAAGATTTATGAGGATGTGGCCAGTACGTGGGGCGATTTATGAGGGCGTGGTCTTCAGTGAGAGGTTTGGAAGCCTCGGACTTTATTCCTAGGAGTGTAGAAGGCTGAGGGGTGATTTTACTGAGGTGTACAAAATCATAAGAGGAATAGATATGGTAAATGCAGTCTTTTACCCAGAGTAGGGTAATTAAGATGCAGAGAACATAGGTGAGAGTGGAAAGATTTAATAGGAACCTGAGTGGCAACTTTTATAAGACCTTGGGTGCTGGGATCAGGAACAAGGTGCCAGAGGAGGTACTTGAAGCAGCCATTATAACAACATTTAAAAGGCATTTGGACACGTCCACAAATAGGAAAAGTTTAGAGGGATATGGGCCAAATGTGGGGAAATGAGACCAGCATTTATCAGGCATCTTAGTTGGCATGGACAAAGGGCCCGTTTCTGTGCTGTACGACACTAACAGCAATTGATTTTACTCCTCATTAACGTACTTACAGACACTTGAAATATTTCAGTGACAAACAATTTTTTAAGTGTCTGAATGGATAAATAGGCTATGTCTTGTATTTTTAGGTTCGCATAAGATGTAAAATACATCAATTGCAATTATTTAAGTTAATACAAAAAGGCAAAGATTATGGGAAAAGGTTTACACATTATAAATTAAAAGATGTACAAAAAGTAAAATGTCTTGATAAATACGGAAATATAAAAGGTCCATTACTCTTATATGTTTCTGCTTTTGTGCAAATATGCAAAGCACTTCATGTCAAAATAATTATTTTAATGAAAATGTGAATATAAATTTGTCAAAACACGTCTTTATATTTATCAATTAGGGATATTCAGATTCTAAAATGTAAAAAATCATTGTTACAAAACATGCTGTCGAAGAATAAAAAGCAGTACAAGAAACACAGATGCATATCCTATGCATTTGAAGATCCCTCATCTTCAAAATTCAACGTGCTTGGATTGAATTCAAATACTTTGCTAATTTGGCTGGGTGGTTCATGTTGTGATTTACCCACAGATGCCTTGCATTATTTCCATGTAATTTGTGTTCAGGCTTCATTTTTTCCCCATGCAACTCTCCTTGAGGCTGTACCTCAGAAATTAGGTCACATTGTTGAGGGGCACTTTGGGGGGACAAATTGAGGGGGGACAAATTGAGGGGGGACAAATTGAACCATGCAATTTCATGCAACTGTGTATCTACTACCCTTAAATGGTTCCCCTTGGATTTTGGATTTTGGAGTTTGAGGTCTACTACCTTTAAATAGGTAAGTAGGTTTATTGTCCAAGTATTCACATACATGGAATTTGCCTTGATGCTCCGCCCACAAGTAACAACATGACATACAGTGACAGTTACGAATGACTCAGAAAACACGAAACATTAATAATAATAAAATATTAATGATAAAACACCATTGATCAAGCATGTGAACCAACAAAATACCAGATCAAAGGGAGGCTACAGATTTTTGGCTGTTGAGTAGAGCAACTACTCGTGGATAAAAACAGTTTTTATATCTGGCTGTGGCAGCTTTGACAGTCCAGAGTCGCCTTCCAGAGGGAAGCGATTCAAAGAGTTTGTGTCCAGGGTGAGGGGGGTCAGAGATGATCTTGACTGCTAGCTTCCTAGCCCTTGCAGTGTACAGTTCATCAATGGAGGGAGGATTGCAGCCAATAACCATCTCAGCTGATCGGACAATTCGCTGCAGCCTCCAGGTGTCGTGCTTGGTGGCTGAGCCAAACCAGACCATGATGGAAACATAGAAACATAGAAATTAGGTGCAGGAGTAGGCCATTCGGCCCTTCGAGCCTGCACCGCCATTCAATATGATCATGGCTGATCATCCAACTCAGTATCCCGTACCTGCCTTCTCTCCATACCCTCTGATCCCCTTAGCCACATCTAACGCCCTCTTAAATATAGCCAATGAACTGGCCTCGACTACCCTCTGTGGCAGAGAGTTCCAGAGATTCACCACTCTCTGTGTGAAAAAAGTTCTTCTCATCTCGGTTTTAAAGGATTTCCCCCTTATCCTTAAGCTGTGACCCCTTGTCCTGGAGAAGGTGAGAACAGACTCTACGATGGCCGTGTAGAATTGGACCATCATTGCCTGTGGCAGATTGTGCTTCCTCAGCTGCCGTAGGAAGTACATCCTCTGTTGTGCCTTTTTGACTGGAGAGTCGATGGTCGCCCCCCACTTAAGGTCCTTGGAGATGATGGTTCCCAGGAACTTAAAAGACTCCACAGATGTAACTGTGGTGTTGTTGATGGTGAGTGGGGTGAGGGGAGGGGGATCTTTCCTAAAGTCTACAATCAATTCCACTGTCTTAAGAGCATTGAGCTCTAGGTTGTTGCGATGGCACCAGGACGCCAGCTGTGACACTTACTGTCTGTAGGCAGATTCATCCCCATCCTGGATGAGTCCAATCAGGGTTGTGTCGTCTGCAAACTTGAGAAGCTTGACAGAGGCGTCTGTGGAGGTGCCGTCGTTGGTGTAGAGAGAGTAGAGAGAGTACGCAGACTTGCGGTGCTCCTATGCTGAGCATTTGCGGGTCCGAGATGTGCTTTCCCAGCCTCACATGCTGCTTCCTGTCTGTCAGGAAGCTGGTAATCCACCGACAGAGGGGTTAAAGCACAGTCAACTCGGAAAGTTTGGAGTGTAGTAGCCCTGGCACAATGGTGTTGAATGCAGAGCTAAAATCAACAAACAGGATCCTCGCATAGGTCCCCTGGCGGTCTAGGTGCTGTAGGATGAAGTGCAGGCCCAGGTTGACTGCATCATCCACAGATCTATTGGCCCGATATGCAAACTGCATAGGGTTCAGCAGGGGGATTGTGATATTTTTCAGCTTGGCCAGCACAAGCCTTTCAAGTGTCTTCATGACTACAGAGGTCAGTGCGACAGGGCTGCAGTCTTTAAGACAAGTAATCCTTGCCTTTTTGGGTACAGGGACAATAGTGGAGACCTTGAAGCAGGCAGGGACAGTACATGTTTGCAGGGACTGGTTGAAAATGTCTGTATAGACCGGTGCACAGAGCTTGAGAGTAGAGGGGCAAACATTGTCAGGTCCTGGAGACTTCTGGCTTTTCTGTCTTCTGAACAGCCTCTCCACCTCCTCTATTTTTATTGTTGATGAAGTGATGTTGGTCAGCAAGGAGTGTGTGTGTAATTAGGTGTGAAGTGGTGATTGGAGGTGGCTGGGTGTAGAAGGGCCCACTCTTTGCAGACTGAAGGTACACAAAAATGCTGGAGAAACTCAGCGGGTGCAGCAGCATCTATGGAGCGAAGAAATAGGCGACGTTTTGGGCTGAAACCCTTCTTCAGACTGATGGGGAGTGGGGGGGAGAAGGAAGGAAAAAGGGAGGAGGAGGAGCCCGAGGGCGGGGGGATGGGAGGAGACAGCTCGAGGGTTAAGGAAGGGAGGAGACAGCAAGGGCTAGCAAAATTGGGAGAATTCAACGTTCATGCCATCCGGACGCAAGCAACCCAGGCGGAATATGAGGTGCTGTTCCTCCAATTTCCAGTGTTGCTCACTCTGGCAATGGAGGAGACCCAGGACAGAGAGGTCGGATTGGGAATGGGAGGGGGAGTTGAAGTGCTGAGCCACCGGGAGTTCAGGTAGGTTATTGCGGACTGAGCGGAGGTGTTCGGCGAAACGATCGCCCAACCTCCGCTTAGTCTCCCCGATGTAAATCAGCTGACATCTAGAGCAGCGGACGCAGTAGATGAGGTTGGAGGAGATACAGGTGAACCTTTGTCGCACCTGGAACGACTGCTTGGGTCCTTGAATGGAGTCGAGGGGGGAGGTGAAGGGACAGGTGTTGCATTTCTTGCGGTTGCAACGGAAAGTGCCCGGGGAGGGGATGGTACGGGAGGGAAGGGAAGAATTGACAAGGGAGTTGCGGAGGGAGCGGTCTTTGCGGAAGGTAGACATAGGGGGAGATGGGAAGATGTGGCGAGTGGTGGGGTCACGTTGGAGGTGGCGGAAATGGCGGAGGATTATGTGTTGTATTTGCCGGCTGGTGGGGTGAAAGGTGAGGACTAGGGGGACTCTGCCCTTGTTGCGAGTGCGGGGATGGGGAGAGAGAGCAGTGTTGCGGGGTATGGATGAGACCCTGGTATGAGCCTCATCTATGGTGGCGGAGGGGAATCCCCGTTCCCTGAAGAACGAGGACATTGCCGATGCCCTGGTGTGGAACGTCTCATCCTGGGAACAGATGCGGCGTAGGCGGAGGAATTGGGAGTAGGGGATGGAGTCTTTACAGGGGGCAGGGTGGGAAGACGTGTAGTCCAGATAGCCATGTGAGTCAGTTGGTTTGTAGTGTATGTCGGTCAGAAGTCTGTCCCCTGCGATGGAGATGGTGAGGTCAAGGAATGGTAGGGAAGTGTCGAAAATGGTCCAGGTGTATTGGAGTGCCGGATGGAAGTTGGTGGTGAAGTGGATGAAGTCAGTCAGTTGTGTGTGGGTGCAGGAGGTGGCCCCAAAGCAGTCGTCTGGCTGTGTTGGTTGGGGAGGAGGGGGAGGGGGTACCAGGGTTATGTTTCTGATTTTCAAACCTGCAGTAAAACTCATTCAGGTCGTTGGTCAGCTGGTCGTTGGTCCAAAGAGTGGGGGGGCTTTCCTCTTGTAGCTGGTGATATAGGGTAGCAAGCCCTTCCAAACTGAAGAAGAGTCACTAGCTGAGAACTTGCTCCTCAACTTCTCAGAGTACCTTTCCTTGGCAGCTCTGATTCCTCTTCTCAGCTTGTACTTGCATCCCCGCTCCTGTAGGCCTCTTCTTTAGACCGTTGAAGCTGTCTGAGTTCTGCAGTGAACCAGGGCAGTGAAATGGACCTCAAACTGCAAAATCCAGGGGGAACCAATCCGGCCCTTCCAATTCCCTCCTGTATCGCCCATCCCAGACCAGATCCACCCTTCAAATAGGTGTCTGACAGTGTCCCCTCTTGCATTTCTAAAATCCCTAGACCTAATCTTGGGCCCAGACGTGGCATGACTAAATTTTGAAGCAATGCAAACAAGCGAAAAATAATAATTTTACATGTTATGGAGAGCCTTTTACAAAACTAACTTTCAAATGAACGAGTGAATTTGGTAAATCATCTGTAAAACAAATGTTTGACATAGCAATTATCTACCTGTTCGATTTATTTTCATTTGTGAATCGGTCTGCTATTTTACTTCAAGTAGAATCAACCATTACCTTTAGGTTGAAGTCTTTGATGGGATCTGAAACCAGCAGAGCTTGTGGTTGTGAGATTGACAGCCGTTGTTGAGAAAGCCATGGACCCCAATTCTGTCCTCTGTCCTCCTGTCACTTCATTAGATTCCTCCAAATTTTCAGAACTAGCTGACCATTGAACTCCTGCTGATATCATAGACTGGAGCAGATCGTTCATAGCTGGGATGAAAGCAAGGAAAATTAGCAAAAACAGTTTTTTTTAACACATAATTTCACTATGTCCTTAACATAGTTTAGCATTTAAATGAATTAAGGTGAAAATTGTTTTACTCAAATGCAGTAACGCTACAATATTCTCCAATTAAGCTCCAATAATTTAATCCCCTGAATCTTGCACCAGATCTAATAGTGAAACAAGATTCGCATCACTTTTTTAAAAGCAGAATATTGTCCAATGCAGAATATAAATACCGTCTAAACTATTAAAGTTATTTTATAAATGTGAATGTTGTTCATGCTTAGTACTATTTGTGGTTAATGTGCTGCACAAGACTAACTTTCATGTATTGATACCTTTTGATTCTATGGAGTAAATAGGGCAGCAACTTGCAGAATATAAAAGTCAGAAAATTGTTGAGTGTTCTTCCAGAAGCTTCACCATAACAGTAACTAAACACGAGACTCCACAGTGAAATGAATGTAATAAATTTGCAGAGCTTACACAACAGAGATCAAACACCAAAACATAAATTAGGCTTTGCAATTCAGGTGTGACTGAGTTTTTAAACAGTTTGTTAAGATTATTAAGCTATTAACTTCCGATTTCTCGGGCACTGAAGACGCAAGTTGTAAATTTGAAGACATTGTCCAAATAGTAATTATTATTTAAAAAGTAATTTAAATCTCATCCTTTCTGTCATCTTTATTGTCTTGCTGCCATCTCACTTTCTTCTTCATTTTATTTCCTACACATAATTTTGATTTGAATTATTGAAGCATACTTCCTGCTTACGACAGCAATGCACCAGTAAAGAATCTTCCATCTGAATGGTTAAGAAGATATGCTTACTGTTTGCATTATTTACACATATTCTAGATTCCCTGCAGGCAGGCATAGATTCAGATTTTAAACTACGAGTAATTGGTATGTAATGGACATCCAATGCTGTTAGTTTAATATTGACCCACGATTCTACAAAAATAAGATATTGGTTAATTTAGTAAAAGCAGAGACATTTAAAGCTTGTTATTTTAGAGTTGGTATAATTTTAAATATTAAACAATCAATCAAAGCATGGTTTGTCTTATTGTTCATTCCTAGCATGATTTTATTTAAAGATTCATGTATTATCAAACAATCCTTTTGTACAATTTGAAATTATAGTGCATTGTGAGTTCTGCATAAATGTCCAAAATTAAAAAAAATTACATTAAAAAATGCCTAGTCCTACAGTTTTAGAAATAGTTTGCTTCAATTATTTTAATTTGGTTCCAACAGTTGCTTATATCTCTTTATAAAATAACTTTCTTATAAGTCCATTAGAATGTATGATGATGATTAATTTATAAAAACAAAAAATATATTTATAGTATACTTCTGATGTATAAATTCATGAACCATTTTATGGCAATTAAAGAAATGGAGCCTAATATATTTAGAGTATTAATTTGAAAGAATAAACAAAGGGCTGTACAAGGAACAGTTAATGGTTAAAAAATGAGAGCAAATGAGCCACTCGCGAAGATTAAGTTTCAGAGGGTCTTACACATGGAGCGACGGTAGAGGGCCTTCATTTTGTCTTTATCCTTTGGTCTGTTCCTCATAAAGGGCAGTCTTTTCAGTGTGGCCACTTTTATTTCAGAGCATGTGATATAGAGAATATTGGGAAATGAAAACAGAGGGAAAACAGGTGGAAGTTAACAAATGCTGAAACTGGTGACATACATGCTTACTAAGTTTCAGCTGATTATTCTACACAAATGTTAAATGAATGATGTATACTCTATTGAATGGAAATGCTTTGATTAAGTATGCGTTTCAGTGCTAATCACCTATTTGGGGTCATAAATTGCGATTAAATATGTACAAAATTAAGATCATATAAACAATCTTTTGGAAGAAGTTCAACATTGAACGGTTTATTAAATTTTCTGATAATGCAAGTACTTCAAATAGGACTATAAAGAATAATGAATAATTAACCAATTAAACATCTAATTTCGAAAGGCCCTGTCCCACTTTCGTGTCCTTGGCACGCAAATTACGCGACCGGGTCGTCGCGTTGAGGCGCACGGGCATCGTGTGGCCGCGCAGGGCTGGTCCCACTGAGAAGCGCAGAGGGGTATGTAGTTGTGCGCGGTATCATGCGGCACTCCGAAATTTTGTAGCGAACAAAATCTTCGCGCGCCACCGGCCTGTCACGTAACTGATGGCCAAAGTGGGACAGGCCCAAGACCCTGGCGCGACGCAACGTCTCACCTCCAACAGCAGCAGAAGCAGGCAAACGATCGTCGAGCTCGGCCTGGGGCTCACGGCCGTTGCGTTCTGGATCCGCCCCACTTCTACTCCCAGAGCGGGGCCAAGAAAATTGAAGATAGACACAAAATTCTGGAGTAACTCAGCCGGACCGGCAGCATCTCTGGAGAGAAGCAATGGGTGACGTTCCGGGTCAAGACCCTTCTTTCAGACTGAAGAAGGGTCTCGACCCGAAACATCACCCATTGCTTCTCTCCAGTCCCGGTCCCGCTGAGTTACTCCAGCATTTTGTGTCCATCTTCAAATATAGTCATGCGCTCCAGACGGCTGTGAGGGCGCATGAAGACGCGCACGACCTTCGCAGGATCGTCGTGCCTCAACGCGACCACGAGTTCACGTAATTAGCGTGCCAAGGACACGTAAGTGGGACAGGGGCTTAAGTGTCTTAAACCAAGATACATACATAATACAATGTTCTTTTTCAATATTTATTTCTGAAACAGGACGACATTTTCATTTGTCTTGCTATATATGCAATATGCGATACGTTAAAGCAAAGAAATAGGTTTAGTTGTACTCACTACTGCTTTTCTTGGCTGAGTGGCCTTCATCAAGAGAGTTGGATCCTACAGAAGAACTATCTTGACTATCATGCTGAGGAAGCTGAAGGAATCCATCACTTGATTCTGATCTAGTTGGAGTACTAGTGAGAGACTTAATGCGCTCTCTGTTGACTTCCTTTTTGTGTTTTATTAATTTTTTCATCTTTATGGCAATCCAATTGCCCCTTCTGGGATAAAGGAACAAATCACTACACAAACAAGTTGCCATAAACAGAGATCCAAACGAAAAACCAACAAACTAAATTATTTACGGTACTATCACTCCACATTGTAAACTGACATGAAAATAAATTGTAATTTGGCTATTCTTTCAAAGAAATTATATATTTTAAATAGAAGAACAGGTAAAAAATACTAACAAAGGTGCTACTAAAAATCAGACTAATGACGTATAATTCAATTGAACAATACCTTTTGTAAATACAGTGAATACATTTTAAGTTCATTAAATCATAGGAGCAGAATTAGGCCATTCGGCCCAGCGTCGACTCGCTCTTCAAATATGGCTGATCTATCTATCGCTCTCAACCCCATTCTCCTGCCTTCTTCCTGCAATCTTTAATACCCATAACAAACAAGAATCTATCAATCTCCGCTTTAACAATACCTAATGATTTGACAATCACAGCTGTTTGTGGCAATGAATTCCACAGATTCACCGCACTCTAACTGAAGAAATTCCTCCTCATCTCTTTTCTAAAGGTATGTCCTTTTATTCTGAGGCTATGCTCCGCTGGTCCTAGACTTTCCAACTGATGGAAACATCTTTTACCATATCCACTCTATCCAGGACTTTCACTATTCGTTAAGTTTCAATAATGTACCCAGTCATCCTTCTAAACTTCAGTGACTTCAGGCCCTGAGCCGTCAAATGCTCATCATACGTTATTCATACCTTCGAGGAGGTGAAGGCTCATAGAACTTATATTGATCCATAATTTTCTCTTCAAGTTTCTCCTTCTGCCGCCGAAGTTCATTTAGTTTATCGCTTCAAATAAAGAAAGCAACTTAAAGTGAGTAACTTATACACTTAAACAGGATTCAGTACAAATTCTTCTATTAGTTTAGCTAAGAGAACCAGCATGGAAAAAAGGTCCATCAGCCCATCCTCACTGACCACTAGATCTGTTATCCCACTTGCATTCACTTCCTACACATTAGTGGGCAATCTTATACGGAATCCAATTAATCTACAAACCCATATGTCTTTGGGATGTGGGAGTAAATCAGAGCACCCAGGAGAAATCCAAGCAGTCACAGGGAGATCACCATCATCACCAGTCACCATCATGGTGTCAAGGATCTCTTGGCACCATGATGGGACAGCTCAACCAGCTGCATCACTGTACCCTCCTATAGGTATTCAAAATTCTAAATACATGCAAATTTATTTTTGTTTTTTAAAATGAATATCGCATGCTGATCTGATCACCCCATTACAGAATGTAGAGATGTTGGAAAAGATGCAGAAGAGGTTGACCAGAATGCTGCCCAGATTAGGGAGTATTGGTTTAAAGGAGAGGTTGTACAAAATGGGTTTGTTTTCTCGAGCACACCAGAGGTTGATAGAAATATATAAAATTAGAAGAGGCATAGATAGGGTAAACAGAATAATTTATCTAGGTGGAAATGTCAAAGACTAGACAGCATAGCTTTAAAGTAAGAGGGGCAAATTTTAAAGGAGATGTGAGGGGCAAGTTTTTTTTACAGGGAGGGTAGTGGGTGTCTGGAGCATGATGCCAGGGGTAGTGGTAGAGGCAGATATGATAATGGCAATTAAGAGGCTTTTACATGGACATGAGGTGAATTTCGGGATAGGGATCATGTGCAGGCAGATTAGTTTATCTTGGCATCATGTTTGGCACGATCATTGTTGGCTGAAGTTGTGCTGTAGTTTTCTATGTTCTATTTCCCATGAATCTTAATTAGTTGTCAATACATGTAACTAGAAGTACAGTAATATCTCAATTAGAGCTCTAGATATGCTCCAGAGCAGCGCTATGCGAATTAGCGCTAAACAAGGTATTATCGTGCAAGTTAATAGTAACACAAGAAAGTGTAGATGCCGGAATCTTGAGCAAAACACTATATGCTGGAGGAACTCAGTGGGTCAGGCACCATCTTTGGAGGGGATGGACAGGCAACATTTTGGCTCGGCACCATTTTTCTGTACTTTGTGTTTTGTATAAGCTAATAGCTATTCCTCTCTCTCTCTCTCTCTCTCTCTCTCTCTCTCTGTCTGTCTGTCTGTCTCTCTCTCTGTCTCTCTTCATAACCATACCCTGGTTAAAAAAAATTCTTAACGGTATAAATCTAGCTGCACACAGAGAAAACCAATGATCACATTTTAATTTCTTAGCGATAAACCTTATAACTAAGCAATTAAGTTTAACTGAAACTTAAATTAATTGAAATTGAATTATAAATCATACAAAATTGTTTATGGCATATGATACAGAAGCATGCAAGCAAATTGCATGCTTCTATATCATGTGCCATAAACAGTAGCAGATAATTTGAGCTCGTCTCATATCCCTCCAAACATTTCTTATCCATGTATTTAAATGTCTTTCAAACACTGTAGTTGCACTAGCCTCCATTGTTTCCTCTAGCAATTCGTTCCATATATCTACTATCCCCTGTATGAAAAAAAACTCGCCCTCAGATCGCCTTCAAATTTTTCCCCTCTCACCATCAACTAATGACCTTTACCCCAGAAAAAGTACTGACTATTCATTTTATCATAAACCTCCATTCCTTAAGGTCACCCCTCAGCTTCCTTTGCTCCATGAAAAACAGTCGTAGGCTATTCACTCTCATCTTGGATCTCAAGGCCTCCTGGAAACATCCTTTGTGAATATTTATTGCATTTTCTGGCTTAGCCACATCCTTTCTATAGCACTATTCAAGATGATCAACAAGGAGTGTTTCATTGAATAACCTTCAACAGTGATGCAGCAAGTTGAGCCGCTGTCTCTCAGTGCTGGAGACCCGCGTTCAATCACAACCTTGGGTGCTGCTTTTCTGTGTAGTGTAGAGTTTGCAGGTTCTCTCTGGGACCTCATAGCTTTCCACCTATTGAGGTTAATTTGCCTCAGTGCGAGTGGTGAAGGGATATTGATGGAGACAATAGGTTTCCCTATGAGCTGGTATAACGGGCCGAACGCCCCCTTTTGTGGAAGAAAATTGGATTAGTGTAAATGGGTAGCTGGTGGTCAGAGAAAAGTGAGTTTAATTGTCATATGTTCCAACAATGGAACAATTAAATTCTTATACGCAGTGGCACAGCTGGTAGAGCGGCTGCCTCACAGCTCCAGAGATCCGCGTTCAATTCCGACATCGAGTGGTATCTGTAAGGTGTTTGTACGTACTCCCTGTGACTGTGTGTTTCCACTCCGTGCTCCAGTTTCCTCCCACATCCCAAAGACATGTGGTTGGCCTCTGGAAATTGCCTCAATATGTCGGAAATGAATGAGAACTAGTGTGAACGGGTGATCAATGGTTGGCATGGAATCGTTGGGTATAAGGGCCTGTTTTCTTGCTGTAAACTAAAAATACTTTTCATTCTACTTACATATATTGCCGTTGCTCCACATGGAACAAATCCTTACTCTCCATGCTCTGTTCCAATAATGATTTGTTGTGCAGCATTAATGTCTGGATCTGGTCTAGTAAATGCCGGTTTTCTTCCTCAAGATTCCCTTTTAATTGGCTCAGTAGCTGCATAGAATAGACAACATAGTGTAATTATTTGTGAAGTGTAAGAGAATGATTCAGAAACACATCCTTTGAAAATATTCAATAACTGGTTAAGCCTAAACTCCCCTCATGTAAAAAATCAGTTTATTTTTCTCCAACTTGAAGCCACCATAGTTTCACTATGCAAATGTGTTTTGCATCCTTTGCAACACGACAGGCTTTATTAACATTAACTTGAAACCTGTTTTATAGTTCAGTAAGTACTAAATTAATTTTATTGGGCACATCTGCGCTGGCAGCTAGTCAGTGGTTCTGCAGTAAACCAACAGCTTGTCGCACAAAGTCAATAGTGTACCATGATAAACTGGTCCTTAGTTCAGAATACACTCTTATTTGGCCTCTCAGTTTTATGCCAGCAAACCTGGCACATCTAGTACAGCTGACGTTCAGAAAAAGGCAAGTTAAATTAAGCAGCTTAAGTAGTTATTTTCATTATAATTTTTTTTTTTTACATCAGTTTCTTTTTCTGATCATTCGAGATGTTTGGAAATACTGGAAAGGTTTTGTGAAAGCATCAACAATTTTATCAGGGTGGCACAGTGGCGCAATGGTAGAGTTGCTGTCTTATAGAGCCAGAGACCCAGATTTGATCCTGAACTCGGGTGCTGTCTGTACGGAGGAGTTTTATCTCTAACCCAAAATCTGAAGTTAACTGTAAAGTGATTATCCTTATTATATCCTTATTATAGAATTTGAAGAGAGCTGCCAGAAAGATCTATCAACATGGATTTCTCCTTTCTTAATGTTAGTTGCAGTCAAGCTCCAGCTTTAAAAGTGCAAAAACAAAATAGCAAATACTGGTCATCTAAAATAATAACAAAACATTAAGCAGATCGGGCAGTATAGGAGAAACAAAGTTAATGCTTCAATATGAAGACTCTTTGTCAGAGCTGGGTAAGAGAAAAATAAGTTTTACTTTAGGATGGGAAAGTCTGGGGAGGGAGGGATGAATCAAAGGGAACATCTGTGTTAGGATGACGTTAGGACTGCTGTGGATATAAGTGACAGAGTTTAGAATCCACAGGAGTTAAAAAACCTATCCCTTTTGCCTCTTCTCTTCCCACTATTCAGGGACCAAAATAGCCTTTCCAGGTCAGGTTGCAATTTACTTGCACTTCTTCCCATTGTTATATCATGATGTTCACAACGGGGTCTCTTCTACACAGGAGAAACCAAAAGTGGTGATTGCTTTGTATTCCGACTGCAGGAATTACCTAAAACTTCCTGTGGCCATATTAATTCTCGATCCCACTCAAGACTTCTCTGCAGCTTCCTCCACTGTTAAGAAAAGTTCCACAGCAATCTTGAAGAACAGCATCTTATCTGAATATATTGTAACATTCTGAAATCGATACTGAATTGTACAACCAGGTAATTTGCATTCTTTACCCATAGCAGTACTGGACATTTCCTCTATAAATCACCCTGTTACAGATGCCTCCTCCATTTAATCCAATCTCCCACTCTCTTTCTCTACTACTTAAACTTGTTTTTACCCATTTTTCAGATGAAGGATTTTTGAATTCAAATATTAACACTGTCTCTCTTCAGACACTTCCAGAATATTTCCTGCATGTTCTGTTTTTATTTCAGCTTTAAGACACTTCTGATGTCTTAAAACGTCATGAAATGGCTGACAGCCAGGCAGTAAGAGAACAATTTCTAACAATTTAAAACATTTCACAGAGAACTAAATAATTACAGGTCCACCGCTGATTTTCCAGCACCCTTCGTTCTAGAGGATTATCTGTTTTTCCGGATCAACAGCGGTCACGGCCTTGGTGGGCCGAGATACTGGCCACAAAGTTAACTATGGGAACGAATCTGCTGGCTCCGGCCAAGCCAGAGTTCCAAAGCCCCGGTCGCAGGTCGGCAAATTAAACCCGACGATTGGCCGTGGATGTCGGCTATGGGAATGGATCTGCTGGCTCTGGCCAGGCCGGAGTTTCATAGTCCCGGCCACAGTGAGCAAATTCGACCTGCCCCCATATTTTCAGGGAGGATTGTTTGAATTAAAGGAGGAACTGGACCATCAGTTCGTGGAAAATTGGTGACGGATCTGCACTGAGCCATAGAAAAGGTTAAAGCTGAAATGAAAATATATTGAGCAAATTTTGAAAAGACGCTAAATTTTAAGCAGTTACAGAACTTTGAAAAATGTATCTGCCAATCAATATATTTTTTAGGGTTCGAGAGGTTGTTAAGCCGTAATTATGATTCAGTACACCATTAAATAAATAATGACATTTCTGGGCCAGTTTTCTTAAGGAAAAATAACTCACAGAAACTATGTTCCCATTAATTGCTTGATTTCTCCAAAGTATGCTGGAGAAGTTGTCAACAGCTCACACTGTGATAGTGCAGTGATTCACTGGTTCTTCATGTTTAACTGTGATTTTGCAATCATAATCACTACACAATGAGCCAATCTATTTTAAAATCATTCATTTACATCCACAATGTGCACAAGATAGGAGTGTTGTCCTGTGCCAAGGCTTATTTCCCACCCCAAAATCCTTAGCCCATTAGATTTTTATTTTACATCTACACCCACCTCACATTGATTGCTTAGTTTAGTGGAACTGATATCCAGTTGTTGGTACTGTTCCTTTAGTTTTGCAAAGTCTGCTTCCAAGCGTGCATGTTCCAGCTTGCCACCATTCAAGAGGCTTTTAAGATTTTTGTGGTCCAACTGGAAACCTTCGTTCTCCTTTAGCAGATGACTATTTATTTGGTTCAATCTTTAAACAGAAAAGTAAAATGTATTATTTATTTTGCATGTAAAAGGGCAGCTCCTCAAGATAGAAAGTGAATTATATCAAGAAATTTCAAGGGAATCATTGTCCAGATAACCTTTCTACAAACACCTGAATTCCCAACTTTCTTTCAAAATCTTCACTTTCCTTGGGGCATAGTTTATCAGATCATTCCTATTGTAACATCTGTAACAGCTGATGCCGCTGGTCTACATCAGCGAGCCCTTCTTCACCAGCTACTGCACAGTCCGGTTGATGCGGCTGTTGTTGCAAGCGGGATAGTGCTTTCTACCAACGACAGCCACCGACAGGACACGCTCCGTCACCATTGGGCTCCCTCCCTTCTCCACTGCTTCTTTCTGCTCTGCTACCATTTTCCAAGGTAGAGTATGTTGGTGACTCCGGGGGAGAAGCAGGAGATGGTAATGAAGGCGGAAGCAGCGGAGTAGATAGAGCAATGGGAGAAGGAGGAGGTAATGGAGCAGGGAGTGACGGAGTGGAGAAAATAACGGGAGGAGGAGGCAGCGGTGGTGGAGCAGGGAGCGGTCAAATCAACGGCCAACAGGAAGAAGTAGCAGCTGGTGAGAGTGGAGGGAGCCCGAGGGAGCCACGGTCATCAAACGCATCCTGTTGGTGACAGCGACCTGAAGAAAGTGCTGTCCCCAGGGGCTACAACGTGAGATGCAACCACAGTCGCTTCAACTGGACTGTATAGTGGGTGAAGAAGGGCTCGCTTGCAAGCTGGGGTGGTGTCGGAAGCCGGGGTTGTAAGTTGCTGGGAAGGTGGTACGATCCGGAGGTCTTCTTCTTCTTGCGGATGAAACATAAACCAAAGGCATAGTTAGATCTCAAGCTGGGTGTTGAGCAGCCAGGTTGTTGTCTCTACATCAATGTTTGCCAGGCCCTGAGCTCCATTTGGTGGGTGGTAGAGTAGGCACCCAGAGATGACATGGTTGGCTGTTCTGCTCCGTATTCACAGGCTGGGCTCTGGCGGAGCCCCCATCTCCACATGCTGGCATTGAAACGCCCAATTCCAGTACGAAGTCTGTTGAGCTTCACCCATGCTCTTCTGGGGAGGTCAGACCCTGGACAGCTTTTATTTGGTGAAGAGATGCAGCTGTGTAATGGAAATGAGGTTGCCTTCCACTCCTGTGACCACTTGGTCGCTATCCGGAGGTGGTGTTGGAAGATCCGTCCGCCATAATCAAAATCCATTATAAAGAGGTCCATTAAAACGAAGGTTTGCTGTACTTACAAATCCTCATAATTTTAAAGCCATCGACGCTGCTTCCACACAAACTATTGAGTTTTCTTGGTAGTTATTAAGTTGCAGTCTAACAGCATTTTTGTCCAGTGTCAAAATCTCAAACCATTTTAATCTGGAAGGTGCCCAATGCGTGAAAATACACAGGGAAAACAACAACACATTACATTTTCAGTGAAGACACAAACCTAGCATTTTCATTGCAAATTTTCTGGTACTCAAGCACAGTGGTATCATGTTTCTCAGCATCATGGCGCATTTTCTCCTGCTCTTTTTTCAATATAGTCTCCAGCTCTTCTAATTGGCCCTTCTGCTTCACCAGTTCATTGTATCTGCACAGATAATTTCATTCAAATCAATTTTAATTTTTATAAAAAGACGGTAAAAACTAAAAGCCTTCTAAAATTTGCATTTTAATAGATCTTTAATCAGTTTTTAAACAGTTTTAAAAATCATTCCCATGGACTTAGATGGACATATACAATGGAAGCTCGCAGTAAAATCAGAAATGTCGCAGTACGGTATAAACAGTTAGAATATGCCTTATTATAATAACACAGCATAGGTCATACTCCTCACTCTTCTTAGATTCCCCATGAAGGGATAGAGAAGGTCACAAAGGGGACTGGAGAATTGTGGGTGGGGTGGGGGAGCAGATTGGTGAGAGCAAAAGAGATGCAGAACTGTGGTAGGGAAGGTAGAGTGGAGAGACAAAGAGAGTGAAAGTACAAAAGAGAAATAGGATGAGAAGGGAAGGCAAGAGAGCCTGGTACAGGTTTGACAGGTACAAGATGACATTTTCATAAATATTTAATCACTGTGTAAAAACATTTAAATTACCTGTCCTCAAGATCTTTGTGTTCAACTTCTAAATTTTTATGAGCAGATTTCAGACTTCCATGTTTATTAATGAGACTCTCATACTCTGTTGCCTGATGCTCGTGTAACTTTGCCAGTTTTTCATGATCTTTGACAAGTGAATCATACAATAACTTCAATTCATCCTTTTCTTTCAACAGTATTTCATTTTCATTCTCTAAAGCCAACTGTTGGTTCTGAAGCTGAGAATTCTGAGTCATTAAGGATGCACTTTGGGAACCCAGTGTTGAATGCTCCACCTGTCAAAGAAAGGTTTAACCATTATTTTAAATGTTCTAATCACACTGAATTGCAATCTACATAAGTTATTTGCAATAAAAAAAGTCCTGATTTTGTTGGTGCAGGAACTTTTGCAGCATGCACTATTGATAAATACTTGCTTACGGTCAAAAGCAATACCCTTTTGAGTTACTGGAAGTGCAAATGGCATGGGTATGGGGGCTTGGTCTTGTTCTTGAAAACAATAGCCAACTAATATTTAGCCGATAACAAATGGCTATTGTTTATCACCATACCCATTTGGACTTGATGACTAATAAAGGAACTGAATTAAAATCAGTCCAATACATAAATAGAAGAAATTACAGGTGTAAGGAGAAATTGAAAGAAATATAATATAAATGAAGTATAAAGATTATAAATGAAACAAAAAAAACATTTCATTTACAACATGCAGCGACAATAGTAACTTCTTGGATGTAGAGGTTAACTCTAACAATTATTCTAACAATCAAGTAAAATCAAATAACTACAGATGCTGGAAATCTGAAATAAAAACAGGAAATTAATACCAACAATTATTAGATTATTAAGTGCACACACTATACAAATACTTTATATGAATACAGGGGGAAACAAGCTATTTTTTCCTCAGGTTGCAGCTAGTTAACCTGAGAATCACTTAATAGCACATTTATCACATTTTCCAATTTTAGTTCTGCAGATGTGCCCTTCAAAAAAATATCAATTAAGGCAATCGAAAGAAGATTCAGAATAATCTAATCATAGGCATGAAAATCATATCAAAACCAAAATGTGCCATTATTAACGCATGTATTTGATCACAACACTTGAAAGGTTAAAATCATTCTGTAAATAAGCGAGTTCGGTATCTCGATAAACGCAAGGAATCATGGGATTTGTCAAAGGTCATTCGGGATTTTTTTTAAAGCGAACACAGCGCTGTATAAACTATTCTACCAAGGAATTAATTTAGAGTTCTGTCAACTCAATAGCTTCCTCTTGTTCTGCTGTTCACACCCTACTTACCTAGTCCAAGTTCTACTTCAGTTCAATAATCTGCAATGATGAGATATTTAAAAAGTTAAAGAATTTATTATTTATTTAATCCTTAATGTTTTGCTACTAGAATAAGAAAATATTACTTATGTTTGAAACATTTTCTTATCTTTATTCATAATTTATGTGTAAAAATATATTTAATCTGAGGCAGGCAGCGACTGCATCAGTGTGATGTGGGCTGATGCTTTACCTACAGGCGGTGTGAATGTACCTGTTAAGGCAAAGATTAATCTCAGAGGAAAACTGAGTACAGGGTTGGCCCTGTGAAGGAGCTGCCAATCCGATATGACATTTAACTACGAAATGCCTGCTCTTTAATATTGGATAGATTGAGTGGAGGGTCTGTGCTGCTCCAAGTTTGCAGTGGTTGCGGTGCTCTTCCCCCAGCCATCTCGCCCCAGTGCACGTTGACCAGCACAGTTCGCCAGCCATTGTTAGCAGAGGCTCTTTGTGCAGGTGTTACCCAAAGCCCGAAGGTTTTGTGGAGTTTCTGCATTAGGATCGGGCATGAAGCGAGAGGGCTGTCAGATCAGATCAGCCCAGGTTGGCGAGTGGCCGAAGGGCAGATTTTAATGGGTCGTTATTAAACTGTTCCGTCTGTGCGGCATCGCCTGCTCTCTCTCTCCCAGATCCACCACCCCAACTGCCGACAAAGTCTGACTGAGAAAATGCTCCCACTCATATTACGGGTTGGCTCCGCATTTGCCCACTTGTTGGGACGGGCGGCGCCTCCTTCAAAGAGAGTGAGAACAGGTCCCGTCAGCTGGGGAGTTGCGACCCACTCCTGAGTGAAGCCTCTAATTAGGCTGCGGTTCAAATGGCTGCAAATTCTCATATTTATCACCACCCGGTCACCCGGACCCGGTTCCCAACTGTGTGCCCTGACAGACTGGAACCAACCCCAGAGGTTAAAGCGACTGCTTAATCAGCCTGTTCGAATCCAATCTGAACTTTATAACAGCACATTCTCCTCGTTTCCTTCAATCCAGGAAGGTTGTTTAGATAGGAATGTAAGGACTGTCTCAAATTGGTTAATCTTGTAAATTGTGTAAATCAATATCGAATTTGAATGGCTGTGACTCAGGCTAATGCCAGGGATTTGATAATTGACAGGTTAGTTCGAGGCATTTTTGCATTTTCAAGTCTGGTGCGGCATGATAAATAGATACAATTGTGGATTTGTGCAGCCTGCAGTACGCTGTGGCCTACTGCTGACATATTTGACGGATACATTTATTTATAAATCTCACTGAAATGAATACGCAGGTCCGTACACACACAGTAGCTCAGCTGGCGAGAATGTTTATCCCGAATGACCCATGACCTGGGCATGCGCAGTTGTAATACCGAACTCGCTTATACAGAAAAATAATTATTGATTAAAAACAATTAATACTTAAAAAGATTACCTGACATGATAATGAAAAATGGTAATCAATCTGAAGTTTCTGCAAGAGCTGCTGACTATTTGCAGAATTTTGGGTTTAATTTCAGATTTTTAGCATTTACCTTATTTTTAAAACATATTTGTGTTCTACTCTGGGTAAGGATAGTGTTTTTATTTGACGGTCCAATCAAAAGGCCAAAATCATTCAGACCTAAAATTTAAGGCAGAGGTTAATTCTAATGACATCATGCCAAGCCATTCCGAAAAAATCCATTAAAAAGCAGTGTTTTTAAAAAAACTAGCTTGCCACATCTTCCTCTCAAAGGGCAAACATATCCCAGATCCAGATTAGTCCATTGCCATATACACCTGGGTGCAATGAAATTCCCTGTCTGCACGAAGCTCAGAGTACACAGTATACATAATAAAGATAGATACAACAAAAAATATAAAACAGCAGAATGATGCATTGATTATAGTGCAATCAGCAGAACAAAATACTAAAGTGCAATAATAGGATAACCTGATGAGATTGATTAGGAGCATGTGGCAGTGTCTCCAGCCTACGTAAAAGGTATTGATTGACCATGAGTGCATGCCATGAAGGTTTACAGAAGACCCCTAGCCCGTAAGAGAATTTCAAAAGATTTAATTCCCTCATATTTAATGGTCTTTGATCACATGTAGAAATTCACGGTATTCAATACTATGCATATAGGAAGTTTGCACAGTACTTTCCTGATGAGGCAATCGTTTTTACATCACTGAGCTGGATTAGGAATGAGGAGATTCTTATAATCCCCCACACGTACTTGACCTGTCAACGTTCAAATAATTGTAGACCATTCATTCATACAATGAGTGCTGAGGAGCAACTGCAACAGTGTGGAGATTGCAAGTAGACTACTGATACTGAAGCTTGTATGCTTAGACTGGTATGAAAAAACAAAATCAGCTAAAGTTGTATAACCACACAAGGTTGTGGGCACAGTTACTAACCAAAGTGGTAGCTAGGTGAAAATTGAGCCAGGAGCAGGAAGAGGCATTCTTTGAATATACTGCAATCATTTTCTGATTCCACTATGGAGCGTGAAAATCATATAATAAGACATGCAGTTGCTTGAGCAAGTGCAGTTTCAAATAGTCAGCATCAGTAATATTAACCATGAAATCATCAGACTGCTGTTAAAAAAAAAAAGATTCAGGAATGTCCCTCAAAGGAAATTTGCTTTTCTTCTCATGGACTACATTCAGATCCACCACTTTGATTGATTCAAAGTTTGCAGTATAAGCACTCAGTCATCCGTGGTAAGGCCTGAATACTATAACTGGCTGCAAAGCGAAGTCAGGCAGCATCGCTGGTGATAGCACGACCCACCTTGATGAACTTAATGCATTCTATGCTTGCATTGGGTAGAAAGCGATAAGAGCGATGACATCCATACCGTTGGACTTGAATGTGTCTTTTCCCTGGGTCACTGTTGCAGTGGTTATAGCGACCAACCTGAGTGTGAATCAGGCACGTGCCTTCAGGGTAGGCTAGGTAGGCAGTGCCTACCCTGACTAAAATTATAAGATGGTAATTATTAAATATAAATAGTAAAGGAACGGGAGAATAACAATATCGTAGATAACAATCAGCACGGGAGCACCTCAAGGCTGCATGCTCAGCCCCCTGCTGTACTCACTCTATACTCATGACTGCGTAGCCAGTCACAGTGCGAACTCCATCATCAAGTTCGCTGACGACACCACTGTTGTGGGACGTATCACTGATGGGGATGAGTCAGAGTATAGAAGAGAGATCGAGCAACTGTCCATATGGTACCAGCGCAATAACCTGGCCCTCAACACCAGCAAAACCAAGGAACTGATTGTGGACTTTGGAAGGAGTAGGAGGGGAACCCACAGCCCCATTTATATCAACGGGTCGATGGTTGAAAGGGTCAAGAGCTTCAAATTCCTGGGCGTGCACATCTCTGAAGATCTTTCCTGGTCCGAGAACACTAATGCAATTATCAAGAAAGCTCATCAACGCCTCTACTTCCTGAGAAGATTACGGAGAATCGGTTTGTCAAGGAAGACTCTCTCTAACTTCTACAGGTGCACAGTAGAGAGCATGCTGACCGGTTGCATCGTGGCTTGGTTCGGCAATTTGAGCGCCCTGGAGAGGAAAAGACTACAAAAAGTAGTAAACAATGCCCAGTCCATCATTGGCTCTGACCTTCCTTTCATCGAGGGGATTTATAGCAGTCGCTGCCTCAAAAAGGCTGGCAGTATCATCAAAGACCCACACCATCCTGGCCACACACTCATCTCCCTGCTACCTTCAGGTAGAAGGTACAGGAGCCTGAAGACTGCATCAATCAGGTTCAGGAATAGCTACTTCCCCACAGCCATCAGGCTATTAAACCTGGCTCGGACAAAACTCTGATTATTATGAACCCATTTTCTGTTATTTGCACTTCATCAGTTTATTTATTCATGTGTGTATATATTTATATTATGGTATATGGACACACTTATCTGTTTTGTAGTAAATGCCTACTATGTTCTGTGTGCTTAAGCAAAGCAAGAATTTCATTGTCCTATACAGGGACACATGACAATAAACTCACTTGAATTATGCCTACAAGAGATCGATCTCGTAGAATTAGGCATAATTCTCCCGTGCCTTTCATCCGCAGTACATGTAACACGCAAAAGTATGCGCAACTCACATGCCATCGACGCTGCTTCAAGCCTTCAATTACAACTGTCTATAAAGGCAGCTGAAATTCTGCCTTTGCACCGTGGATTGCGTGCGTGCTGCACAGCCTACTGCGCACGCGCAGCGCAAGTTTCTTAGTGGGTTTTTCAAACATGGATAGTCATTATCTTAAGAGTTTCTCTAAGCAATCTTATGAGGAAAAGACCAAAATAATTAAAAATGTCAGACCAACGCCGGAACTTAAAGAACTTCAACAGCGCAAAGGAACAAGAATAATTAGAACATTTAAAACAGCTTGGTACAACAGGAAAGAGTGGCTATGCAGTTGTATTTCATCAAATAGTCTGTTTTGTTTCCTGTGCCTGTTATTTTCTGTATCTAGTGGAACTGTATGGGTCGCAGATGGATAGTGATTTAAATAATTTGTCTAATACTATAAACAAGCACGAGGGATCTGCTGCGCATTATGAAAGCCAAATAGCATTGAAGATATTTGGGTCTACACAGATCGACTTGTTCATAGATAAACAGAAGAAACATAGCATCGATATTCACAATGAAAAAGTTAAGGAGAAGAGATACTAAAAAAGTTAATATGTGCTACTTGCTTTTTGATCAGACAAGAACTTGTTTTTTGCGATGATAATGAAAACAAAGAATCGCTAAATCGTGGAAACTATATTGAGTTACTGAAATATACAGCAAAATTTGATGAAAAATTGGCACATCATTTTCATCCATTTTTTCTGGCATTTCTAATAAGATACAAAATGATTTGATTGAAGCAGTAGGCACAGTTGTAGAAAATAATATTGAAGAAGAGATCGCAAAAGCCCCATTCATTGCCATAGAAGTGGATGAATCCACTGATATTTCAAATACAGCTCAGTGCTCTACAGTATTAAGGTATATATTCGACTGAAATTAAAGAAGCGTTCATAGGCTTTGACAAACTGACAACTTGACAGAACTGCTACTAGTGTAGCAGAATGCATATTCAATAACTTACACAAATATACTTGTGCTGAGAAACTTGTAGCACAGACATACGATGGAGCAATGGTAATGGCATCAAACTTAAATGGTGTTCAAGCTAAAGTAAGAGAATAGGCACGTTCATCTTTATTTCCTTACTGTTATGCTCATAAATTGAACCTTGTTCTGTCTCAGTCAGCTAAATTCATACCTGAATGTACAAGCCTTTTCAAGACCATTGACGTTCTTGCTTTATTTTTCAGTAATTCTACAAAACGAACGCAATTTCTTGATGAAATATTGCAGAAACGCATTCCAAAGGCCGCACCAACTAGATGGATTTCAAACTCAAAGCAAATCCAAACTATTTTGCAATATCATGGAGACCTCTGTAAACTTTTTGACAGCATTAACAGCAATCCTTTATTGTGGGATCCTGAAACTTTGGTGAGGAGCAATGGGTTTTATGCTTGGCTAACAAAAGATTCCACAATCTTTCTTCTCATGGTTTATAACAAAATTTTCATTAAAAGTGACACTCTGCAACATTTTGCAAACTAAAATGATAGATATTCCATATTGCATTGAAAGAATGAAACAATACATTTGCTTGAGGATCTGCGCCAATATGTTGATGACATCCATGAAAAGTTTGAATATTGCAAAGAAAATGACCTGACATTTGTTACAAAATTTTGAGATTTTTATAATCAAGTCTGCAATTTATCCCATCAGATAAAGCATAAAAAGAAGTTTAATTTGACACCTAATTCACTTTCATATCTTCAGTATTAAAAAAGGTATGACCATTTTCATACACAGAAATTAGCATCTTGTTCCCTCTTGATTTTCCATGACTTAACTCAAAAGCTGTGATCGAGGACAGTCTAAAGCCCATAACTTTCTTAAAAATTAAGAGAACTGAAAGAAATTTTCAGTTATTACAGATTGAAGCATTCTGAAACAAATATTTAACAATCTTACTTGGATGACCTTAAATTAAAGCATATAATAGTAAGATTAAACGAGAACTTACCAGTTTGAAGTTTGATCTGTATTTTATGAGGAGTTACGATGAGGGATTACGTGAAGAACCCGCTCAGTGCGCAGGCGCGGCATACTTCCAAGCAGCGGTGTGGAATCACAGATAGACACAGTTATTTGAAGTAAACATAGTAAAGATAAGGAGACATCAATTTATTAGTTTGATCCATATAATGAGGGTGGGAGCAGAGGGCACATAATCCCTCATCGTAACTCCTCATAAAATACAGATCAAACTTCAAACTGGTAAGTTCTCGTTTAATCTTACTATTTTACTTCGGAGTCACGTGAGTGACTACGTGAAGACTTCAAAGCTCTGTGATTTCAAACCGTGTAACAGTTCATACTTCACTCGCTGCCGAAGTCATTCGAGGGAGGAAGTATGTTATCATAATCAACCATGAATCTGTTTGTAAAAACAATAATGGTGTTATTAACAACAACAAGATCAATTGCTCCCCCGGGCTTAAATTATATATTTTTTGCAGATTCTTTTTCTGCAAACGATACAGGTTCTGTCAGTGGTTTGTTATAAAAGTTTGGAACGTATACTCCCTAGACCACCCTGCAGTAGCCAGGATGTGGTCCATAGGCTCGTCCATCCTCTTAGTTACTGACGTGGAAGCTGTCCTGGTGGAATAAGATTTTATACACGTTAGTATTTACTCCAGCAACTCCCAGTACCTGCTTGAGCCACTAGAGATAGTTTAGCTCGTCACCCGACCATGAGGTTTCCTGTGGCTGACCCATAAGGCTTTTTCCTCTCCCTCGGTATTCCTTATTGTGTCGATCTCTAAGTGGGTCATGACACATAAAACGTGGTTCAGGTGGGTATGCCCGGAATTTCATGACTGGACCTGATGTTCCTGGTCTGTTCTGTTTGGCCAACCCTTGAATGGGCATGTGACACTATCTGGTGTTATAACCATGTTGTCCCATCGCAGTAGATGGGAGAGCTGGCTCTTTGTGTTGATGTAAGGCCACCAGCATGTCCATCTTCAGGGTAGGCTGTTCCAGGGTGATGACCTGGCTGGTGATCATCCCCTAAGGTATGTCAGGATTTCACTGACATCCCAATTTGGGTGTACCTATTTCTGGGGAATGGATTGATATACCTCTCCTGTATCTGATCACCAGTGAGCGGTACCCAAGTTGAGTAGGCTAACAGAACATGTCCTTCATTGTGGTGAAGACCTGCCAGGAGCTCCAGTACAGTTTTTTGTTATAGTTGAATGTGTAATTCCTGTTTTGGAAAACAGTGTACCATTTCTTGATGCTCCTCAGGTATGTTCCCTAGGATATGCGACGGAATACTGTCATCAGGTTGATAGTGCTGCTGATCGAAGCACAGCAATGGTCTTCCCAATTCTGCAATTCTTTTAATGACCATGTCGAGGATCACTGGGAACCATGCTTGTGGACTTGGTCCATTGTAATTTGCGTAGTACCCGACTGATGAAGCCGTAGTACCTATTGAAGAGGTAGAAGGAAAGGAAAACATAGAGATTAGGTTCCCCCCACCCCTCAATACGCGGGAATGTCTCCATTGCCGCTGCCTTGAGATTGGTTTCATGTGACGTAAGTTAGTACGTGGTGATTTAATTGGATATAAGGAATCGATATCTGGTGTCCATGTTGCTTAGTGATTTCAGCAAATATTTTTGGTTTAAATGTATGTTTACAGTATTTAGCTCACCTGATAGGCGAGTTACTGATGGTCAAACATGTTTGACGACATACGGTTTCCAATTGTTAATAAATTGTCACCTAATATCGATGTTCTCCGCCCAAGTGGTTTGGTATATGCCACCACTGATGTTGTTATCTTATAAACGAACATGCAAATTTGGTGGATTACTGAGCAAATGCTTCACTAGAATTAAGTAAGTTAATATATAACATGTTTAAGTCAATTCATATTGGCATTAAGTATTACAAGCTCAGTAACACATCAGGACACATAAGATGTTACTCAAAACAGGTGGAAGTGTACAACCATAATCCTTCCTGCCGATAAATTCCATGATAACACTACAGATTAATCCATTTGTCCCCATATTACAGGTATGGAGATAGTTTTGAACACTAGTATCTCAGCTCATAGGAAAGGTACAAAGTTCAGTAGCTGGTAATGCTGCTATATCCCAATTACTTTGCCACGTAGTTCATTGGTGGTTAATGCACCATGACTGAAAGTCTTAATGAATACCAGATAACAACGTTGTGGATGGTCAACGTAAATATCTGGATATATATTTTGTGCACCGTTCCCAGAGGCACTGCAATACTGGGTCGATGCGTGGAGTGGACGGAGCAAGCCCCTATTCCATCTCCCTGTTCCAAAATTCAATTTAATATATGGTCCCTAGATAAGGGACGTATCAGATTATTAAACTGATAAGAACAGATACTACACTTGATCTTAGCCAAAAGGCCGAGAAGCGATGCAGCTAAAGCTGTATCCAAGGATAGTTTGTCGTTAATATATAGACATGCCATGACGGAATGTTTCTAAGTGTCAGGGCTAGTTGATTCTGGATAACTTTGACTTAAATGCCGCAACGCTCATCATGGTTACTCCATCCAGGTAATTGCGGTATATCCGAAACTTATATGAGAAGGTACTGAATAGTGTGCATCTTCAAGGTCGATGTCTACCATAAAGTATCCTTGGATCCATGGTAGTAGTTACAAATCCCATGAATGGGTATACCTGGTGAAATACTCAAGTGGTTTATCAACGATGGTGCGACATTCACCATCGTGGGAGGGTAGACCACTTGGGGTGCTTGCTGAATTGGTGGCAAGATATTAATTCTATTCCCCTTGTATTTATTTTTTGGTATATAACTACCAAGAGTGATAGCTTCCTAACTAGGCGTGATTCATCCACCCCTTGTTAGTACAACCCTTAACCTTTATGTGATGGTAGGAACCATACTTATCTGTCTTCATTGTTGTTTTCTTCGGTTTCTGGTTCCTTGTTCTTGTAGGGACGATGTTTGTTGGGGGGTGGCGCATTTTCCCCTGGGGCCTGCTCTGGGCCGTGGCCTAAAATGCTACGGGTTTGGCATGCAGGCCCCGAGCTTTCACCAGTACCATGAGGTAGACGCCCCTGGTGGACACGTAGAGGTACTGCTGTCTGGTTTAGTGTGGTGCTCATTCCAGACTCTGCCCTCTTGTGCCGAATAGTTTGAAGACTTCGTCCAGTTTTTTAGGACTGGTTTGGTAAGTGCCAGGTAGCAGGATCTGTGCTTGTGAGGTCGGCGTTCTCATAGTCCTGTTAATTTCATAGATTGAGGGCAGGTTTGTGAGTTCATTTGAGAAGTTATGAGGTATACCGTTGAACAGTAGGGTCAGGTGTTTTGCCATACTACCCTGCCCTTCTGGAATGAGCAGGTGGACATGATAGCCGACGTCAGGGTACCAAATGCATTTAAAAAATATTTAGGTTAAATGCGCTGCTCAATGTATCCCCCAATAATGGCGGGCACTTTGAGTAAATGCAATTTTAGGGGAGGCGTGATAAAACCAACGCCTCATGGCTACCTGTCTTGGAGAGGTTTTTTTTTTTTTTTTTTTTTTTTGGAAAAAGACAGGTAGTAAGCTGGCCATCAGTTGAGACTGAAAAGCCATCTCGCTAGTGGTGGAGCCACATAGCGGCCACACCCAGCAGCTCTTCCTGATCCTGTACCTCAAGCATACTCCCGATATTGTTCAGCCAGTGACCCCTCTTCATGACCAGCCCAGCCACTGGTCACCCCAAAGCTAACCACACTAAGGAGGAAGCGATGGGCAGTGCCTAGGCACTGTGGAGGGTATGCCTGAACCCTCCAGCGAGACTGCCCCTCACGTAGCGTGTCTCGCAGGAGCTCCTGCTCCAGGAGCCGCTCCAGCGGCTGTCTCTCTCCCATGCGGGTGGAGAGACGTCCCCTCCGACAAGTCGGAAGCCACCGGCCGGATGCCTCTTCGGATGGCTGAACATCCAGCCCGCAGCTCAGGCACTAGCGGGACTGGCTTCGGCGCGGTGTGGGGATAGCGGAACGCCCGGTAAATGTTCCTACCGCCTTCTTCTGGAGCTTTTGTGCCTTGTAGTAGCGAGAGCGCCCCTCAAGCAGCGCGTCTCGCAGGCACCTGCTCCGTGAACCGCTCCAGCGGCTCAGGCGGCTCTCTCTCCCCCCGTGCGGGTGGAGAGACGTCCCGTCCCAAATCGGGAACACCTGCCGGATGCCTCTTCGGGTGGCTATACATCCAGCCCGCTATCGGGCTGGGCTCGGCACGGTGTCGGGGAATTGCGGAACACCGGGTAAACGCTCCTACCGCCTGTTGCTGCCCCCCTTCCCCCCGACGGGAAACGTTCCTCCTTGAACGGGGGACAGTATTGTTCCAGAGCCTTTTTCTCTGCCTGTACAAGCAGAACACAAGCAGAAAAAGGGGCTCCCCTGTAAAAGAAACCCGACCTCAGGATACTCACCTGACGGTCCGTTTCTCTGTTGCGGGAGAGCCTAGCTCCCGCTGCCGCTGTTGCACTGCTGGCGTAATGCCGCGCCTGCGCACTGAGCGGGTTCTTCACGTAGTCACTCACGTTACTCCGAAGTAAAATTAGTTAGTTACCCAATTGTAGCTAATTCCAAAATTCAATTACTAGATCTAAACATCTATCCATTTCTTAAGGAAAGATTAACATTTTTAAATAGCCTAAGTGTCCAAAGAACATTCACACAAGAATTCACAATAAAACATGATTTTTAAATCTCATTGACATTAATTTATAGGCCAAATGGAAGGGATTTAGTGTTTAATTGCTGTAAATTAATGGCCATTTAAATCAGCTTGCCAGTGGGATTCTGTGGATCGCACTGGTTTAGAATGCTGCCATTGCGGTGAATTTGTACCCCATGTCGGCATGAAAGATACTGCGGGATTGAATGGGCCCCCAAGTCAGCTACTCGCAACATAAAATTTTGTATAAAGGGATCTTAAGAAGCCCTTTTTAATGTAAAAATAAACAACCTACCTTGCCTTGTCCCCTACATGAGATCCGTCCAGTTGTCGGGGTTTTCGGCTTTAGAGGGTGATTTTTAAACTACTATAACAATTAAATAACCCAATTTAGTTTAAAAATACCTGCAGCGAACGAACCTCACAGCGATTTGTCATCAGCAACTAAGTAGCTGAACAACATCGATTTCAACAGCCTAGAGAAAATCGCGTTTAAACCTGCCCCCCTCTCAAAGACACCAAAGTCTCGCACACGGGCAGCGGCAAAACTGCAGCGCCGCTGAAGGTAAGTTTTGCAACATACCTACTGACTGAATCAAAATCTCGTTCAAAACGTCCAATTAAAGAGAAGAACACGGATATTTGATCTGATATTAGTTGATATATTGAAGCATTTGGAAGCAAGATACAGCGACTTCAAAAATGTACAATTCATTTCCTTAGTTGATGGAAACAAGTTTCAAAAACTTGCTTGTCAAATTGATCAGGAGGCAATAGAAAGTTTAGAAAGAAACTACGGTCACTTCTTTGATGTCATAAGACTGAAAGCGGATCTAGCTCGAATTTATAATGCACAAATGTTTCGGGATTAATCATTTAAAGATTTACTTGTTTTTATATTTCAAAATGGACTGGAACAAACGTTCCCTGAAGCTGCTACAATTAATTTTAACAATTCCTGCTACAACAGTTTCTGTTGAGAGATCATTTTCAGCTTTGAAAATAATTAATATAATAGCTTCACCAGGAATAGAATGTCCAATGAAAGGCTTTCATCACTTGCTTTAATTTCTATTGAAAAGGAAAGATTTACTCAGATGGAGCAAAGTCCCACTACTAATTTCTATGAAAAAGTTATGGATATTTTTGCTGCAAACAAAGAGAGAAGAATGGAGTTTGTGTACAAATAATGTGGTAAGTAAACTTCTTTTTATGTTTTTAAAACTTCTTAAATATGTTTTTAAATGCTTTATTAAGAGATAAGGCTTTTGAAGACAAATTACTTAATAAAGCGACTTATAACGACTGACAGCTTACCGGCGAGGAGAACAATCTGTGCATGCGCGGTTTTTAAGATTTTTTATAAGTCGACTGACTGCCTACCCTGAGTAATTACTCACGGCACGTGCCTGGTGTGAATCCACAGAAAGCAACGGGCTCGAATGGAATCTTTGGCCATGCACCTAGGAACTGTGTGGCCAAACTAGCGGGAGTGTTCGCAGACATCTTTAATGTCTCCTACTCCGTTCTGAGGTACTCACTTGCTTCAAGATGACGACTATCATCCTGGTGCCAAAGAAAAGCAAGATCTTATGCCTTAATGACTACTGTCTTATGGCCTTGACAACCACCATCATGAAATGCTTCAAGAGGCTGGTTAGGGCTCACATTAAATCCAGCATACCAAGCAGCCTTGATCCACTGCATTTGGCCTAACGGCCCACAGCTGATGCCATCTTCCTGGCCTTGCACTCTTCAGATTCAGATTCAGATTCAGATTCAATCTTTATTGTCATTGTGCAGTGTACAGTACAGAGACAACGAAATGCAGTTAGCATCTCACCCAGAAGAGCGAACATAGAATAATGAGGAATAAATATATATACGTACATACAGTAGTAGTAGTCCCTGGAACACCTGGATAAAAAGGTCACCTATGTCATACTCCTATTCATAAATTACAACTCTGATTTTAATACCATTATCCCAACCAAGTTCATCTCCAAACTCATGGAACTTGGCATCAGCACTTCCCTCTGCCACTGGATCCTCGACTTCCTGAACAACAGCCCACAATCAGCGAGGATAAGTAACAAATCACCCTCTACGATAATCCTCCACACTGATGCCACTCAAGATTGCATATTCACCCCCCTACTATACTCCATATACACTCATGACTGTGCAGCCAGATCACAATCCAACTCAATGTACAAGTTCGCAGACGACACCACCATGGTGGGACGGATATCAAATAATGACGAGACGGAGTACAGGAAAAAGATTGAGAACCTCGTAACCTAGGGCCAAAACAACCAACTCTTCCTCAATGCCAGCAAGACAAAGGAGATTATGATTAACTTCAGGAAGCGAAGCAGTACACACACCCTGATATACACTGATGGTGCTGAAGAAGAGATGGTCGAAAGCTTCAAATCCTTAGGATTAAATATCGCCCGCTATTTGTCCTGGACCAGCCACATTGAAACTATGGCCAAGAGAGCACATCAACGACTCTGCTTCATTGGAAGGCTTAGAAAGTTCGGTATGTCCCCAACAATGCTCACCAACCTCTACAGATGCAGCGTAGAAAGCACTTTATCAGGATGCATCACAGTATGGTTTGAGAACAGCTCCATCCAAGGCCACAAGAAATTGCAGAGAGTTGAGGACATAGCCCAGACCATCACGCAAACCAACCTCCCTTCCACTGTCTGAAGAAGGGTTCCGATCTGAAACATCCCCCATCCTTTTTCTCCAGAGATGTTGCCTGACCCACTGAGTAACTCCAGCACTTTGTTGCTATCTCTTTTCCACTGACTCCATTTACACTTCACTCTGCCTCAGTAAGGCCTTGCATCATCAAGGACCTGCCTCACCCTGTCACTCCTTCTTCTCCCCTCACCCATCAGGCAAGAGGCACAGAAGTTTGAAAATGCATATCTCCAAATTCAGGAACAGTTTCCTCCCATCTCTTATCGGGCAATGGAACAGTCCTCACACCAGCAAGAGTGTGGTCCTGACCTCTCATCGACCTCATTGGAGAAATTGGACATCTTGCATTATCGTCGTACCCTTTATTCTTTTTTTACACGGTGGCCGGCTTGACTGTAATCACATATAGTCTTTTCTTTGACTGGACAGCGCGCAACAAAAGCTTTACACTGTACTTCGGTACACGTGACAATAATAATAAACTAAACTAAACATCCTCTAAACAAATAACTAAGCAAAACCACTGAAGGAGTTTGACATTAGTTAACCCGAACACCGCAGGGCTACAATGGGGAAAAAAAGCATAAGGCAGACAATGGCTAGAATGCTCTAACATATTCAAATCTCGTTTAATATGGTGTTCAGCATTTGAATTTGCTTGGTAAGAAGTTAAACTTTCAAGATTGAAGTGAGAGCTGCTCAGCAGCATTGAAATATCATGTTTTATTTTAATCTGTGCTGGATTGGAAGCCAATATCTCAGACATTAGATGTAGCTTAATGCTTAGATTTTCAAGTAAATAAAGTTGGAAGTGAAGTGCCCATCATTTAATGTTAGATCTTGTGCAAGATAGCAGCTACATTCATCCATCTTCAGGAAGATTTTTAAGCAGACCTGCCAATGACAATTCTATCAGGTTATGTATGCCCTTCAGACTTAGTATCATAGTCATACGGCATAAAAGTGGGCCCTTCACCCCAGTCTATGCAAACCATCTATACTAATCCCATTTATCTGCATTGGCACCGTTCTAAATTCTTCCAAAAATGTTCTCCAGGGCAGAAATTGTGTCCAATTTCTGATAAATCTCGCACTTTGACTGCACTTGCCCCTGCTTGATTACAAACCACTCATACCCGGTGACTCGCCAGGTACAGATCCTGCCTCAACATTATAATTCCAGGGGATAGTAAACAGTCTGAATAATGAAATGCTGTCTTCTTCTAAGATTTATGCCTCAGCAATGCAAGGTTGAGGTTTTGGCCAGTTTTTGCATTCTCTGTTCCAATTTCTGCATCCTCTGTTCCAACTCAACTCCCTTTTCTTCTTTAGCATGCTTACCCCTCCTGCCAATTATCAGCCACTGAAATTGAAACTGACATGAATGTGTTTTTTTTTAATTCTTGCACCCTGTTTGAGACTCCTTACTATTAAATGGATTTAATGGACAAGTGAGAAAACAAATTTTCGTTTTGCTGACACAAGGACTGACATTTTTCCAAATTTGTGTTTTGTTCTGACAATCAATCTACAGAGGTTTTCTTTTATGGTAAAGTTAATAGTTTTTGGAGCAGATATTTACACAAAAAAAAAGAGCAAGTCTAAAGTATACAGATTGATCTTATTAATTCTTTTCCTTATAATACAAAATGCTATGGTCAATTACATAAATTAGGAAAAATATCCATTACTTATAGATATGAATGAGCACAGATGCTGAAACTGGAAAATGATTTTACAGAAGAGTTTCAAATTTATAAATGTGATAAAATGTTTCCTGTGCATTATAATGATGCTGATGAATGCATGGACTATAGATTTATCTCAATTTGTCTGGGCCCAGTTTCCATCAAGAAAAGCATTAATTTAAAAATGTTGTTTGCAAACAGAAGTAGTTTCAATACAATTCTAACGTGGTAAGGATTAAGTTGATACATTAAATGATCAAAATAACATTTTTGTTTGAGAATCATGAATGTAATTGTGTTAGCAAGGTTGCTGCAAATGTTGAATTTAAAAGACATTGATAATAGATTCTGACCTGCAACTTGGCATTCTCTGTTTGCAAGGTGGTATTGTGCACCTGCAGCGATGTTGTCTGTTTCTGAAGTGAAAGAATTTGGGATTGCAAATTGTTATTCTGAGTTTCTAGCTGCTTCAGCTGTGTTTTCAAGGCCTGTTTTTCAGCTTGAAGTGTTGCATTCTTTGAAAGGAAAAATAAATGTTTTAATGAACAGAGAAAAATAACAGCCTTTAATAGTCCATATTTCAAAACCATTATATTTTGTACAAATCATTATATGTTTTATCACTTTATTTTCAACAGATATTGTAAGATTAATGTAAAGAAAATACTTTGCAATTTTGTCAGATCTGCTAAAATAACAATACATAAATAGCTATCTTTACATCTTCTAAAAATAAATTCACACACTCCACAATTATTGATTCACAGTAAAAAAATATTTGAACATCAGCTGGATGTCAAGTCCAAACCATTCATGCTTGACTGCTACCATGAAGAACTTACCATCAATTTCAGACATATCCTCTATCTGAAACAAAATGCTTTTTTGATATATTATTTGATCTGAGTTTCCAAAATCACAAACTCTTCAACACTTTCAAATCATCTGCCTCCAGGTCATTTGTTCCCCAAATTCTTACCATGCCTTCACCTCCAGACCATCTTTGGATCACTTCCCCTTTCTACCTTCCATAGAAAGAGGCTGTTTTAAAAAATGAAAATGAACCCTGGCAATAGGCGTTTGGGGATTGAGGGGTTGTGTGAGTGGGGAGAGCTCGCAGTCCACACAGTCCAGATTTTTCTTTAGAGATATTGGCAAAAGGGGGCAGACATTGATCAGGACAATGAAAGAATTCCTCTGATTATCCTTCATTTATGCCTTGACATCGTTGAAATTCACCATCACACATAAGCTTAAATATCATCCAAAATGTAGTTAATGACAATCCATTATGTGCAACTGAAAGGCCAATTTAAAATTTGTATTCAACCATTTGTATTTCTTGAATACAATGCCAACCATTTGTATTTCTTGAATACATTTTTCTGACCAGGACAAGGATGCACCACCACAGGGACAATCAGATAAAGGCCCCCAAAAGTCAATCAACTCCTTCGTCATTCAAATTGGAAAATAATAACACATCCATATACCACCATACCACTCATCCAAAGAACCAAAAAACATGTAAAGCCACTGTTCTTACAAAAGGAAAAATACAATGTTGAGAATGTCATTGACGTTTCAGCAAGGTGGTCACATTGAGGGTTCAGGCAGAAAGTCTCTGGGTGACTACATGGAACAGTAAAGAGAGTAGACAGTATGCAAGGAACCTCTATTACCAATCCCCATGAAAACAAGTATTCTCTTTTGGATACCGTTGTCGAGGGAGGGGAGGCGGCAGGGGGAATGACTGTTCGGCATCAACCTGCAAGACTGGCTCTAAGGCACAATGGCAAAGGATAAAGTCAGACAGGGAGGGTTATAGTGATAAAAGATTTCATGGAGAATCAGACAAGAGATTCTGTGGCTGCAAATGGTATGTCCCTCATGCTAGGGTCGAGGATGTTCCCAAGCAGCTGCAGAATATTCTCAAAGTGGAGGGGATGCAACCAGCTGTCATTATACAAATTGGCACAAATGACATAGGCAGAAGAGAGTATAGCATGAATGGAGGCAATACTTGATGATACATGCCTCCTTCTTGATACAGAGCCTCAAGTCAATGTTTTTGATAGTGAGGAGGGCCATACCAAGTGGTGGAACGGACTGAGTCCACCTCACTCTGCAAGCTCTTGGGTTTTTTTAATGTTTGAACTGCTGTACCATGATGCAACCAATCAGGATGCTTTCTCAGAAACTGCATGGGTAAAAAGACCCTGAAGGGAGTTGTACAAGCCTCTAAACAGTAGCCTAAATGTAGGATACAAATTACATCAGGAGATTTAATCGGCATGTAAGAAAGGCCATGTTTCAGTGGTCATGGGGGATTTCAATATGCAGGTAGAATGGGAAAATCAGGTTTGTATTGGGTCCCAAAAAGGAATTTGTAGAGTGCCTATGAGATGGCTTCTTAGTGCAGCTTGTGGTCGAGTTGCTGCCTTACAGCGCTAGAGATCCAGGATCGATCCTGCCTACGGGTGCTGTCTGTATGAAGTTTATACGTTCTCGCCGTGACCTGCGTGGGTTTTCTCTGGGTGCTCCGGTTTGTCGGCTAATGGGATTGGTAAAATTGTCTCTAGTTTAGTTTTGTTTATTGTCACGTGTACTGATGTACAGTAAAAAGCTTTTGTTGTGTGCAATGCATTCAGAGGAAAGACAATACATAATTACAATTGAATCATTTTGTGTATAGATAGATGAAAGGAATAATGTTTAGTGCAAGATAAAGCCTGTAAAATCTGATCATAGAAGGTCTGAGGGTCACCAATGTGGAGTGTGTGTAGGATAGTGGTAGTGTACAGGGATCGCTAATCGGTGGGGACTCGTTGGGCCGAACCGCCTGTTCCTGCACTGTATCTCTAAACTAAACTATATTAGTCATCATTAGTCATGGAGGAAGAAGAGGGTGGCCAAAGTAGTGCCTTTATTTGGGAGGGGCTACAAAGGAAAACATGCGAACTATAAACAAACAAGCCTAACATCTGTGGTAAGTTAGTTAATGGAGAGGATTCTAGAAACATAGAAAAATAGGTGCAGGAGTAGGCCAGAACCGCCATTCAATATGATCATGGCTGATCATCTACACTCAGTACCCCGTTCCTGTTTTTTCCCCATATCCCTTGATTCCCTGAGCCCCAAGAGCTAAATCTAACTCTCTCTTGAAAACATCCAGTGAATTGGCCTCCACTGCCTTTTGTGGCAGAGAATTCCACAGATTCACAACTCTCTGGGTGAAAAGGTTCTTCCTCATCTCAGTCCTAAATGGCCTACCCCTTATTCTTAAACTGTGACCCCTGGTTCTGGACTCCCCCAACCGGGAATTTTTTCCTGCATCTAGCCTGGCCAATCCTTTAAGAATTTTATATGTTTCTATAAGATACCCTTTCATCCTTCAAAATTCCAGTGAATACATGCCCAGTCGGCCCATTCTTTCATCATATGTCAGTCCCGCCATCCCGGGAATTAACCTGGTAAACCTATGCTGCACTCCCTCAATAGCAATAATGTCCTTCCTCAAATTAGGAGACCAAAATTGCACACAATACTCCAGATGCGGTCTCACCAGGGCCTTGTACAACTGCAGTTCGACCTCCTAGCTCCTAAACTCGAATCCTCTTGCAATGAAGGCAAACATCCATTAGCTTTCTTCACTTCCTGTATGCTTAGTTTCAGTTACTGATGTACAAGCACACCCAGGTCTCGTTGCACTTCCCCTTTCCCTAATCTGACACCATTTAGATAATAATCTGCCTTCCTGTTCTTGCCACCAAAGTGGATAACCTCACATTTATCCTCATTATACTGGATCTGCCATGCATCTGCCCATTCACCCAACCTATCCAAGTCACCCTGCAGCCTCATAGCATCCTCCTAGCAGCTCACACTGCCACCCAGCCTTGCAGCACCCCACTGCCTACCAAACCTGAAAAGGATCTGTTAATCTGAAGGGTCTCGACCCAACATGTCACCCATTCCTTCTCTCCTGAGATGTTGCCTGTCCTGCTGAGTTACTCCAGCATTTTGTGTCTACCTTGGACCTATTAATTCGTATTCTTTGCTTCCTGTCTGCCAACCAGTTCTCTATCCATGTCAATACCCTACCCCCACAATACCATGTGCTCTAATTTTGCACATTAATCTCTTGTATGTGTTTTGAAAGTCCAGATACACCACATCCACTGGGCTCTCCCATATCTATTCTACTTGTTACATCCTCTAAAAATTTCAGAAGATTAGTCAAGGATGATTCCTCCTTCATAAATCCAAGCTGACTTTGACCGATCCTGTCACTGTTTTCCAAATGCGCTACTATTACATCTTTAATAATCGACTCAAGCATCTTCCCCACGACTGATGTAAGGCTAACTGGTCTATAATTCCCTGTTTTCTCTCTCCCTCCTTTCTTAAAAAGTGGAGTTACATTAGCTACCCTCCAATCCACAGGTACTGATCCAGAGTCCATAGAACATTGGAAAATTATCACCAATGCATCCACGATTTCTAGGGCCACCTCCTTAAGTACTCTAGGATGCAGACCAGCAGGCTCTGGGGATTTATCTACCTTCAGTCCCAACAGTTTACCTAACACCATTTCCTGACTAATGTGGATTCCCTTCAGTTCCTCCCTCCCACTAGATTCTCGGTCCCCTAGTATTTCTGGAAGATTGATTCTGTCTTCACTAAGGAAGACACAAACAAAGTACTCATTTAACTTCTGCCATTTCCTTGTTTCCCATTATAAATTCACCTGTCTCTGATTGTAAGGGACCTACATTTGTCTTCACAAATCTTTTATATTTACATATCTTAAGAAGCTTTTACAGTCAGGTTTTATATTCCCCGCAGCTTTCTTTCATGCTCTCCCCCCCCCCCCCCCCTCCCCTTAATTAACACCTTTGTCCTCCTCTGTTCTGAGGGCTAAAATACGTATGCATTTGGAAGGAGAGATTTTGTCTTGGGAGAGTTAGTACGGCTTTGTGCATGGGAGGTCATGTCTCATGAATTTGATTGAGATTTTTAAAGAACAAGAAGGTCGATGAAGGCAGGGTCTATGTCTAGTAGTCTATGTGGACTTCAGCGAGGTCATTGATAAGGTTCTGCGTGAGAGGCTGCACTGGAAGTTATGATCACATGGGATCCAGGGAGAGCTAGCGAATTGCATACCCAATTGGTTTGTTGGTAGCAAGCAAGGAGTGATGATGGTGGAAGGTTGTTTTTCAGACTGGAGACCCACAACTACTGTTATGCCACAGGGGTTGTGCTGCGCCTATTGTCATTTGTTATTTATATCAATGATTTGGATGAGAATGTGCAAGACATGGCTAGTATGTTTGATACTAAAGAAGGTGGTAACGTAGACAGTGAAAAAGGTTATCAATATTAAAGCAGGATTTTGAACAGTTGGGTATGTGGGCCAAAGATTGGCAAATGGAGTTTAATTCAGATAAGTGTGAGGTACAAGTGCATTTTGGGAAATCAAACCTGGGTAGGACTTCCACAGTTAGTGGTAGGGCCCTGGGCGTGTTGTAGAACAAATGGACTAAGGAGTAAAATAAGATTGTTCCATCAAAATGGCATCTCAGGTAGATATGGTGATGAGAAAGACTATTGGGAAGCTTGCCCTCATCAGTAAGGATATTGAGTAAAGAAGTTGGCATATTATGTTGCGGTTGTACAAGACATTGGTGAGTTCAATTTGGACTATTGTGTTCAGTTATGATTACCTTGCTAACAGAATGATGCCATGCAGCTGGAAAGTGTGCAGATATATGAGGATGTTGCCAGGACTTGAGGGCCTGAGTTATAGAAGGTAGGTTCATCTACAGCAGGTAATATACAAATACAAATAGTAGTTTTAGAAGTTGTGAAATTAACTAAAGAGTTGTGTAACTAAAGAATTAACGAGTCTTGTTTGAAATTAAGTAATGAATCTTTAACTTCTTTGAACTAATCGTGATTCAGTGTGTGTGATTATTTAATTGGAAATTGTGCAAATTGTTTCATTTCATGATTATCCTTTTACCTATAAACTTACATTTCTTTCAATCTCAATAAGTCTGTCTTTAACCTTTAACAGCTCACGAGTTACTTCTTGGTTTTCTTGTTCCCATTTATTTGTACTCCGAATTTCTTCAACAGAATTATATTGTGAATTCTGCACATTTCTTTCCTCTTCTTGTCTCTGTTTAAGAGCTTCATAGTTTTTTTTCACCTTTAGCAAGGAGATAAATAAATATATCATAAAGTTTTATTAAGTTGTCCACGATCCGTAAACCTTTGCTCCCAAACTATATCATAAAACTAAAATTTTCTGTTAATTTATTAAGTTAACCCAGAAATGGAAGTGCATAACACCTGCATTATTTTATACCATGACTGCACATCATTAGATCCAAAGCTGTAACAATTCTTTCTTGCATAACACCCAAATATCACGATAGGAATTAAACTAAACCACCACAAAATAACACTTAATTTTCAAATTTTACTTTTAAGTTAAGGACAGTTGCTTTTGTATTCCAATAATATACATTATGGCAATTGGGTACAATGAAAAACTGCACCACTCAACAGTTACTTTTACATGTAAATTACCCATCTTTATTTTGGACAGAATTTTATCTTTATTCATGGAAATAATGAATACCAATCCAGACAAGCTGAATAAAACTAATCAGTTTACAAACAGATATTAGAATGCATTCATTTTATTCTAAGGTGGAAAAAACCTATTCTGGGAAGCAGAGAACAATCTACTTGTAAGAAAGCATTTTTTGTTCCACATTGTGGAGAATTGCTAAGGCGATACCACATCCATTATTGGACTGAAGGACTTCAAAGTTCAGAGCTAATCATTCATATCATTATATGGAGCAGCAGAATCTGTCATCATCTCTTTTAATGTCATAATGGATGGCAACACAACACTAAAAGGATTTAAAAAAGTTCACAGCAGGTACCAATAAAATTGTTATCGTTATAAACTGATTTACTATTACTAATTTTTTTAAACCAGTTTCCCATCTTTCATATTCATCCATAAAGTTCCAGCTCAAATTCACTTGTTTGGTCGGAAATGTGATCGTATGAATTACAGGTTTGTTAATAAGCAAGTTCGGTATTCTGAAAAACACAAGGAGTCATGGGATTTCTCAAAGCGATAAAAACTCTCGGCAGCCGTGCCGCGGCATGGACATAGACCTGCGCATCATCTGCAGCCGGGATTGATCACAGGTCTCCGGCACCACAATCGCTGCCGAACCGCCACTGGACCATTCACCCCCGTCTGGGGGCGGCCAGAGATGTCAGGAGTCAGATGGGAGCGGCGCCCCCAGGCCCACAGCCAGTGCATAGAATCAGCGCTAAATCCAGCTCAACTCTGCCTGTTAACCTACCAGCCCTACCTGGACTTACAGGAACGACGGCCCAGGCTTACAGCCAGCGCGGAGAAGCAGTGCTAAATCTAGCTCAACTCTGCCTGTCTCGCCAGGTTAACCTACAGCCCTGCCTGGACTGACGGGACACCAGCCCGGATGCCGTGGAGTTAGCGCTGCTTCTCCGCGCTGGCTGAATGTGCCTTAGTTCCCGTAAGTCGAGGTAGGGTTGGACATTTGTCTTTACTAATCTTTTTCTAACATACCTAAAGAAGCTTTTAGTATCCTTCTGTATATTCTTGGCGAGCTTACCTTCGTACTTCATCTTTTCACCCCGTATTGCCCATTTGTTACCTTCTGATGTCCTTTGAAAGTTTCCCAATCCTCTGGCTTCCCGCTACTCTTTGCTATGTTACACACCTTTTCTTTTAGTTTTATACCATCCCTAACTTCCCTTGTCAGCCACGGTTGCCTCTTACTCCCCTTAGAACCTTTCTTCCTCTTTGGAATGAAATGATCCTGCATTTCTGGGTTTTGCACAGAAATTCCTGCCATTGCTGTTCCACCATCATTGCTGCTAGGATCCTTTTCCAGTCGACCTTGGCCAGCTGCTCTCTCATGCCTTCATTGTTCCCTTTGTTCAACTGCAACACTGACATTTTTGATTTAACCTTCTCCCTCTCAAATTGCAGATTAAAACTTATCATATTATGGTCACTACCTCCTAGCAGTTCCTTTATCTTGAGTTCCCTTATTAAATTTGGTTCATTAGACAACCCTAAATCCAGAATTGCCTTCTCTCTGGTAGGCCGCTCTAAGAATACAAGCTGCTCTAAGAATCCATCTCGGAGGCACTCTACAAACTCCCTTTCTTGGGGTCCAGAACCAACCTGATTTTCCCAGCCTACCTGCATATTGAAATCTCCCACAACCACAGTGGCATTACCTTTGTTACTTGCCAATTTTAACTCTTGCTGCAACATGCACCCTATATCCAGGCTACTGCCTGGGGGCCTGTAGATAACTACCATTGGTGTCTACTTACCTTTACAATTTCTCAATTCTATCTACAGCGATTCGACATCGTCAGTCCCTACGTCACTCCTCGCAAGGGACTGAATTTCATCCCTCACCAACAGAGCTACCCCACCTCCTCTGCCCGCCTGCCTGTCCTTTCTATAGGACGTATAACCCTGAATGTTCAGTTCCCAGTCCCGATCCTCCTGCAGCCATGTCTCTGTAATCCCCACAATGTTATATCTGCCAATCTCTAACTGAGCCTCAAGCTCATCCACTTTACTTCTTATACTTTGCTCATGCATACAGTATATAATACTTTTAATCCGTTACTCACCTCGCCATTCACATCGATTCCTATTTCACTTGGCCATACTCTCCTATCCCTTCGTGAGCTTTCTGTCCCGTTAATTCTGGTGTCTTTCTTAACTTTTCCTATACTCTCTTTCCCTTTAACTCCATCCTTGTTTTTCCAATTTGTTTCCCCCCACTATTTAGTTTAAACCCACCCGTGTAGCAGTGGCAAACCTGCCTGCCAGAATGCTCGTCCCCCGCCTGTTAAGGTGCAACCTGTCCCTTTTGTACAATCCTTGGTTGTCCATGAATACGAAATTGTGCCGGTAAGTTGCTCATTCACCATGCGTAAATGCATACTTAGTGTATAATTAATAATCACAAATATTTTGGTGGTTAATGTTTTGATTACGCATGGTTTTGTGATGGGGAGATCTTGCCTGCTGGAATCTGTTGGAAATCGTTGAGGAAGTGGGGAGAGAATTCAGAAATCAGAGCTGCAAAGGGACTTGGGAATGCTGGTGTAGAATTCCTAAAAAGTTGAATCGGTTGTAACGAAGGCGAATGCAATGTTAGCATTTATATTGAGAGGGCTAGAATCCAAAAACAGGTATGTAATGCTGAGGCTTTATAAGGCACTGGTCAGACCGCATTTGAGTATTGTGAGCAATTTTGGGCCCCACATTTGATGCGCGGTTGAAGGGACTGGGGCTGTCCTTTATGGGGGTTTAGAAGGATGGGTGGGTGGGGGGCACATTGAAACTTACTGAATAGTGAAAGCCTAGATAGAATGAATGTGGAGAGGATGTTTCCACTAGTGGGAGAGTCTAGGACCACAGGCCATATCCTCAGAATAAAAGGATGTGCCTTTAGAAAGGAGATGAAAAGGAATTTCTTTAGTCAGAGGGTGGTGAATCTATGGAAGCCATGTCAATGAATATTTCTAAGGCAGAGATTGACAGATTCTTGATTAGTAAGGTGGAGTCAGAGGTTATGGGGCACATGATTGAATGGCAGAGTAGACTTGATGGGCCAAATGGCCTAATTCTGCTCCTAGAACTTATGAACATAATGGCAGGATAGACAAAGGAGAGTCAGTGGATGATGTTTATCAGATTTTCAAAAGCCTTTGATAAGGTGCCACACGTGAGGCTGCTAAAGAATATGAGAGCCTATGGTATCAGAGGTAAGATGCTAGCATGGATAGAAGGTTGACTGAATGGCAGAGGCAAAGATTGGGAATAATGGTGGCTTTTTCTGGTTGGCTGCCAGTGACTAGTGGTGTTCCTCTGGGGTAACAGTGCTACAGCTGCTACTCTTCACGATGTATATCAATAATTTGGATGAGTGAATTTAAAGCTTTGTGGCCCAGTTTGCGGATGATACAAATATAGCTGGAGGGGCAGTAGTGTAACGAAAGCAGGAACTATGCAGAAGGACTTGCACAGGTTGGGAGAGTGGGCAAAGAAGAAGCAGATGGAATGCGGCCTAGTAAAGTGTGTGGTCACGCACATTGGTAATAAGAATAACGGCATGGAATGTTTTCTAAATGGGGAGAGGATACAGAAATCGGAGGTGCAATGGGACTTCAGAGTGCTGGTGCAGCATTCCCAAAAAGTTAATTTGCAAGTTGAATTGGTAGTGAGGAAGGCAAATACAATGTTAGCATTTATTTCGAGAGGACTACAGTGTAAAAAATAAGAATCTAATGCCGAGTCAGACCACACAGAATATTGTGAGCAATTTGAGGCCCAATATCTGAGGAAGGATGTTGTCACATTGGAGTTGGTCCAGAGTAGGTTTACAAGAATGATCAGGGATTTACAAAGATGAAGGATTTAATGTATGATGAGCATTTGATGACAAGGGAATGTACTTGCTGGAGTTCAGAAGGATGAGGGGGTCATCATTGAATCCTATTGAATAGTGAAAAGCCTGGAGGATATTTCCACTAGTAAGAGAGTAGCAAACCAGAGGGCATAGCCTCAGAATAAACAGATTTACCTCTAGAAAGGAGACGAGGAGGAATTTATTTATCAGAGGGTGGTGAAACTGTGGAATTCATTGCCACAGATGGCTGTCGAGACAAAGATTGGATATTTTAAGGCAGAGATTGACAAATTCTTGATCAGTATGGGTATAAAAGGTGTCAATGGTGAGAATGGGATTGAGAGGGAAAGATATCAGCCATGATTAGATGGCAATGTAGACTCGATGGCCTACTTCTGCTCCATGACTCGTGAACATAATATTTTGATGATAGGTTTAGTTATTATCTTACAAGCTTGAGAAAATTATATATTGCTTGCACCTTACCGTCTTTAGTTCCTGACGTATTTGCTGGTTTAAATTTGTTGATTCTTCTAATCGTGCTTCAAGACTGGCAATTTTTTCTTCTTTAATTTCTAGAGATTTTTTTAGCGTGCTTTCAAGTTTTGACGCCAAAAGTTTATACCTACTGGAAGATGGAAATTAATATGATTTAAAAAAAAATAATCATTTGGATTATCTTAAGCATTATCTCTCCTTTTGTATTGAATTGTATAGGAGCAATTAAGGCCAAGTTCTTTTGCTAGAAATGTTATCAAGGAGCACTTTCTTTGGCATGTGGATGTGTACATGTGTGATTCTTCCTAACAACCCCATATTACATGCAAATATACTTTAAAAAAAAAACAATTCAACAATTATAGCACCGACTCAAATAGCGATTGTCATTTTGTGTTTCTGTGATTGTTAATATCTATCCATGAGCATAAATTCATTATAGACACAAAAAGCTGGAGTAACTCAGTGGAACAGGCAGCATCTCTGGAGAGAAGGAATGGGTGATGTTTCGGGTCGACCCGCTGAGTTACTCCAGCTTTTTGTGTCTATCTTTGGTTTAAACCAGTATCTGCAGTTCTTTCTTACGCATAAATTCATTAACTTGGCAATCAAGTTAGTTTCTGGAACATCAGTACATTCTTTTGAATGGGCACCAGTTGAAAATTTTCAAATTGCACTGAAGAAAATGAAAACAACTCTCAAGACCTTTAGATTGTTGGCCAACCATGATGAAGATGTAATGTGCAATCTTGCAAATCGGAGGGATCTACAGGAGTTGCTCCCTGAAAAAGGCAACCAGCACCAGAGACCCACATCACCCTGGCCACACACTCATTTCACTCCTGCCATCGGGAAGAAGGTATAGGAGCCTGAAACTGTAATATCAGGTTCAGGAACAGCTTCTTCCCACAAACCATCAGGTTATTAAACACCCAACAAACAGCTAACAATGGCCTGTTTCCTTTATCATCGTTACTTTTTTGCATATCTTTCATTCATTTGTTCTATATCTCTTTTACATCACCGTCTTTGTCTCTCCTTTCCCTGACTCGTCTGAAGAAGGGTCTCGACCCGAAACGTCACCCTTTCCTTCTCTCCAGAGATGCTGCTTGTTACTCTGAGTTACTCCACCATTTTGTGTCTATAATGTTCCAACTGCAGCACAATGCCTTGCCCAATAAAAATTAGATCCCATGTGATCTAATCATCCAGACCAGCCTATGAAGCAGTACCTTGTCAAAAGACTTGTCGACAATGTCTATGGCACTGCCCTCGTAAGTATTTTTATGTTTTTTTTTTTAAGCATGGGGATTTAATATTAAAACTATTATCAATCTTAGCAATGCTGAAGTTTCCCCAAGTCTTACCTATCATCGGTGGTTTGTTCATCATGAAGGAGGCGCTCTTTGTTCAGTCCAATCTTCTCCAGTTCATGAGTGAGTTTTTCCAAGTCATTGCTCATTTGCTGTGCATGTAATTTCTCATTTACAAGTTCCTACAAACAGCACACCATTTAGCAAAAGTTCTCAGATGCACCAATGATTAAAGTTCTTTTGTTGGGAATTATAAGGTAAGAAATAACTAAATATAATCTAAAAGTCTATTTTACATATTAAAATACATTTCATGGCACTTTAAGTTAAATATCAAACCAGCAGTTCAACTTAAAATAAAAATTATTTTTTTAATTAAAAAAGCCAACTAGCAAAACAATAGACAATAGACAATAGGTGCAGGAGTAGGCCATTTGGCCCTTCAAGCCAGCACCGCCATTCAATGCGATCATTCCCAATCAGTACCCCGTTCCTGCCTTCTCCCCATATCCCCTGACTCCACTATTTTTAAGAGCCCTATCTAGCTCTCTCTTGAAAGCATCCAGAGAACCTGCCTCCACCGTCCTCTGAGGCAGAGAATTCCACAGACTCACCACTCTCTGTGAGAAAAAGTGTTTCCTCGTCTCCGTTCTAAATGGCTTACTCCTTATTCTTAAACTGTGGCCCCCTGGTTCTGGACTTCCCCAACATCGGGAACATGTTTCCTGCCTCTAGCGTATCCAAGCCCTTAACAATCTTATATGTTTCAATGAGATGCCCTCTCATCCTTCTAAACTCCAGAGTGTACAAGCCCAGCTGCTCCATTCTCTCAGCATATGACAGTCCCGCCATCCCGGGAATTAACCTTGTAACCAAAGGAGGATCAACGTCCACAAGGTGCACATAGCACTAAAAAAAAGGCCACACCTGAATATTTGACATCCAAGTAGTGGCTAATAATGAAAATAATTCCTCTAATTCCTCATTATTTGTGAGGGATAGGGGCACTGACTATTTGCGGATAATGAAACCGCAGATACCACTAGGTCATAGAACTCAGCACAGGAACAGGCCCTTTCGCCCACAATGTCTGTGCGAAACATGATGCCAAGATGAAAATAATCTCATCTGGATCCATATCGTTCCATTACCTTCATATCATGTGCCTATCCAAAAGTCTCTTATGTGCCACTACTTTTGCATAATTCTTGCACTAACCTTTTAAGGCAGGGTTTAACAATCAAATAATAATTTCCAAGTTACATAAAATAAAGTGGTTTATTTCAATGTTGTTGTTTTTTTGTCAATGGCAAAATAATGAAACACAACTACTCTGCATTGGAATCAACAATGACACTTCTGGCAGCCAGTAACTATTCTGACACTTCTTGCACTCGCCTTTGGTTGTAAAGTTTTATACCAAAATAAACATTTTCAATCAATTCAGGAGCCACAATATAGTGAAATTTCCACTAAACCCCTTTGTACCCAAAATGCCCATTAAATAAACAGAACAATGCTCTGTAATATTCATATACGCTAATAAATATATTTACATATCTAAAATTGTTAATTAACAACCCACTTCTACTGAAACTTAGTTATACGTTTGAAAATTACAAGTTATCGCATATTCGGAATGTGCATAATTGGGAGCCAGTTGATGCAAATGGTCTGGAAACAATCACTGGATTATGATTGGTTCTTCAATGTGTACATGTATTTCGAAATTTTTGTTAGAAAATAAAAATCAAGTGGGGGCTGGGGTTCATGTCCCAAGTATTTCGGTTGTAAAATAATAAGTAAGGACAGTATAATCTGGCTACATTTTTCTAAAATACTTTCAGGAAACACAAAAGAGCTGACCATTATGAGTGGATGGAGTCATTCACTTTTGAAGGACTCTGATCACAACTTCAAAATAATCATTGGGCAAAACTGTTATGCATTCTGCCCATTTGAACCTGGGACCTTAACTTCTGACAGACAGCTGGACTACCTTTATCCCCTTTCCAGTTCACCAAGGTCCAACAAAATCCCTATTGCTTACATGCATCTTCTATAAATAACCTAAGTCCTTGTTCCACTCATCATATAGAAGAATCCAAAGGAGGACCGATGTAAATGATCCACATTATAGGTCACATTAAAACCAGGCTTGAATCAAAAGATTGTTTGGGTTTTTAAACATCTGTTTGAATTGTTTGTTTGACTACAATGATGGTCCCATGTAAATATTGACTCCATGCCAATGTTCCTACTGATCTGCACATACACACTCAAATATCTTCCAATTTGCAGGATTCCTAACCTGACTTTCTGTTTTCCATTTAGACTTAGTCAAATCTATAACTTGGGATAGCACGTTATGCACGTCAGTTTCACATTTGTCTGCTATGAAGACAGCTGCACCAAAAAAATATTGTAACCCAATATTTGCTTCTTCAGTTTAACAGTATATAAGTTATTCAACTGAGGGAAGCAAATTCTTCACTACTTTCTACTCTTCATAACTTCAGTGTATCCATTTCTGAAAACAAATTGCCTACTGATATTTACCAGGAATGCTCTAACTCAGAAAAATATAATGCTTCTTACCTCTCGCAATGTCACTAATGTCCTTTTATCAATAGTTGCTTGTTTAACTAATTCTTTATTATCTTTCTCTAAATCTTTCAGTCGTACATAAAAGTCTTTGAATTTGGTGATTTCTCTCGTAAGCAATTTATTTTCTTTTTCCAGGTTGGAAATTGTCATATTGTTTTCATCCAGTGTGGAATCCTTGACCTCAGTCTGTTGACGCAATCTCCTATTTTCTTTTTCAAGCTGCTTTTTGTCTTTCTCCAGTTGGATAGTCTCCTGCTCAAGTAGTTTGTTTTCTTTTTCCAGTTGTTGCAACCGTTTGCTGGAGATTTTTAGCTCTTCCAGATTTCTTTGCAAGCTCTGGTTTTCCGTTTCCAAATCTTGCAGTTCATTTTCCATTTGATTAATTTTTTTGCTGCTATTATCTAGGGCCTTTTGGAGTCTGTGATTTTCTAAATCAAGTCCCTGATAGCTTACCTCCAATCGTTCACTTTTCTTGTTACAAGCCTTCAAAATATCCACGTTCTTTTTTAACCGCTCTTTTTCATTTTCTAGTTCTTTGTTCTCCAACTCAAGTTGCGCCAACTTGACACCATTGGACTTCAAGTTCTCCAATGTTCTCCTTAACTGCAAGTTTTCATCATCGAGTTGGGTGTTTTCTTTTTCTAAAATATCCAATTGGACAGTAAGGTTTTTGAGGCTATTTAATGTCTTTCTCAGCTTATTATTTTCCACTTCCAAATCAGAGATCTCCCGTTCCAAGATATCTATTTTCTCACACATGATCATTAGACCAGTAATCTTCTTCTGCAATTGTTCATTTTCACTTTCCAAGCGACTCAAAAAAATCTCAAGTTCTTCTGCCCTTTCTCCTTTTTCTTTATAATGTCCCAACTCCTTTTGGATTAGCTTCTTCTCAAACTCTATTTTATTCAGTTTACTGCTGGTTTCTTTAATAGACTCATGGAGGATTTTGTTTTCTTTCTCAATGTCTTTCACTCCAGCCTCTACACTTATTTGTGCACGTTGCCGTAGAGATGCAATGGTATAATTCAAATGCTCATTTTCTTGTTCCAACACTTTGATCTGCAACATAAAAGTGAAGTGAGGTAATTCACTTTAAATTCCCAGTTAATCAATCAATCAACCTTTAATGTCATCTTGCAAGCAACAGTTGTACAGTGCAAAATGAAAAGACGTTTCCCAGGGAATACCGGAGCATCGCACATGAAATTTAAAACATTTCACACATAATAACAAATTGTCATATCTAAAATCCAAAACCACACAGGACGTTTCATCCTTGTAGAAATGGAAGCAGAAATAACAATGAAGAAAATCTGGCAAAGAAAAATAAACGGGAAGGCAAACTTTCCGCAACTTAATGCAATCATGCAAATTAGCTCATAACATGGGAACGAGCTTGTGTAGTAAAGAACTGCAGATGCTGGTTTAAATCGAAGGGAGACACAAAATGCTGGAGTAACTCAGCGGGACAGGCAACATCTCTGGAGAGGAGGAAGGGTGACGTTTCAGCTCGAGCCCCTTCTTCAGAAGCAGTCTGAAGAAGGGTCTTGACCTGAAATGTCACCCATTCCTCCTCTCCAGAGATGCAACGTGTCCCACTGAGTTACTCCAGCATTTTGTGTCTACCATGGGAACGGGCACTTCGGTCCACAATGTTTGTGCGGAACACGATGCCAAGTAAAACTGATCTCATCTGCCTGTACATATCCATATCCCTCTACTCTTTGCCCTTCCATGTGCCGATCTAAAAGCCTCTTATATGCCACTATTGTATCTGCCTCTACCACCATCCCAGACAATACGCTCCAGCCCCCTACTACTCTGTGTGTAAATAAAAAAGTTGCCTGCTTATCTCCATTAAACTTTTCCCTCTCTCACATTATAGTTATGCCCTCGAGAGTTGGGCATTTCCAATCTGAAGGGAAAAAATAGTATATGATATGGATATATTATGTGGACATTTTTTCCTTCGCTCCATAGATGCTGCCTCACCCACTGAGTTTCTCCAGAATTTTTGTCTACCTTCGATTTTCCAGCATTTGCAGTTCCTTCTTAAACATTAATATTAAAAGGGCTGTCTCTCTGATTTTTAGGATAGCTCTTGATAACAGTCTTTCTCTCAATAAGAACAAGACATTTTTGACCTCCAAAGTTAATCCAAAAATGTTTTCATACTTTTCCCAGACATTCACCATCCTAAGATGAATGCCTATTAATGCATCCAGTGAAAAAAAACCTTAAACAGCAAGTAGTCCTTGAGCACATGCCATGATTTCTTACAAAGTTCAACATTGGAGAATTATATTACACATGAGGAAGTTAACTAGCAATGATTCTGTAAGTAGCAGATAATTACAGCAGTAATTAGAGTCTCCTCAGCAATGTGCCATATAGTCATAGTCTTATAGTGTGGAAACAGGCCCTTCAGCCCAACTTACCCATACCGGCTAACATGTCCCATCTACACGAGGCCCACATGCATGCATCTATCTTATATCCCTCTAAACCTGTGCTATCCGTGTGCCTGTCAAAGGTTTCTTAAACGTTGCAATAATACATGCCTCAACTACCTCCTCTGGCAGCTCATTCCATACACCTACCACCCTTTGCTTGGAAAAGTTACCCCCGAGGTTCCTGTTAAATCTTTTTCAGATTAAATCTATTAAATAACTTTTAACAGCTTAAATTAAAAGTTGAGAGTACATGATTTCCACTACTGTGGCATGGTATTCCAACGCTTCTTCTTCAAATCACTTCCAAATCTCCACCTCCATCAATCACACCTTCTTTCAAACACCTTAGTAATGGGGAACTATTGCTCACTACTGACCATGCACATGCCCGCCATCATTTTGATTATCTGTATCAGGTCTCCACTCAAACAAAAGCAAAACAAGATTTTACCATTTTTCTTGAAGGATAATGACTTCCATTTTGCTCCACAGAAGCTGCATGTACCACAGAGTTCCTCTAATAGGTTATTGTGCCCCCCATGATCTAGACCCTTTCCCCTCCTCCATCTGTTCATCACCCACCCCTCGCTAATCCCCCATTTTCCTTCCCTCCTCTGTTCTCTTCTACTCACCGCTCTACCCTTTAGTTCTATATTTCACACCTCCCCTTCCTATCTTATCATATTCTACTGGCCGATGCCTGCTCTTCCCAAGCCCACTTGCACTCATGTCACAGTTGTTTCTACGATCTCTCCCATAGAAACGGTATGTTTTCCTCTGCCCAAGGTTACTGTTTCTACTCCTCTCTCTCTCACCCAACTCATTTGCCAATCAGACCCTCATTACCTAGATCCAATTATCACTTACTGGCTCTTGCCCCATCTCATCCCTCCATCTTTTTGTTCAAGCCATATCCTAGCGATGTTACAAAAATCACCTTCAGCGGCGCTGCAGTTCTGCCATTGGCCGTGTGCACGACTTTGGCGCCTTTGAGGGGGGGGTGGGGAGGGATTAAAATGCCGTTTTCTACTGCGGATTTCCTCGGGCTGCTAGCTGCTGAAGAATAATCAATCTGACTTCCGTTCCCGATTTTTTTCTTCTTTTTTTTTTTAAATCGCGAGACAATTTAATAATTTGATTAAAATAAAAAGCAACTTCTAACACCCTCAACGCCTACAATGTGACGGATCGCAACTACAGGACAAAACAAAGGGTGTAATTTATTTTACATATAAACTTGCTCCTTGGGATGGCTTTAATCTAATTTTACGTTGTGAAAATGTGATTTGGGCCCCATATGAACCGGCAGTGTTTTTCCTGCCGATATGGGGTTCAAATTCACCACAAATGCAGCGTTCCAATCGATCGCTTTCCAGAAAAACCCACTCGCAAGATGATTTAAATGCTCTTTTTTTTGGACAATCATGTCAAAAGAGCATCTAAATCGTCTATATTTTATGTTATTGTCTACCCATAGTCAATATTTTTATACTAAATATCAGTTTTAGTCCCATGTATTGTGCAAAAAAATAATTTTTTTGATTATATTGAGTGGATGTTTCTAGACTAATTTATGGGAATTAAACATCAAATTCCTTCCATCTGGCATATGAATTCATGACAGTGAGATTTAAAAATCATGTTATATTGTGAATTCTTGTGTGAATGAGATTAGTTTGTTATTTGGATACTTAGGCTATTTAAAAAATATATCCTTTTCTTAAGAAATGGATCTACAGAACATTCTTAATGGGAAAGTAGTGGGCAGAAAGGCATGTCATGCGTGGTTTGAAGAGCAAAAACTTGTAGTTTACAATGTCAAAATTGAAAAGGTGAGGAAAAACAAGGTGTACAGAGTTGCTTATTGGTTACAATCTGAGGAGTATGATGATGCTGCTGATTATGATATGCCAATGTACCAGCTAGCAACTGATCTTCTCCATAAAGACGGTCTATTGCTAGAAATTGTAATTTATTTACCTATCTGTGACGGACTTACAGCATATAATACAATAATATTAAAGTTCTGATCTTGATAATATCACATTTTTTAATTTTCAAGGCAGTCTGGGTGTTTATTACTATTTCCGTCACAACGGTCAATTTTGTAATTGACTACAATCAGGTAATTAACTAATTATATGCTTTAATTTCAGCTCATCCAAGTAAGATGTTTTATATTTGTTTCAGAATGCTTCAATCTATAATAACTGAAAATTTCATTCAGTTCTCTTAATTTTTAAGAAAGTTATGGGCTTTTGACTGTCCTCGATCACAGCATTTGTGTTAAGTCAATGCAAAAGCAATAGAGAACAAGATACTAATTTCAGTCTGAAAATGGCCATAACTTTTTTAATACTGAAGATATGAAAATGAATTGGGTCAAATTAAACTTCTTTTTATGCTTTATCTGATGGGATAAATTGCAGGCTTGATTTTTTAAATCTCAAAATTTTGTAACATTGCTACATATCCCCTCAATTCCATCAGTCTGAAGCATCGCAACCTAAAACATTGTCTGTCCATTTCTCTCCACAAAAATGCTGCCTGACCTACTTAGTTTGTCCAAAGGTTTGTTAATTGCTCAAGATTTCAGCATTTGCACTCATGTGCCATCCAAACAAATCTATCCAATCTCTTGTCAAGACTTAAATGTTCCATCCCAGGCAATAAATGCTAAATTCCTTCTGCATCATCCCCAGTGCAATCGCGACCTTCATGCAGTGTAGCAACCAGGACTGCACACAGTACCCTAGCTGTGGGCTAACTAACGTTTTATATACAGGCAATCCCTGGGTTACTAAAGGATTCATTTCCTGAGAACTGTTTGTAACCTACATTGTAAGTCAGAAAATGAACAAGAAGTGTGTGGGAGTGGATCACGGAAACAACCGTGACAGAGAGCAAGTGGGCATGGGAAGAGCAGGCATCAGCCAGCCTCTTGACTAAGTGAGTGAGCAAATGGCTCTGCTCAACACTTACAGCTTGCTCAATTTGGCCCCGCCCCATATATTGCAGCTCGTTCACATGTACGGCTGCCTATAAGTCACGTATATTGTATGCTGTCCAACCACCTTATAAAGTTTGAGCCATACAGCAAGGAAACAGGACTTTCGGCCCAGCTCATCCCTGTCGACTGAGATCCCCAGCTGGTCCCATCGGCCCGTGTTGCTGTATTCAGGGATCCGCAGACGTGATCACTCACTTTCCATTCATAACTACGCCCTAGGCTGCTACCATTCTGGATTATGAGAAAACAATTTTTTTCCTTAGAAATTCATATCTTCCTGCTTCCATTACGTAAAGGCATGCATGTGACAATCAATAGGATGAGCAGGCAACGTTGCTGTTTCCAATTTGCAACATAGATCAATCTGACCTCATCAAATTATCCAAAAAGACATGCATATATGCATGCACAGAGTGTGAACTCCAATTCAATGTTGAATCCTTCAGTGAAGCACATCAAAAGAAGAACCTAACACCAAACATTTGAAAAACAAAGGTCCGCTACCAATTTGCGTTAACTGCACGCCATCCATCAAGTCAACACCCTGGAAAAAGTCGATCACTTTCCTCTTCTTGAGAGGCAGCCCAGAGCAAGTACAATGACGATGACATTTTCCAGCATTAAAGACCTGCTCAAAGACTCTCAAACCCGCTTCCAGGCTCAAGGTGTATGCAAGCACCAGTGATTGGTACTCTCCTGTAAGCTTCAGTGTTATTGAAAACATATAAATAGGTACCACAATGGGCTGAATACTAATTTCACTGCCTCTAAATCGTTTGGCTTGTTGAGCCAATATCAGCATCCTCTGCCAGATAAACATTCCTAAGCGTAAAAGACTCAAAATACTAGAGTAACTCAGTGGGTCAGGCAGCATCTCTAGAGAAAAGAAATAGGTGACATTTTTGGTCGGAATCTTTCTTCAGACTGAAAGGCAGAGAAGGCCAGAACGAATCAGGGCTGGCGACAGATGACCCCAGGAAGGATGGAGTCCATTGATGGTGGGAAAATATGCTATCGACTGAGATACAAGAATGTGAACAGTGGTGGGAGGGTGAGAAAAACAAATGGAGGAGTTACTTGAAGTTAGAGAAATCACTGCTTATATCCCTGGGTTGTATGCTGCCCAAACAAAATATGTGTTCCTGTTCCTCCAATTTGCGTGTGGCCTCAATCTGACAGTGGAGGAGGCCCAGGACAGAAAGGTCAGTATAAGAATGGGAAGGGGAGTTTAAATGTTTGGCAACTGGGAGATCGTGTTGGCCAAGGCGGACTGAGCAATTTCCCCATCCCATTCTCCCTGCATTTTATTGAAATAATTAAGATGCAAGTGTGGGTTTCAAGTAATAAAGATTAAAACTTGGAAATAACCTCTGTAGCATTGTAATTATTTGCCAAATCAATTATCCAATTTACACACACTCCATTCAAAACGGCCGAGATTAATTCACAGAACATAAATTAGTAAAATTAAATGTACTTTTTCATACTGTTTTTAAACTTTCATCAGTCATTGGCTTCATACTAAGGCAGATAGATATTCATTCGTCCATGTCACATTTTCTTATGACCCACCAAGGTCCAAATTATTTTCGGCTGCAATAAAACCAGGCTAAAAGACTAATAAATTGTAACCCTAAATTAATAGACAGACCTACAAATCTGTTGTCAAAATGAAGTTATAGTAATCAAGCATTATTTAGAAGTGGAAAAAAGTGTACTTAAATATGTTCCTCTACCTGTCGCTCAGAATTTTCTTGAATGCTTTCAATAGATTTTTCAAGTTGGGACTTCTCCTTTATAAGATCATGAGTAAGCTTCTCAACATTTTGCATACTTTGTTTTTCACTACTGATTTCACCCTTGAGCCTCTCCACCTAAAACAGAAAAATATAATTTTTCAGGAAAAAAAATCATGTTGCAAATCCACAGCACATCTCTCTACAAAACAAAAATACCAATGCTGCAATAATCTTTCACATTCATTAAAACAAAATCAGTAAAGGAATCTGAGAACTCTATAAACTATCAATAAAGTGTACTTCATTACACAGAAAGCAAGTTTGCCACATAAATGTAAACATAAAACTGAACACGTGGTTCAGTTCGTTATATATATTGATGTGATCTTTTAATATGCAAAGATACCCCTTTTTAAATTATTAATTCACTGAAAGTGGGTGTAAATGTAATGACCAATGTTTGTTGTTTATCCTGATTATCTTTGAACTGAATAGTCTGCACATAACCCACTTTCCAAAATTGCTTATGGACAAGAAGTGTTGGTATGCTTCTTCAAGCGCCACAGAACTAACCTGATTGCTTTTCTAAGACCAGATGTACCGAGCACTGACTGCAACCTAAGTTGGCCTAGTCTTCATCTTTCCCTGGGAGCCGGGGACAGTGACGCGCCTGGTAGAGCTGCTGCCTCAGTGCCAGAGACCCAGGTTCAATCCTGACTTCACGTGCTGTGTGCAGTTTGCACGTTGTCCCTGCGGCAACATAGATTTCCTCAGGTGCTCAGGTTTCCCCCATATCCCAAAGATGTACTGATTTAATGGTTCATTGGCCTCTCTAAATTACCAACAGTGTCGGGAGTATGTGAAAGTGGGATAGCATTGGTCTGGTATGAACACATCAGCAGTTGGTGTGGACTCGGGCCAAAGGGTCTTTTCCATGCGTTAAATCTTCTATCAATTTCCAACAAAGTACATGAGCTCTCCCTGTAACACGCCACATTACCCTCTCTTCTATCTAACAGGTCTTCCTTGCAATCTGGGTTTAAGTAATTCAAATATTGAAATGAGTTTCTCAAAAATCAGCCCCACCCTATCTCTTACAAATGGCCACAATAGATTTCTTAATTAATACACCAGATCAATATAATGGTAGCAGCTAACAGTGTCACTTGCTTTATACTACAAATAACTGTATTCTGAATGAAATATGTTATGATTGCAATTAAACAATCAGGACAAATTTTACAGCATAATTTTTTTTGTGGGCAAAATAAATAAGTGAAATTGGTTTAATTAAAACTAAGTTCAATCTATTGAAAACTAACTTGCACATCTAAAATTAGTTCCAATTCACATTGATTCAGCAAAACTAATGTCAGAAAGGACAAAAAGAGTAACCAAAATATTAGGGTGCAGGGACCTAAATGCTTTTGACATCAAGGTTACCCACTGCATCAAGGTAGTCAAGTCGAGTTTATTGTCACATGCACATGCATAATGAGTTTATATGAATGTGAGAATAAAAATTGGATTAAGATAGGATTAGTTTAAATGGGAGTTTATGGCTGGTGTGGATTCAAAAAGCCTATTACTGTGCAGTACTTCTCTATGATCATCCTTGCATTTCTGCCTCACTGACCATCAGCACAGGTGTATCTCAAGGCCGCAAAATTAGCCCTTGCTCTCTCTTTACACCCATGATTGCGTGGGTCAGCACTATTCTAAATTCCTTGACAACCCTACTGTGGTCAGCCTAACCATGGTTGGTTATAAGTCAGTATACAGGAAAGAGACGAAACATCCGATTGAGTGATGCCACAACAAGAAGCTCTCACTTAGCATCAACAAGATCAAGGAATTGGTCGCTAAATTCAGAAAGGGGAGTCAGCAGACCAAGCACCAGTTTTCAATGGTGGGTCAACCATGGAGGGAAAACTGACCAGCAGGTTCAATATTAGTCTCTTCCCAGTAACAAATCAGGCTCTTAAACACTAACCTCAGCATCAATGAATTTGTACAGTCCGTGTCTTTGGTTGCATTATGGACTTTGATTTTTGCACTATTATGATCACCTAGCATTAGTTATTAATTTATCAAATATTGATTTATGTTTTTACCTGTGTATACTGCATTTACCAGTGTAAATCTGCAGAATTTTCATTATTCCATTGTCTGAACGTATGACAATTAAACACTCACTCTCCCGCATGTCACCAAATATTCTAACAATCATCTACAGATGTACTGCAGAATATATTCTGTCTGGTTGCATACTTTAAACACACAGGAACTTAAGAGGCTGTAGAAGAGTGGTGGACTCAGCCAGGGCAAGGGCAATAGCCCTCTCCACCATTAAAAGCATTAACATGAAGCACTGCTTCAAGAAAGCAGCAACTATCATTAAGGAACCCTGCCCTCTGGGCCATGTCCTCATCACGCTGCTACTATCAGAGAGGAGCTACAGAAGCCTGAAGTCCCATGCCACCAAGATCAAGACCAGCAATGTTCATACAACTATGACGTTCATAAGCCAACCTGCACAACCCTAATCCTACACAGACAACGGAATACCATGGATCACCTCTTGCACTAACATGGACTTGTGTTTTTCTAATTCTGTTTTGCACTAATATTTGTTTTTTGCAGCCCTTACCCTATTTTGCTGAATTTTATGCAAAATGTATAATTTATGCCTTTGTGTGTTTGCCTGTGTCTATGTGCCAGTGATGCTATGACAAGCAAGATTTTCATTGTAATTGTACCTTACTGAAAACTGCGCAAATGACAACCTCTAACATCAAGACCCGGTGTGCGGCCTTGCATCACCCGGCGTGGCTTTAATGGCCGCGGGACAATCGCCATCGCCCGCCGGGGGCTTTGACTTTGACTTTGACTCTGACATCGGGGGGAGAGTGCAGTGGAGAAATAAGTTTTTTTGTCCTTCCATCACAGCAATGTGATGGATGTTTATGTAAATTATGTTGTGTCTTGGGTCTATTTGTTTGTAATGTATGGCTGCAGAAACGACATTTCGTTTGGACCTCAAGGGGTCCAAATGACAATAAATTGAATTGTATTGTATTGTATTGTATTGTATTGTAACCAACTCAATTTGATTTGAATGTATTAATCACTCCTTTTCTCATCGATCCTCTGCTGAAGGCTCACTAACTTATCCCATCTCATTATACATGATCAAATTAAAAAAATAATGTTCCATAGCTAGAACCGTATTATTACAGGAAATGGTCTCAAACACATTGCATAAACTCATTTTTTTCACAATTTAATTTATCCTATGTGAAGTTTAAAGTCACCCACAATTTTATTTTTGTTGTTTGATTGATACTTTATTCCATGGTATAGCCAATGTGATGGATATATTTTATTTCCAATTATTTCTTTTTTTCAAACAAAAATTTGGATACCCAGAAATATAAAGAGATATCAGGCCATGTGACCAAATGCTTGGTCAGAAATAGATTTCACAAATTTTAAATGAAGACAGTTGAAAGGTTGAAAGTTTAAGGAGAACAGTCCTGAGCTTAAGATCCTGGTAGCTGGCAGTGTGAAGTGACTAACCTTCGATCTAATGCAAGGATGTAAATACGTAAATATTATAGGGCTTGACGAAGCCACAAATCGAAAAGGAATTTAAAAACAATAATGATAATTTTAATATTGACATACTATTCAACCAGGTGACAATATGAGCCAGTAAGTTCACGGATGAAGGGTTAGTGAGAGGACATGGCAACAGCTTTGGATGAGCTCACATTAAAAAGTAAGATGTAAGAGGTCAGCCAAGAGGTTTCAGCAAATGAGCTGAGCAAGAGGTTGTCACGTGATGTTTGTGATGGAAGGAACAGGCAGACTTAGTGACAGCAGCTTAGACTTGTGATCTGAAATTCATCTTGGGGTCAAATACACCAGCAAGCTGCACACAGATAAAATTTGTGTTGAGGTTATATCTACAGCTAGATTAAATGACATGAATAATTTATTTTTCAAAGCACGGCACATTGGCATAGCAGAAGAGTTGCACTAGAATCCGGGTTCAATCCTGACTATACTGACTGTATGGAGTTTGTAGGACAGTGCTAGTGCATGGGGAGATCGCTGGTTGTTGTGAACTCACTGGGCTGAAAGGCCCGTTTCCGCACTGTATCTCTAAAATCTAAAGAGTCTTCCGTTTCTGTAACACAAAGTGGCAATTTGGTGCAAGTATCAAGGTAAAGGACAAAATTCTTAATTTGCAAAAGATAGATCAAAGTAAACTAAAATCACTGGCCTTTACAATCCTGGATTTCTTTTAGGCTAAGAATTTTCCATTTTGGCCTTCTAGCCACCCACTCCTTATCAATTGGGCAGTATAGATTGAAACAATAATATTAAATAGATCACGTTGGATAGGACTGGCTCGAAAGGCCAGCTGGAATTTCTGTTGTTCACTGTACCTTGACATTTTTAACACTTCTAACAAAGAATTACTGACACCTTTTTCTTTAGTCTCTGGTTCTCCTTTTCTAGCTCCAGAAACTTAAAATTACAGCCATCTGTAGATTCCACAGCAATGCGAAGTTCCTCCATAGTTTTCAACAGAGCTTGGTTTTCTTTCTCCATCTTAAGTAGACGACTTGAGGTTAACTCATTCACTTCCTGACCAAGAGACTTGTGTGGACCTGCAAGTTTAAGGTAAATACCAGACTAAATGAATATCACAATCAGTATCTTTAAATAAATTTCATTGTCATAGAACAAGACATTTCTGATTAAGTAGCTTAACCAAATCAAGTTCAGTGAAACAGAATTTGGTTTAGTTAAATCAACTTGTGGATTGATTCTTTATTGTCGCATGGGATATGTCCAGTGCAATTCTTTGTTTTGCATATCATACACAAGGTATGCAAAGAGTCGCCACGTATAGGGCACGGACAAAGCTACAAAGTAGTCCCCACTAGTCCCTCTTTGTTTTCGGTGACCCCCACCCGGGTCCGTTTGTTCTCGGCAGCCCCCAATGTCAGGTCCTTCTCTGTTCTCGCCCGCCCACCACACCAAGTCCCTCTTTGTTCTTGGCAGCCCCCCCATGCCGGGTCCTTCTTTGTTCTCGGCGGTGTGTCCTCGACCGACCTTTGGCACCCACCGCGGGCCCGCCTGACCTCCGGCACCCACTACCAGGTTCATTCTTGGACATCTCTGCGGCGCTCGCAGGAAGCTTCCGACTGCCCACCTCGCTCCTCAATGGCCCACCTATCTCCTCAATGGTTGCTCATGAGTCCCTCCTTGCTCTCATGGCGTGGGTCCCGTCGACATCCGTGGCAGATGAGCTGGGAACACTCCCAGGTTCCCAACTGAATAATATTCTAAGTTAGACGCAAAATACGGGAGTAACTCAGCGAGACAGGCAGTATCTCTGGAGAGAAGGAATGGGTGATGTTTCGGGTCGAGACCCCTCATCAGACGAAGGGTCTCCACCACGAAACATCACCCATTCCTTCTCTCCAGAGATGCTGCCTGTCCCGCTGAGTTACTCCAGTATTTAGTGTCTATCTTCGATTTAAACCTGCATCGGCAGTTCCTTCTTGCACATACTGAATAATATTCTATCCATTAATAAGCATTTCTTGCTGTTGGAGAATAGTTATACGTATGTAGTGCAAACGTATACGTATGTCAGTTTGCTTCTCATTAATTAGAATTCTGCTTATATTTTTATATGTTGACAATTGTGAAGTCATGTACAATAAAACTAAGAAATTTTTGCAACTGCATGAAAGCTATTATGAAAATAGCATGAAACAAATCAACGTAATATTATCTAAATACTATGAATATGATAAGTTTAATGTAACTTTAACTACCCTCTGCAAATTCAGTGGTCTTGGATAATTGTTCTAGCTCCCAGCCTAAATGCAATGATTCGTCCATGCTTTGTTTCTGAGCCATTTCAAGAGACAAGTTTTCTTCCATTAATTCCTCAATGCGTTTCCTGTCTGTGTCATGTTCCTTTAATGACAAAAAACACAGCTCAAAATAAAACAAACATCAGAAATGAAGGTTGAAAATTTTGTATTAAATTTTAAAAATATGAAACCAAAACTTACATTACTACAAATTTATGAAATATCGCTGAATAGCACTCGTCAATGTCACAAAACTTCATGTGTCTGATATTTGAATGTTATTTTTGGACAACCCCCCCCCCCCCCCCCCCATATCAATAGAGGGAAATGAAACTAAGACCTACCATCTCCATATCATGCATTTTAGCCATTAATTGCAGGTTTTCTTTCTCAAATTCGTGCAACTTGTCACAACGGGCTCGGGCTCCCTCAAGCTGGTCTTCCAATATTATTTTAGTCTCCAACAAGATTTTGTTATCTTCTTTTAATTCCTAAAGTTTTAATTATGAGGAACAAGGGATTAACAAGAAATATTTCATATAAATGAGATAATAAATGCTTGGACATTCTGTCACTGAACATACCTCAGTTCTTGTTTTATAAAATTCAACGTCATGAAGCCGATCTTTGTATCGGTTAACTGCACTTTCAAGCTTATCAACTTTAAATGCTTTTTCACGCAATGAGTCAAGCTCATCACGATAAGTTCTAGCAGACCGAGCATCAGACTGAAGTTGTAGGTTCTGGCAAATAAATAGATAATTACACTTCACAGTACTGTGGAACAGAGCAAATATATAAAATCAAAATCAATTCGGCTAGAAATATCTTTGCAAACAGATTTTTTGTATCTGATATGCTATTTAGAATAGAATCAGATTTTGTTTATTTTGGTCTTCCTTTAGATTGCCACACAGCAAAAGTTTAATATTTGGAAATAACTACAAGATTTACTGCCAAAGTAACATACTTACTTTGCTAATGTTATCCCACTTTTTAAGAAAGGCGGGAGAGTGAAAACAGGGAATTATAAACCAGTTAGCTTGACATCGGTGGTGGGGAAGTGGCTGGAGTTAATTATAAAAGATGAAATAGCGGCACATTTGGATAGCAGTAACAGGATCGGTCCGAGTCAGTATGGATTTACGAAGGGGAAATCATGCTTGACTAATTTTATGAGGATGTAACTAGGAAAATGGACAAGAGAGAGCCAGTGGATGTAGTGTACCTGGACTTTCAGAAAGCATTTGATAAGGTCCCACATAGGAGATTAGTGGGAAAAACTAGGGCACATAGTATAGGGGGTAGAGTGCTGACATGGATAGAAAATTGGTTGGCAGACAGGAAACAAAGAGTAGAGATTAACGGGTCCCTTGCAGAATGGCAGGCAGTGACTAGTGGGTACCGCAAGGCTCGGTACTGGGACAGCAGCTATTTACAATATACATCAATGATTTAGATGAAGGGATTCAAAGTTACATTAGCAAATTTGCAGATGACACAAAGCTGGGTGGCAGTGTGAACTGTGAGGAGGATGCTATCAGAATGCAGGGTGACTTGGACAGGTTGGGTGAGTGGGCAGATGTATGGCAGATGCAGTTTAATGTGAAAAAATGTGAGGTTATCCACTTTGGTAGCAAAAACAGGAAGCCAGATTACTATCTAAATGATGTCAAGTTGGGAAAAGGGGAAGTACAACAGGATCTGGGGGGTCCTTGTTCATCAGTCAATGGAAGTAAGCATACAGGTACAGCAGGCAGTGAAGAAAGCGAATGGCACATTGGCCTTTATAACAAAAATAGCAAAGAGGTCCTTCTGCAGTTGTATAGGGCCCTAGTGAGACCACACCTGGAATATTGTGTGCAGTTTTGGTCCCCTAATTTGAGGAAGGACATTCTTGCTATTGAGGGAGTGCAGGTTGTTTTACAAGGTTAATTCCCGGGATGGCCTATTCCCGATATTGTCTATTGTATATGCTGAGAGAATTGAGTGGCTAGGCTTGTATACTCTGGAGTTTAAAAGGATGAGAGGATATATTATTGAAACATATAAGATTATGAAGGGTTTGGACTTGCCAGAGGCAGGAAACATGTTCACGACGTTGGGGGAGTCCAGAACCAGGGACCACAGTTTAAGAATAAGGGGTAAGCCATTTAGAACGAAGACGAGGAAACACTTTTTCTCAGAGAGTTGTGTGTCTGTGGAATTCTCTGCCTCAGAGGGCGGTGGAGGCTGGTTCTCTGGATACTTTCAAGAGAGAGCTAGATAGGGCTCTTAAAGATAGCGGAGTCAGGGGATATGGGGAAAAGGCAGGAACGAGGTACTGATTGGGGATGATCAGCCATGATCACATTGAGTGGCGGTGCTGGTTCGAAGGGCCAAATACCCTACTCCTGCACCTGTTGTCTATTATAATAATAGTACTTGTTTTTATTGATGCTTGGCAGTTCATCTTACATTTAAACTAAATATTACACTTGCCTCTTGCTGTAGTCTTTTTAGTTCAACTTCCATCTGCTCAATTTCTTGCTTACTGTCCAACAATTGCTCTGTTTTCTCTTCCCTTGAAATAATTGGAACAATCACAATTTCAAGGGAAAACCAAATGCGTAACTAATACTGTATGCATTAATACATATCCAACAAATACCTAAACTACATAAATGAGCAATGTGCAAATAAAAAGTTAACCTTTAGAATTATTGTCAATTTTGTTGGAATGTGGTGTAAGCTTTTTTTAAACACCATCTCTTGGGTTCTTTATATATTTTTCTTTCTGTTCATAAGAAACACTACTTGCAAAACAGAATGTGCAGGTTTCTTAACACGTGGACGCAGTAGTAGATAATGGTGTTTCAATTTGCTCAAAATTGATCTGCTGGCTATTATAACAAATGGTTTTCAAAATCAACTCGCGCCTCAATGTTTGCCTTGAACACCTTTGGAGCTTTATCAACAATATATAATTCTCCAACATATGTCCAGCCCAAGAACAATTAGAGCATGCTACATTTTCTTGTTGTGGGAAAGTGCCTCTATTAGGACCAAAACACAGCAACTCTGATCCTAATGCTACATGCAAGAAAGGTTGTGGTTTGAAACCATAAAAAGAAAATGTTTACTGGCTTGGCCAACTCCAAAATTCTGCACTTCTCATTTTTGCAAATTTGGTCTAGCCTGAAAGCTAATAGTTTTTCCGGATCTTACTTCCCCTTGGCCAGGCCTAAGCTTAGCTCCATTCTTCTCTGGCTTCCCGAGTGGATAGTCCTCATGCACTGACCTAAGCAGCTGTAGGCTAATGGCTCTATTACCAGGTCTTGAAATCTTGGAATTCGAGATCTGCACAGCTTTATTTCAAATATCCTAGCTTTGCCTCATACCCCATGGTCAGACTTGGAATGAATAGCTCTCTCATCCTAGCTGGGTTTAGTTTTATTTTCTTAAGCTCATGTTTCTACATTCCTCCATGATACTGTCTCCACATCAACATCATCTTTTTGTTCCCTCGTTTCTGCTTCCAAACCATGAAGAGCATAAAGTTGCACGATGTCTCTCGCATAGGTAAATTCACAAAAAGCACGCCCCCACAACTTTATCCATTTATTTATTTGTTCCTGTGCACACTAGTTGATTGGTACCTATTTTAGTATTCATTTGTTGAATTACTGGTTAATAGTGTGACTGTGGGTCAATTAAATAATGCACCAGTGCAGCTCCTTTACATATACATTCATTCTGTACATCGTTTTTAAAAATTATTTACGTTACCACAATTTTTTAATGCTTCAATTTACTGTTGGTGCTTCTTAAGGCAAGAATTAATGATTACAGGATGCATTATTGGAATGATTTGATATAATGGTGCTTTGTTGATTCATAAATTCATTGCTCTCATAATGCATTAACAGAGTGAATTTTATCAATTAGTTGGTGCTTCTCTTCCATTAATTCATCAATACCTGCTTATGATGATATGCAAAGACAATACCAACAGAAGAGGATACAAGCTAACAGGCAGTTTATTTTTGCGCTACGTTAATAACCTGATGTATTATTCCAATACCCATTAAGAATGTGCAGTGAATTAAGAAGCGCTGAAGAAAGCATTACAGCAAGTACATTTTCAGAAAAACTTTGTTGATTAGTCTATATTTTCCCCCATTTCTAAGATGCTGTCCAGAGGGGCAGACCTGAAATCCAATGGTTTTGGGTAAATCAGCTCTAGTGCTATCCTGAGAAAAACAAGACGAGTGCTTGTGAAAAGCAAAATATTCTTACATCAAAGTAACCTCAAATGCATTTGCTAATTCTTTTTCATATCAATGACTATTCCATTTTACATCTGTTAAGGGAAGTAACTTGGCTTATCTACACAACAATTTGGGGAACTAATTATTGTATTCTGCATGTAGTTATCCTTATTGATCAACCTCATTCCCCACTCACTATTCAATAACATTTCTGGAAGTTGGTGTGATTTTCAACATATCTAATCTCTAGTGCCCTTGATCCTCAAATCCAATCCACACACTTACATCTCTTGCCTGATCCTTCTGAGTTTTGCTTTTGTGTCCGCCAGTTCAACTGACAGATGTTGTCGACTCTCAGTTCGCTGCATACCTGGTGAACCTGTAGGTGACTGAGCTATTCCATGAGTTGGAGGCATGCTGCAGTCACGCTCCTGTGCAAGTTGCAAAATTAACTGGAAATAAATAATAAAATCGATTTTATATACATGTATATTTTCCATATATCACCAAAATTGAATGTTCATTTAACTTAACTGGAATTAAACTTCTTTTTTTTTTTGTTTATTTTATTAGAAGTTAATACAATACAAAACAATACAGTGGCACCTAATTTTAGGTGCCAACTATGTCATACCGTAATCCATTCTATGTACAACCTCTAGTTTTATGTTATGAGTAAGCAAGACAAGAAAAAGAAAACAATAGAAAGGGGAAAGAGTGGAAAAATAGATGGTAGCGAGTAGAAAAATGTGAAGTGTGGATATAAAAAAAAAAAATTTTTAAAAAATAAAAATAAAATAAAATAAAAAAGAAAAGGTGGAAAGTAGAAATAGAAGAAAAGGCCCCTTAAAAGAGAATTTTTCAAATCTATATTCGGAGATGTAGATCTATCCACGTCATGAACTGAAATCAGCAATCCTTATGGTACCGCTGCATCACATGATTCAAAAAAGTCGATAAAAGGAGACCAACTCCTTAAGAATTGGTCATATTTATCTATTAGTCGGAGTCTCATTTCTTCAAGGCGTGCTATGTCCATCATATTCCTAATCCACATTTTAACAGTTGGTATGGTTGTATTTTTCCAAAATGTAAGTATCAATTTCTTTCCAATTAATAACCCATAATTAAAAAAAACATTTTGGTCTTTATTTAAATTGGTATCTTCTCCTATTATTCCAAATATAATCCATTCCATTTTGGGTTCTATTCTTGACTTGAAAAGCTTTGTAAATATATCAAATATATCACTCCAAAATGTATTCAACTTTGTACATCCTACAAATGAATGTGTTATATTAGCGTTTTGAAACAAACATTTATCGCATCTGGGAGAGACGTTTGGATAAAATTTATTCAACCTCGTTTTTGAATAATATAGTCTATGTAATAATTTGAATTGAATTAAATTATGTCTTGTATTAATAGAACAGTTATGTGTATTCATCAAATACTTTTCCCATCTATCCTTCGAGATCTTTATCATTAGCTCATGTTCCCAATCTTCCCTTAGTGCTTCTGTTGAGGGTGATTCTCTATATAATATATTATTATAAAAGTATGATATTAATTTTTGTGAATCAGCCTTAATATTCATTGCTTCTTCTAAAGGGTCTAAAAATATAGTTTGAAATCTATGTATATATTTCTTCATAAAGTCACATACCTGTATATATTTAAAATATTGATTATCCTTCAATTTTAATTTAAATTTTAATTGTTGAAATGATAACAGTTTACCCAATTCATACATATCCCCTACTTTCCTAATCCCCAGTCTATCCCATTGTTGATATGTGTTGTCGATGAGAGACGGTTTGAATGCGGGGTTGTTCAATAGTGGGGTTAGTACTGATAAATTATTTAATTTCAAGGATACTTTTATTTGTTTCCAAATTCTTATTATATTGTGAATAATTGGGTTCTTCTTATATATTATACTATTCAATTTTATCGGTGAGAGCAGGATCGTTCCTATATCGTGCGGATAGCACTCCTCTTTCTCCATTCTTATCCACTCCAACTGCTGAGTGGAACTATCCAGCCAGTACATTATGTTCTTAATATGCACTGCCCAGTAGTAATACATAAAGTTAGGTAATGATAAACCCCCAACTTCTTTAGATTTGCACAAATGCTTTCGTTGAATTCTATGTGTTCTGTAATCCCATATAAAATTAGTGATAGTGGAATCTAGTTTTTTGAAAAAATATTTTGGAATATATATTGGGATCGCTTGAAACAAATATATTAATTGTGGTAAGAAAGTCATTTTTATAGCGTTAATTCTACCTATCAATGAGAGCGGAAGTGTTTTCCAAAATTTAATCATATCATTCAGTTTATTTAATAGTGGTATAAAATTGGCACTAAATAATGATTTGTGTCTTCTCGTAATTTGAATACCCAGATACTTGAATTTTTCTGTTGCAATTTTGAAGGGGAATTTTAGTAAGTGTCTCGAATCCTGTGGTTTTAAAGACATAATTTCGCTTTTATTCCAATTTATTCTATATCCTGAAAAAGAGCCGAATTCCTCAATTAGTGTTAATAAGGTGGGTATACTCGTTTGTGTATTAGTAATATATAAAAGAATATCATCAGCATATAGTGAAATTTTATTCTTTGAATCCTTAGTGTTATATCCGTGAATATTCGGGTGATTTCTAATCCTTTCGGCCAACTGTTCTATCATAAGGGCAAATAGCAATGGTGATAAGGCACACCCTTGCCTATTACCCCTTGATAAGTAAAATTTTGGAGATAGCGTATTGTTAGTTAATATTCTTGCCGTAGGTCTATCGTAAAGTAGTTTAACCCATCTAATAAAATTCTCTCCCATATTGAATTTTTGGAGTACCTTGTATAAATACTGCCATTCTACTTGATCAAATGCCTTCTCTGCATCCAGCGTGACAACTGAAATATCTTCATTGTCCTCATTATGAGAGTACATTATATTGAAAAGCCTTCTCAAATTATTAAATGATTGTCTTTTGGGTATAAATCCCGTTTGATCTGTATTTATTAAATTGTTAATATAATTATTTAGCCTTCTAGCTAGAATCTTTGCTAAAATTTACTGATCCGTATTTAGTAGTGAAATAGCTCTATAAGAACCCGGTTCATCTAAATCTTTATCTTTTTTTGGTATAAGTGTTATTGTTGCTTCTGCTAGGGTTTCTGGTAGTTTATTTTCGGTATAAGCCTGCGTGTATAAATTGAATAATCTTGGTATAATTGACTCCTGAAATCTTTTATAAAATTCATTACTAAAACCGTCTGGTCCTGGGGTCTTCCCATTTTTCAGTGAGTTTATTATTTGTTTTATTTCTTCACTAGTAATCCGTGCTCCTAATTGCTCTTGTTCTAAACTATCCAATTTTGGGAGCTTGCAATTATCTAAAAAATTTGTAATTTTACTTACATCTGTATTTATTTTAGATGTATATAAATTGTGATAAAATTGGGCAAACCGCTTGTTAATATCCTTAGGCAGTGTTAAAAACTCACCCTTATCCGATTTAATTTTAGTAATAGTTTTTTCCTTTTCTCGTTGCTTCAGTTGCCTCGCAAATAGTTTATGTGGCTTATCCCCAAATTCGAAGTGTGCTTGTTTTGTAATTTGGAATAATCTTATTACGCTAGCCAATAGTATTCTATTGACTTTATATTTCAATAAAGTTATCTTATTATGTTTATTTATGGTTGGGTCAGTTGCATTGTCCAGTTCTAGTAGTTTTATTTTCTGTTCTATCCGCTGAAGTTCTCTTTTATTTTCCTTATTTTGAAAACTTTGGTAAGAAATTATGACGCTGCGAATATATGCCTTGAAGGTTTCCCATAATAGCGGTGCAGAAATACCCGGCGTGTCATTTATTTCGAAAAAAAGTTTTATTTGTTCTTTTATATACTCATAACCCTGCGGGTTATTTAATATATGTACATTGAATCTCCAAAAAGGTTTTATACTCGGCATTCCCTCAATTTTAAGTATAAAAGTCAATGGTGAATGATCAGAAATAATACTATTATGATATGATGGTTTATTCGTATACGGGATTAATTTTGTGTCCAATAAAAAATAGTCAATTCGCGAATAAGTTTTGTGAACTGATGAATAAAATGAGTATTCCCTACCACTTGGATTTGCTATTCTCCAAATATCAGCTATGTTATTATTTTTTATATAAGTATTTAAAAATTCACAGGTCTTAGTTTTAACAAGACGCTTCCCTAGCTTTATTGATTTATCTAAGTATGGATTTATAACACAGTTAAAATCTCCCCCCATTATTATATTTTGATAATTATGCTCTGCGATTAAATCTATTATTTTCCTAAAAAATTGTGGGTTATCAAAATTAGGCGCGTAAATATTTATCATAGTTAATGGTGTATAGTAAATTTCTCCCGTGACTATAACATATCTTCCCTCTTTATCTCATTCACCTCTAAAGCAAGAGGCACGGCTATTATAATTCGGAAGGGTATACCTTTTAAATTAAAGAAATCTATATCTGAATTAAACTTCAACAAAAATGATTTAAATGTACCAGGACTTGCAACAAATATTTAAAAATCAGTGCTTTCTCTACTTCTTCATGAGTGTGAGGAAACGGTTAATAGGGATAGTTGATTTAGACTAGGACTCTGAAATATAGCTGAGGAAGAAATAGTGAGCTTTCAGCACGAAAACCAGACTGCGCTAGGCTAGATAGTAACAATAAAAGAACAGGTAGAGACTTTCAAGGTTGAGAAATTAACAGATAAAAAAGCTTCAGCAGAAGCCTTTAAGGGAACTAGGGCAAAGGGGAAAAGGACACTGTGTGCTCTATATCACGCATGCGTAATGAGAAACATGAATATGAAGACAACACCCACTATGACAAGATGCCTCATTTAAATGCACATGCGATGCATGATGTAGGAGGTAACTTTGACGTTGAGAGGCGTTCCGAGACGTTCTCGTGGGAATGTAAACCTTAGTGCTCTGATTGGAAGGAGCCTGAAGGGGCGGAATAAGGGTGTGACAATTGTAAACTGAAATGAATAAAAGTGAAGAGCATCTCCATCCTCGTCGTGTCTCTAGGGGGCGATAGAGAGAGACACCCAATTCTGCAGAATTGAAACTTGGAAAATAAAGAACTTCTTTGTCTAACTTTGTCTCTAAAAGCGTCGTGATTGTGAGCACACATTTATATCTCACAAACTTTGGGGGCTCGGTTCCGGGATCCCCACTCCGGCCAGCTGACGGGAGTAGACGGACGAAGGAACGGTGCACCCCGCTGAGTTCAGCGGTCTCAGACTCCTTGCTTGCTGTCAGAGGTTTGAGCGAGTGGTATCCGGACCGGAGAGAGACTCAACAAAGAAGTGGAAGTAGTTGGAAATCGCGAGGAAACAAATCGAGTGATTCTTGTGCACGAGACCCCGGCAAGAACATTGACTATTAAAGTATTACCAGGGCGATTTAATAAAAGATCGGAGGGGAATTCCGATCGGGAGGATGGGCAGTGTAAACGAAAAGCCCAAAAGGGAGGGGAAGGGCTGTAAGCCCAATCCCCGCATTCCGCCTGATAGTCCATTGGGGCGAATGCTGAGCTGCTGGGGGCAGGGAAAAACCCAGGGAGAAGAGAAGACAGGAGGCGGCCGGGGTAGATGTAAATCCCCCGGCCACCAGGAGAGTGAGTCAGAAGGTTGGGTAGAGTAAGAAAAGACTGGTAAAAAATAACCAGTACCGGGGTAAGGAACTTCAAGAAGGAGATGAAAAGCCTCCTTGAAGATCCTTTAGGTCTGGCGGAACAGTTAGATCAATTCCTTGGGCCAAACACTTATACATGGGATGAGTTGATGGCCATCATGGGGAATCTCTTCACAGAAGGGAAAGGCAAAGATTATGTTGCAGGCAGTAAAGCGAGTAGTAGACAAGGAACAGGGAGGTACAGGATGGCGGGAGAGTTACTCCCGAGGTAGAGATAGAGGAGACGGCAGAGGCCACGGAAGAGGGGGATGTGAAGAAGGATACGGCAGGGGCCGGGGAGACACAAGTACGGGAAAAGGTATGGAGGCAGGACAGGGAGATAAGAAATATATATAAATTGAATAATCTATTTGAAGTAAGAATGGAACGAATGTGATTTGTGTGTAAAAAACGGTTTGGAATGAAAGAGGAAGTTGTAGACCACATTGTAAAGGTTAGTTAAATAAATAAAAGAAAAATAGAACACTACAAATTATAGAGTTGAACACAGACGTCCCCCACAGCAGAAGCAGAATTCCACTGTAGTTCCTTTATGTTGGGGGAAGGTTGCAAACAGCTGCAAGATAACGATTAACTGTTTGTATCCTCATAACCTGAAAAGGGGAAGTTGTAAAATCAGCTTTTGGATTTTCTGATGTTCTTTCAGATTTCTTGTCATTAAAGTTATAGGGGTGTATTATAGACCGCCAAATGGGGATCGAGAATTGGAAGAGCAAATATGTAAGGAGATAGCAGATATTAGTAGTAAGCACAAAGTAGTGATTGTGGGAGATTTCAACTTTCCACACATAGACTGGGAAACACATTCGGTAAATGGGCTGGATGGTTTGGAGTTTGTAAAATGTGTGCAGGATAGTTTTTTGCAGCAATACATAGAGGTACCTACTAGAGGAGGGGCAGTGTTGGACCTCCTGTTAGGAAATGAGACGGGACAGGTGGCGGAGGTATGCGTTGGGGAGCACTTCGGGTTCAGTGATCACAATACCATTAGTTTCAATATAATTATGGAGAGGGTCAGAACTGGACCTAGGGTTGAGATTTTTGGTTGGAGAAAGGCTAACTTTGATGAGATGCGAAATGATTTAAAAGGAGTGAACTGGGACATTTTGTTTTATGGGAAGGATGTAGAAGAGAAATGGAGGACATTTAAAGGGGAAATTTTAAGAGTACAGAATCTTTATGTTCCTGTTCGGTTGAAAGGAAACAGTAAAAATTGGAAAGAGCCCTGGTTTTCAAGGGAAATTGGACATCTTGTTCGGAAAAAGAGGGAGATCTACAATAATTATAGGCAGCATGAAGTAAATGAGGTGCTTGAGGAGTATAACGAATGTAAAAAGAATCTTAAGAAAGAAATTAGAAAAGCTAAAAGAAGACATGAGGTTGCTTTGGCAAGTAAGGTGAAAGTAAATCCAAAGGCTTTCTACAGCTATATTAATAGCAAAAGGATAACGAGGGATAAAATTGGTCCATTGGAGAGACAGAGTGGACAGCTATCTGCAGAGCCAAAAGAGATGGGGGAGATATTGAACAATTTATTTTCTTCGGTATTCACCAAGGAGAAGGATATTGAATTATGTGAGGTAAGGGAAACTAGTAGAGTAGCTATGGATACTATGAGTTTCAAAGTAAAAGAAGTACTGACACTTTTGAAAAATATAAAAGTGGATAAGTCTCCAGGTCCTGACAGGATATTCCCTAGGACATTGAGGGAAGTTAGTGTAGAAATAGCCGGGGCTATGACAGAAATATTTCAAATGTCATTAGAAACGGGAATAGTCCCCGAGGATTGGTGTACTGCGCATGTTGTTGCATTGTTTAAAAAGGGTTCTAAGAGTTAACCTAGCAATTATAGGCCTGTTAGTTTGACTTCAGTGGTGGGCAAATTAATGGAAAAGATACTTAGAGATAATATATATAAGCATCTGGATAAGCAGGGTCTGATTAGGAACAGTCAGCATGGATTTGTGCCTGGAAGGTCATGTTTGACTAATCTTCTTGAATTTTTTGAAGAGGTTACTAGGGAAATTGACGAGGGTAAAGCAGTGGATGTTGTCTATATGGACTTTAGTAAGGCCTTTGACAAGGTTCCTCATGGAAGGTTGGTTAAGAAGGTTCAACTGTTGGGTATAAATGCAGGAGTAGCAAGATGGATTCAACAGTGGCTGAATGGGAGAAGCCAGAGGGTAATGGTGGATGGTTATTTGTCGGGTTGGAGGCAGGTGACTAGTGGGGTGCCTCAGGGATCGGTGTTGGGTCCTTTGTTGTTTGTCATGTACATCAATGATCTGGATGAAGGTGTGGTAAATTGGATTAGTAAATAGGCAGATGATACCAAGATAGGGGGTGTTGTGGATAATGAAGAGGATTTCCAAAGTCTACAGAGT